>NW_026775580.1:34825500-35425500 GCF_030987335.1 Cornus florida | reverse complement strand
TTTGAGATGAAATATCTCGGTGCAGCGAAGAAGATTTTGGGCATGGAAATTCAAAGGGATCGCCAAGCTGGCATGTTGAGTTTGTCACAGAAGAGTTATATTGAGAAAGTGCTTGAGCGGTTCAACATGCAAAATTCCAAGCCTATGAGCACACCACTTGCTGCTCATTTTCGTCTTTCTGCAGCTTTATCACCGCAGTTTGAAGAGGAGAAAGAGCACGTCATGTGTTTCTTATGCTAGTGCAGTTGGTAACTTGATGTATGATATAGTTTGCACTTGCCCTGATATTTCACATGCAGTCAGTGTAGTTAGCAAATATATGGATAATCCAGGAAAAGAGCATTGGCTAGCCATGAAGTGGATTATTCGATATTTGAAAGGTACTGCAGATATTGGCTTAGTTTATCAAAAGAACAGTGATGATTTTGGCAGTGTTGTTGGTTTTGTGGACTCCGACTACGCTGGTGATTTAGACAAAAGGAGATCTCTGACTGGATATGTCTTTACTCTCTCAGGTTGTGCAGTTAGTTGGAAAGCAACTTTGCAATCCACAGTTGCTCTCTCTACTACAGAAGCAGAATATATGGCGGCCACTGAAGCAGTGAAGGAAGCCATTTGGTTGAGAGGTTTGGTTAGTGTTTTGGGTTTGCAGCATAGCTCAACTGTTATTTATTGTGACAGTCAGAGTACAATATATTTGACCAAAAATCAAATGTATCACGAGAGAACCAAACACATTGATGTTAGATATCATTTTATTCGGGATGTCATATCAGAAGGAATTACTACATTGAAGAAAATTGGCACAGCTGAAAATTCGGCGGATATGATGCTAAAGTCCATTCCGGCTCTCAAGTTCAAGCATTGCTTGGACTTGGTTGGTATTTTCAAATGTTGAAATTGCCCTTAGGGGCTTAGTGGAGAAGACAGTTTATTTGACAGAGATACAGTGGCTCATTTGAATTTTCGCCAAGGTGGAGATTTGTTGTACTTATGGCTCAAATTCTGCCAACTCAGCAAGTTTATTTCATCACCCATTACATCATTTTCTGCATCATCAACTTGGCCTCCAAGAATTGTGATCAACAAGCTTTCCCAGCTATGCGTGGTCACCAAGCAGCCCGGCCCATGTGTGATTAGCAAGATAAATGCTTGCTCAACAAGCATATATTGGTATCCTTTGGCTATAAATAACCATGTATCTCATGCATCTAAGGCATCCAAAAATTGAGAGTGTTTACTCAATACAGTAAAGTGAAAGTGTGTGAGAGCTTGGGTGTATTTGGGTTTTGGGTGTGAGCCACTTAGCCTTGTATCTCTTTATTTCCATAGTAAAATATTATTCTGTCTTCTCCCCGTGGACGTAGGCATAGCCGAACCACGTAAATCCTTGTCTCATTTGTGTGTGCGCTATTTTATTTTCTTATTAATCATTTTTTCTCTTGTTCTCATAAACCCTTATTCGATCCTTATTTCGTAACACAATAGAAAACCAAGAATGATCTTTGAGAAATTTACCCAACCCGCGGCCCATATCTGTACCACCAAGTCCTGGAAGGTTCATAAAAGAATACTTCAGATTCGAGTGTTGATCAAGTAAGTCCTGCAACTCCCATCCACAGTCCAGAAGCAATGTAAACTGGTTGGATGGCCTCACTGACATCCGATTTACTTGCTATGGAAAACCAGAGAGAAGGGACTGGTGGATAGAGAGAGAAAGAGGTAGGCAAGCAGAGCAAATTGGAAGCGAAGAAACACAAAAAGAACTTCAGAACAGACACGAAAGCAAAGGAAATTGTAACAACACCCGGATCATAAAGAAAAATTTGCATAAATTTGGCAACAATCCTTCCAGAGAAAGTAGATAGAAGCCACCCCAAGGCAAACACACCACCATGAAGAAACCTCCAAACTTTGATGCACAGAGGAACTCAACATAGCGAGGAGCAGTAAATTCTTAAGGAGAGAGTAAAAGTTTCTTCTAGGGACTCATCGCTAATTTAATTATTGAGATGTTCAAATCCTTGACCAAATTTCCAATACAATTGATATGAAAGGACTAGGTACCTTTTCTGTCCATGCAGGCGAAGCTTGAATTGATCAAAGTGTTATCAACCCCGAAGGGGAGTGCTAGTAAACCACCTTCATTGTTACTAGAGAATGTAATAAAAGATGAGAAGTTGACCGCTTTATATATTTGTCGATTGCAACATCATAACTTATGCAGATTTCTTTCCACGTTTTTTTGAAAGCTAAAAGCCTGGATACTATTTCTTTTAAGATCCTTTCATGGATTGCTTGATCCTCGTAGGTTCCACTTTACAAGGAACATGTTTTAACTTCAGCCTATGCGAAGGGGTTCACATGTCCTTCGTATTTCTCTCAGTTCTCAATTAATCTATGTTGTTAATAAAAATATTGAAATGTATGAAATGATACACCATACTTATCAACCTTTATATAAGTTAAAATCACTAATAATTGGTTACATTTGTTGATCATTTTAAATTTCCTTAATCGATGTGTATGCTTATTAGATTGTTAGACTTTGTTCAATCATTTAAACTTCTTGGTATATTAATTTGGCTCATTAGTGCTCATCAAGTGGTAGTTTTGTACTTTTGTATATTCTTCTTCATATTGGGGTGGTAAACAATTAGAAAAATTAAGAACTAATGGAGAAAAATTTAAGAGATGCGATAATATGTACTCCTTTCCATATATCAAAAAATGCTCCCTCAAACTGATCTCATGGAAATTATCCATGAGTAGAACCACCAATTTCAAATAGAATCACTCTCTCCTTGAGAGTTTATTGTTCCTCGCTATGTTGAGGTCCTTTGTGCTTCAGAGTTTTGTGGTTTCTCCACAATTGTGTGCTTGCCTTGGGATGGCTTCTATCTCCTTTCCAATCAGAAGATCTTGTAGGTTATATGTATGGCGGGCATCTGTGTGCTGTGGGGCGTAGCCTCGGGTTTTTGCGCGTGGAAAGGATTGTTGCCAAATTTTTGCAAACTTTTCCTTTTGATCCTGGTATTGTTACAATTTCCTTTGTTTCCGTGTCTGTTTTAATGTTCTTTTGTGTTTCTTCGCTTCCAGTTTGCTATGCTTGCCTACCTCTTTCTCTCTCCATCCACCAGTCCCTTCTCTCTAGGTTCCATGACGAGTCCATCAGATGTCAGTAAGGCCATCAGACTAGTTTACATGGCCTCTAGTCTGTGGATGGGAGTCGTAGGACTTACTGGAAAGGAAGGCAAAATTTCCATGAATGGATCTTTAATTGGTCGTTGTCATCGTCATTGCTTCTTTGGCGAGGGCGGCGATTCTAATGATGGAGACTGGCAATAAAGGCTTCGTCCTTGCCGTCTTGGTATCAAGCGCTCCAATGATGTAATCGTCAGACCTTCCAAGTGTGTAATTCTTGCATTTTTGGGCACCTCTAGATTGAACAAACCCAAACTCTTGTGGGCCCACCATTTATGTCGGAAGTGGAATTTGAAGTATTCTTTTATTGACTTTCCAGGACTTGGTGGTATGGATATGGGCTGCAGGTTGGGTATATTTCTCAAAGATCATCCTTGGTTTTCTGTTGGATATGTAATTGCTCTTACAGTTTACCTTCCGAAAATTTCTACATCTTTGCCGTCTAGTTCGACGGCGATGGGGTCTTGTTATCCTAGCGTCCTTGGGATGATGTGATGTCAGCCGACCACGCTGGGAGTGGTGCAGTGGGCCCGGCCAATTATTCTAGTACTTACAGGAGTTCTAAATATCATATGGGCTTATTGGGCCTTCTTTGTTATGTCTCCTCTAACCGAATTGCCATTACTACGCCTGGCGAAAGGTGGCTTTTCTACCTCCTTTAGCTCACTTTGTTCCAGCGAAAGATAGACCAAGTCCAGTGGATGATACTGTGATTAAATTTCATGTGGCTATGCTTTCGATCATTCCTTTTCATCCTCATTTCGAAGGTGTGGGCATGCTAGGATTCGTCGAGAATCCAATGGAAATGGAATTGCGCCAAACTATATTCCAAATCTGGTCGTGAGAGGCTTGAAGTTCAGGAGGTTGTGGAGAGCTTGGAATGACCATTCTCGCAAAGTTCTTTTTGCCTTTCTAGACAAGGACTTTAGAAATTAAGAGATGGAATGGAAAATTATGGAAATACTTGGTGAAAGTGTTACTGGTAGAATGAAATAAACTGAACTAAATATTTGAATTTCATTAAACTAGGAACTGAAGTACAAGTGTTAGAAACTAAAGGAATTGAAATACGTGCAGAAAATTAAAGTGCTTGAAAAATAAAAATTACACCAGGAAAAGATAGAGTACATGAATTGAAAAGACAAGTACATGAAAATAAGAGTTGTTTGATTTATGTGGAGATATCTTTTATTCTGCCCAGGTCTTTTATTTATAGCCAGTGGTAGTTCCAACTATAGTTGAGATGCTTCCAAATGAAACGTCTGATTTGTGCCACGTGTCTCATGTCTCTCTTAGTTTTCTTATAATGTTGACACGCGAAAAGACATTATCTCCCATGAATAGCAACATTGGATGAGTGGGTTTGGTGGTCCAATGCCAATTGAAAGCTTCTTGCCACGTTCTGAAATTGCCAAGTAGAATGGACTACGACATTCTAACTCCACGTGTCCTATTCAACGAGCTCTTTCTAAGTGCAGGTTGCCTCTTTGTTTGCCACGTGTCCCATTCAACAAGCACTTTTCAATTGCAGATAACCACATACTTCTCTGGCTAACACGTGTCCCTATGCAGTTACTTATACCAAATGGCTTCCTGCTTCATGATTTCATCCTTATCTACATATCACCCTTCCATTGAAAACGTTCACCCTTCCATTAATTGGAAACGTTCTATTGGAATCGGCAACAACCACCTACTGGAAAATGGTTGATAATTATGGTGTAACATATGCCCCCAAATTTTATATGCCTGAATAATAAGGCATATAAAATTTTAGATTGTGGGTGAGAATTTAGTATGTGATATTCCTTGTGCCAGTTATTTTCATCACTGAGGTTCCTCCGTTGTCAATTTTGTTCGCAAGTAGTAGTTATATATGAACCGACCCTTGGCTCATAGCCTGAGACTTTAGGAGTGGATTGTGCGACATACCCACACACCACAGTGTCCCATCTGGGCTCGAATATACGCTTACCTCTCTTTCACAAATGAGACCTCATACAGCTCCATGTAAAGCCAGAAAAAATAAAAAAATAAAAAACAACTTCTTTAGAGTTAATAATAGGGTTTTAGCAATATCATTTAATTTTGGATCCCAGTTATCTCTTTTTGAATGCATTTTGTGCTCCTGAAAGGGTGTATATAAGTGAGACATGAGGTCATGAATGGTTTGATAATTAATTAGCATATCGTGGTTTTTGAACTGCTAATCTATTGCTCAAAACCATTAGTATTATTATCGTTTTGTTAGTTGTTCAGTGTGACAATCTCTGGATGACTTGAAAGCTTACAAACTAAGAGTTCTTTTGCATGCAGGGGCAAAAACACACACACACACACACACACACACACACATACATATCATGTATGATGATCGAAAAAAAGAAGTGCAGGCGGTGGGTTTGGTGGACATGGATAAACCAACTTTGAGAATATTGCCTCCCCAGACAAAAAGGTAGGTGGTCGTCACAAAAAACACCTGAGAGGCAAATTGGGGGTCAATTACGAAAGCGAGTTAGGTTAAAATGGAACTGTTAGAACCTTGACAACCTCCTTTGCGTGCATTAGTAGATTTATGTGTCTTCATAAGCTTAATTACAGTAGTGGACTTCCATCAGATTAGGTACAAATGATCCAAAAGTAACAAAATAAAAATTACCCTTATAATGCAATAAATCATCCAGGGTGTTTGTTATTTTCAGAAGTGGGCGGTCTTTGGTTTTGTTTTTTTTAAGAACAATTTTATGTTTTTAGAGATTTGGAAATCATAAAATAGTAGAAAATTTTTGAAAAATAGTTTCTATAACTCGGTTGAAAAAAAAAAACAAAAAGTTGTGTTTTTAGAAAAATAATAATAATTTTCTTTCTTGAAAATTAGTTTTAGAAAATTGAACCAAGTATGCCTTCAATATTTCATTTTTTTTTTTTTCCCCAATTGACCTATCTATCTTCTTCCGGCTTCACCCTTTCGCCTCTATGGATTTTAAAGCATTTGAAGGTTACAAATAATTCTGTTATACAATTAGACTTTAAAAATGATGTTTCTATTCAAAAATCATGTACATCAAGTTAAACATATTTGGGGATAGGTTTGGGTTGAATTTTGGATTGTTCGACACATGAACCTAAGCTTAGACTGAAATGAATTTAGGTTCCTCTATTTCAACCTAGTTAGATTCGGACCAAATTCTAAATAACACTGTTCAAACTTGAAAACTAGCTACAAAGAAAAGTTGCACAACCCCATCCAATCGTGGCACGGAAAAAACGAAACATAAATTTACATGAACATTTTACTGTTACAAGTAAATCCAAAGCTAAAGTGGTTTGGAAATTTGGATTGATATGGGACAGACTCATGACCTCATCAGATGGAATAACCAATTACAATCCTTTCCTAAAAACATGTCACCATATCCATTAATTAAGCACCAACCAACCAAAGTTGGTGAAAACAAACGCGTATTGCGTGACAACGTTGAAGAGGTAATCAACTGTTTTTGTCCGTTTGTATGTATGGAAATTGAATATATATATATATATATATATATATATATGATGTATGTATATGTGTGTCTTTTTATCTTTTGTTTGTTTCAAGCTAATGTTGGGTTGTGTGAACTGAAAAAAGTTCTTAATATATATGGTTCTTATGAGTCATGGCCCACATGACATCCATGTTTGTGCACAAACATTTGGTGTCAAGGAACAACATGGTCGGACTGGTTTGCTTAATTAAACAAGGGTTAGTTGGTAACCAACCTTATGAAAAAATGAATCACCCAACATGGATGACCACATTTATTCTGATAAAGAAAATGTCATATACTCCAATCCTATCATAAGCAGCTTGAAAAAATTCACTAAAAAGTCAACCAAACTTCAACAAAGTTGACCACCATGTTTTTAAAACTTTAATACAAAGGGAAGTGTGTTAAACTTTAAGGGAGGTTGAAGTTATTTAACCTTCATTATATTATCATTTTATAAAAGTTGGTCAACAAATCTATCACAAAAAAAAAAATATATATATGGGGTGTCGTTGAGTACATACACCAAATCACATTTATCTCTCTTGAAATTTGGACAAAAACATACGAGTCAGCTTTTATTACTTTCACCTTCCCTAAATCCATTCGCCGATTATTGAAAAATGACTTTAAGGACAAAAAGTCAGTATTGCCCTTATGTTATAATAATATATTAAAGGGTAAATTACTCAGAGCTCTCCTGAACTTTAGCCAAATTATTTACAAAGTAACAATCAACCCATCAGACAAACGGACCATTTTTGAAAATGATGTCCAATGTGCAATTACTAAAATACCTTTTAAGTTCTTGCCTGTGTACAAAATAGCCTAGTGCTTTTCGGTGAGGTAAGCAGCATCTCTCCTATTTTTTTTCACCACCGCTGTTGTAATCGTTGCTGCCGCCACGACCATGGTCTCTTTCTGCACCACCAACCGTTTGTTTTTTCTCCATCACGGTACCACTACTGCCACATCCCTCCCTCCACCACCATTTCTTTTCTTTTTTTTCTAGTTCTCCACGACCAATCCTTTGAGAACGTTCAATGATTTGTGTTGGGTTGGGGAAACCATTTCCTCCCCACTATTCTCTGCTACAGATAACATATGGTAATTTTGGTATTTTAAGATTTTATATTAATTTAATTTAATGAATTTGATTTTCAATTAGTGAGAGTGGTATTCATAGTTAAGTCAACCAAACCTCAACGAAATTGACCACCGAATTTTAAAAACTTTAATATGAAGATAATTAGGTTAAACATCAAGGGAGGTCATAGTAATTTACTAATATATTGTCATTTTATAAAATTTGGTCAACAAATTTACCAAAAAGAAAATACTTGAGTACATGTACCAAATTTTAGGGAATGTAAAAGTAATAAACATTGAATGGGCAGATGTTTCGATAGCCCAATGATTAGTGCTTTCGGTAGATATTTGGAATGCCAGGCTTAAACTCTTTACACCTATTAATCTAATTTCTAACTTTTCTTGTATTATAAAAAAAAATAAATAAATAAATAAAATAAAATAAAAATAAAAAAAAACATTGAATGGTCTATCCCGGTGTAATTTGTCCAAACATGAATGGAGATTATTGTAATTTATCCATTTATCTTAGTTGGACAAACATATCCATTTTTAAGATCTTGGTATATCTTATCAAAATTTTAATAATATTATATACGAGTAGTGTTCAACTGCTCCTTGGTACGTAAGGAGTAATATATTCACTTTTAATTATAGCCTTGAGATCTAATTCTATAACTAATTGAAGAGATAATTATTTTAAGAAATTATCATTCTTTTAATTAATATTAATTGTGAAATTACTATAAAGAATAGTTTCTTAAAACGAAAAAAAATTAATATTTTATTTTAATTAAGGCACAATAGTCACCTTCTCAACCTTACAATTAAATCATCAAATTACAAATGAATGTTGTACTCTCAAAATATATTTATTTGTATGTGTATGCATAAAGATGAATGCAAAGATAAGCAAAATCATCAAATCATGTAATCCAATATAAAAATATTGAAAGAGAAAGGAAATGGACCACCTCCACCACCGGCACCACTGCCACCGCCACCTACACTGGCACTACCGTCACCTCCACGGTCGGCGGTGGTGGAGGTGGAAAGCGCCGTTGACAATTCAAAATTAATGAGATTAAAAAAATTGATTATTTATTTATTATTATTATTATTATTATTATTTTAAAGAAACTATCCATAATATTCATTTTACAATTAATATCTGATTAGAAAAATGGTAATTTTTCAAAATAACTATTTTTTTTAATTATCTGTAGGATCAGATCCTAAAGTTACAATTTTAAGTGAGTATATAATGTATTGCTCACTGAGAGCAGTTGAACAATCCTGTATTATATATATATATATATATATATATATATATATATATATATAAGAAATATGTGAAATGACATGTAATAGAAAAGATTATAGAAAGAGAATTCATGTATAAGAGATTAAGCCTAGGGTGTTGGAGCTTTAGGGGGTTACTTAAGTCCGCAGCCACTAGGAAGACCCCTGAAATTAATATTTCTTTGTATTGTTAGATTTTTTTAAAATTTTACATATAGTATTAAGAAGGCCCCTAAAATCATTATTTCCTTACATTATTAGACTTCCTAAAATATTTGCTTCCTTGTTACATTGTTACTATTAAGAACCCTAAAATTATTATATTCCTTTTTTTTTTTTTTTTTTTTTTTTCTTTTTTTTACCATTAGGCCCCCATCTAATTTTAGAAATTAAATGGTTTTTAATTTACCTACTATTAGAATTCTTAATTACTAGTCTTATCTCATCCTTTGTGCTTTAACTAACCAATAATTATGAAAATTAATAAAATATTCTATCTTCTCGTTTTAACTTTTATTAATACCCTGTTTACGACAAGCTGATGTGTTCTCTGCTTTTTTGTCGACAAAAAATAATAGTTAAAAATAAGAAAATATAAAATTAAATTAATAAATAATTATTGTCACGTGACTTGATGCAAGTGTGCACATGCATCACAACTACTGTATTATTTTCCGGAGAGCCGTTGTGTCCTTTGTATTTTTCCTATTGGGTCCTCCTAAAAAAAAATTATGCAGTCATTAATTATACAACAATAGATATATGTTTTTTTTCAATAGTGTTGCCTGTGTTTCCCTTTGTTTAGGCGTCTCACGTCTTGTCTTACACTTTCTCTTTTTTCTCTTAACTAATCACTAATTCTTAATATTTTTATATAAAAAAATAAAATAAAAAATAACTACACTTGATAAAAAATTTCATTTAAATAATAATTAATTATTAATTTTCGAAGCGTTAGACACTGTAGTCTAACTATTTGAAGATTTTTTTTCGTAATTTCAAATTTCTATGTGTGGGATTGCTTTGGTTACGCAGGAATCGGAAACATAGTATAGTTTGAAATCAATAGGTAGTGCAAAAATAGAGAGTTATGATATTGACATTCTAATTAGTAGAAGATGCAAAGTGTTAGAGATAAATGTGATAAATGTGTGCGTCCGTTTTCTACCATATATATATAAAAGGAGCTGACATTTGCCCTCTAAAATTATATTAATGCGTGTTTCAATACAATGTTCTTCCAACGTATTAAAAACAAATTATTGTCGAAACTATTAACTTAAAAAAAGATTAATCTGAACAATATAAAGAGAAGGTGAAAAATAATCATTGACAATGAAAATGAAGACAACAAGATAAACATGGCCTAATAAAAATCTAAAAGACTATAATCATAAACTGTGCCATGCTTATATTATATCTAAAAGTCATTTTTTTGTCATTTTTTTTCTTTGATAGCTTTTCAAATTTTGTTGTGTGTATATGTGGTAAGTATAATTTTTCTGAACTTTAATAAGTTCTTTTCTTGATAGAAATGGACACTACTAATGTTCTTAGAGCATTTTCAGCAGTCTGTTAAAAAATTATTTTATGTAAAATATACACTGCCACATATGATTTGTAAATTTTTTTTATCTCCAGCAATCTGTTAAAATACACGGCCACATCACCAATGTGTAAAAGAATTGTGTATTTTACACAACACTTTTACACAATCATGTAAGCATATTTTCTCTTTCATCCCCCTTTCCCACTCACGGTTCTCTTTTTTCTCTCTCATTTCTTTACGCCTCTTTCTTTCCCACTTTTCTAGAGTGCAATAAAGAAGAATATGCAATTAGCGGCAAAGTAAGAATTGCTCGATCATCTTTTATTTATTTATATATATATTTTTAAATATAGAGTGCAATAAAGAAGAATATGCAATTAGCAGCAAAGTAAGAACGGCTCGATCATCTTTTATTTATTTATATATATATTTTTAAATAAACATAGTTTGATTTATCACTTTCGTTTGATCTTTATTTTCTGTAATCATATTGTAGATTCTAGGGTTTTTTTTAGATTTTTTTATTCTTTTACATTCTATTCTAACGAGATAAATATATACTAGCCAAAGATTACATATATATTTTAATCACGTAGTTTATACATATTTGAATCTTATTTTTATTATTTGTTATAAGTTTCCTGTGGCAATGGCGTGAAAGGTTTGCTATTGGTGGGATGGAAAGTGAATTATAGGGGAAATTATTAATTTTTTTCCTAATTGAGGAGGATTTGAACGTCAGGTTTAATCGCGAAAAAGTAAATTGAATAAAGTAGGTTTGTAAAAGTTATGTAGGGTATTGAATATGATAAGTGGTTGGTTGTTATTGAGGGATATTTTTTTTACACAAAAGGTATAAAATAGCTGCTGGAACTAAAAATAGTTAGCACAAATTTTTTGTGTAAATCTACTCTGACACATCAGATTTACATAAAAAATTTTAACATACCGCTAAAGATGCTCTTAATTTTCTTTTCTTCATCTAATTCTAAAAATTCAAATTAAAAATGTAACTTACCGTGATTTACCGAAATTATGCATGTTTTTATTCACCATTGTATACAAAATAATTAATATTTGATAAATACGTATTTGTCAATGGTAGGGATTGAAGATTCAGTTGGACTGAAAAGGAAACATACAAAAAGAGAAAGAAAAGATTTGGAAAGGAAGAGTAATTAGATGGAAGCAAAGATAGAAAGAAAAAAAAACAAGAAAAAGAAGGAAACTAAAGAGAATTTTTCTTGAGAGAGTAGGAGAGATCAAAGAAGAGAGAAAAAAGAAAGAAACCTATTACAATAGTTAAGGGTTAATTTTATCATTTTGATTCATGAATAAATAAAAGTGGAGCGCATTTTTGAAGGGCCAATAATAGTTCCTTATATAAAATCAAAATAAATAAATAATAAAAAATAATAATTTGTGTCAATTGATAATTGGTTCAGATGTACACCACACCGAATCATAGTCCCTCGAAGAAAAGGTCAGATTTTAAAAAGAGGGACCAAAAGATGGTGAAAAAAAAGGGTCACAGGTGGAAATCAAGAAATGCGGAAAATGTGAGGGACTGAATAATAAATAAAATAAAATAAAATGTTTGCTTAGCATTGTTATATATATATATATATAGCTACGACTACGTCCATTAACCCAAATTACAATCACAATCTCTTTTTGGTAACGGAATCTGTCTTTTTCTCGCAACGCTCATGGAGACAATGCCAACACCCTCTCTTCCTCTTCTTCTTATGTTGTCTCTCTTCTTGTTAGGTAAAACCATATATATATGTATATGTATATATATCTAACTAGCTTCTGTTACTTGAATTGTAACTCCTGGGAAGAATCTTGATTAATTAATGCGTGTTTAATTATGGGTTTATGAATGTAAAACTGTGGATCTTCTGATTTTTCAATAATCATGTATAAAGTTCTTTTTTCCCTTACTTTCCTTGATTTTCTTAGCTGCCAAACGATAATTGAGGTTTTATATACTGTTCAAGTAAATGTTTTTATCTGACCCACATCATTTAATGACACAATTGCAGGGACTACAGATTCGGCAACAATTTTCACGCTTGAAAATCACTGCAGCTACACAGTTTGGCCAGGAACATTATCCGGTGACGGAGCCGCCGTCCTCGGCGACGGTGGCTTCACATTGTCGCCAGGCTCATCGGTCCAGTTCCCGGCACCACCGGGCTGGTCGGGCCGCTTCTGGGGCCGAACTGGGTGCAAATTTGACGACTCCGGCAAAGGCAATTGCACCACCGGCGACTGCAATGCACTCCGGTGCACCGGCGGTAGCGCTCCACCGGTCACCCTGGTTGAATTCACCCTTGCCGGCGGCAGCATCAACAGTGACAAGGACTTCTACGACGTCAGCCTCGTGGACGGCTACAATGTGGGTATGAGCGTAAGGCCGTCCGGCGGCACCGGCGACTGCCAGTACGCCGGTTGCGTCACGGACCTCAACGGGAACTGCCCGCCCGAGTTGAGGGTCATGGATTCGGGCTCGGTTGTGGCTTGCAAAAGCGCGTGTGCTGCATTTAACGCGCCGGAATTCTGTTGCACCGGCGATCACTCGACGCCGGCGACATGTTCGCCGAATCAGTACTCAGAGATGTTCAAGAATGCGTGCCCGACGGCGTATAGTTATGCTTATGATGACGCTTCAAGTACTTGTACTTGTTCCGGGTCGGATTACTTGATCACCTTCTGTCCAACCGGGTCATGATCATGATGTTTATTATGCATTGGTCTGAGTATTGTTTTTTTTTTTTTTTTTTTTCCCCTGTATTATAGGGTTAATTTTTATAGATATGTGGGATTGTTTATCATACTATACTATTGGCAATAGTTAGTAATTAATAGCATTTAGGTTGGTTTGGTGCGAAATCTACAGGCAAAAATGAATTTTTATAATGAAAAAACGTCTTTTCATGTAACCGAACATAATATTAATAATATTAATGTAATTTCGATTAACTTCAAGCAAAATATGTACTTTATATCTCCATGGCGTACTCTATGGTTCAGAGATACAGCAAAACTTGTTATTGTAGCATGTTGAGTCTATGGCCCATATGGCATTCTCACATACAAGCAACAGAAATAGTAGTATATTTAATTTAATTATCAGTCTAAATTTCTAATACTGTACCATTTCTATAAGAAGTTTAATTTTTCATCTTGAGGAGAAAACATTCCCCTACCAATACACATCAGCGGATGAGTCATGACCCATTTCTTTTGAGCCACTTAGACTTCCAAGGCCCACTTTGATCAGGTCCAAAAGAATTATCATTAGCCCATCACAAGATCAGCCTAATCTGCTCTCGGTCAAACATAGGATAAATATAATTTTATGATCCGAATCAATTATTTACAAGATTAAGGGAGTTTCACATAGAATGAGCTATATAAAGAAAGAACCATGTATGGGAAAAAAAAAAAAAAAAAAGAAGGGAAAATTCCACCATAGTCCTACTTTTGAAGCCCAAAGACAATCAAGTCCTAAAAATAATTTTTGAGAACAAACAAGTCATACTTTTGCTACTTATTTCCAAATTAGTTCAATTTTTTTTAATTTTATTTCCAACATTACCCTTTTTGTCGTTTCAATAATTAGGGTTGGGAATCTTCCCCTTTTTCGCGCTGCGCCTTCGATACGGCTGGGGACAAACGAAGAGAACCACATGCCAAGTCAAGAAAACGAAGCAAGGAGAAAACCATTTTGCTTGTTCATCGTCATCCACCATTTTTTCCAGTGATTTCAGGTAAGGTAGCACTTCTTTCTATTCTTTTATTTAAAACTTAATCTTTTAGATTTAGATGGGGGATTTGATGATTGGCCTAGATTCAGACTACGTGCAGAGTTTTAATTAGGGTTTTCCAATTTTGTTCCCATCCTTAAAGGGAATATTGGTTTTTACCTTTCCACCTTCAGTCGTGCGATTGGTCCTATAATAAGAATTTGTTTACTGATATGTTGTTACGCCATCTTTGGGATCCCCATTCTTTCCTCTTTTATTTTCTCTAGTCACTTAATGCTTTTACAAATTCATGTGAGATGCTATTAACTCGTGCAATTTGTTTCCTGATTTGTTGTTAATTAGGATTGTGTGGTAATTATTTTTTCATAGATATATATTTATAATTTGATGGTTAATTAAACATGGGCTAAAAAAATGGGTTCATACTTTGAGAAAAGCATATTTTGCTATTGCCATATTGGAGGAAATATTATAACATGTGTTAATAAGTCCGTGAGATATGAAGGTGGTTTGATTAATGGTTTTCTCATTGATCAACATGTTGTGCATGATCAATTTGTTAGAAAGGTTCATGAGATACTTGAAGTTTTAGACAGTACTTTAACATTAAAGTACAGTGTTCAGGCGATAAGACAAGATTATTGCCTTTAAATGGGCAAGATGCATTGATAAATTTACTTAGATTTAATGAAGGAATTGCAGATGTCAATGCATTTGGAGAATGTAATTCAACAATAGTTAGACATCAAAATATAAGGTAAGTTCAAACAAATGTGTCTGTTTCTTTTAGAGAGTTTATTACAATATAGATAATGCATGCATGAACAAAATTTTATTTATTTTTTAAATATTGCTAGAAATTCCACAAGCCAAGCACCAACTACCAATGTCATAGTTATGTCCTCAAGCATTGATCCGGTCACACCACTTGTTTTAGATTTATGGAAGTCATTGATAAAAGGGGAAGGACAAATTTTTGATGGTGTTGTTAATGTTCGAGATGTACTACATAAGTTAACACTAGCCAACCGATTTATGTTTAAGTATGTTAAGAATGATATTTCGTATATAAGGGCCAAGTGTGCTATGGTTGCTTGTCCTTGGAAAGTAAGTATTGGCCAAGTTGGCTATTCTGGGATTTATATGGTAAAGAAATTTGTAAGAGAGCATGTACACTCAGTTCAAGATCAAATAGAGATGAAAACTTTAGTTCCGGCAAGATTTGTTGGGAGTATAGTGAAGGAAAAGATTTAAAAAAAAACCTGAAAAGATTTTAAAAAAAACCTACTTACCTATCGATGCAAATTGTTTCAGATTTTTCAACTGATTATTCTTTGAATATTGGCTACAAGAAAGCTTGGCGGGGTAAAGAGAAGGCAAAAGAGGCAGTTGATGGGGGTAATAAAGGACTCTTATAAACTTGTTCCTTGGATATGTGAGCGCTTAGAGAGTTCAAATCCTGGAACTGTTGCAGTATACACAAGTGATGATGAGCAAAGATTTCATCAGCTTTTTATTGCATATCATGCTCCTCTTCATGGATTTCGTACCGGATGTTGCCCATTATTGTTCATTGATGGAACTTTTTTAAAGGTGCCCTTTCATGGTTATATGCTTGGAGCAACGGCTTTGGATACTAATGATGGGATGTACCCGGTGGCATTTGGGATTGTAAAATCATAATCATTAGAGAATTGGTTTTGGTTTCTTGAAAATCTGAAAGTAGCACTGAATGATGACAGAGAAATAATTATCATATTTGATAGAAGCCAAAGTATTATTTCAGCTGTTAGGCAAGTTTATTCTGATGGGATCCATGCTCATTGCTTCCGCCACTTGAAGGAAAATTTCATTTGTCAAAAGCAACAAAGGGAACTCTTAAAGATCAATTACTTATACATTTCAGGTGAAGGCATATGATAGAGCTTTAGATCGAATGAAGAGATTGTGTGCAGAGGTGTATGATTGGGTAATAGAAAATGAACCCAAACACTAAGCTAATAGCCAATTTCCAAAGAAAAGATACGGTAAATTGTATTTGAATGTTGCTAAAAGTTTTAATGGATGGGTTCTAAAGGAGAGAGAATTGCCAATTATGGGAATTATTGAGAAGACTTGTGAGAAATTAACAAAGTACATTTACAAAAGAAAGAATAAGGTGATCTTATAGAGGCTTTTAGTTAGAAAAAGAATTGATGAAATTTTAGCTTTAAGTGTAAAGCTAGGTAAGAGGATACAAATCATGTCGTGCTCAATTCACAGGTTTGAGGTTCATGAAATACATGGAAACTTTGGTGTGGACTTGGAGAGGAAATCATGTGGCTGTGGTTAGTGGGAGGCTACGGACTCCTTTATGAGCACGGATGCGCAGCCATCATGAAGGCAAACTTGATGAAGAGTGCTATCATAAGGAAACACAATGTCAAATATATTCAGAAACCATGCGTCCAGTCCCAACTCATGATATGCCCTCTTTAGATTTTTTTGAGGATGAAACTAATGATGATGGATATATTGATGAATTAAGGTAACCTAACAAGTTACTTTTACCTCGATGTAAAAAACCACCTGGTCGTCCACGAAGAAAATGAATTGAGTCACAACATATTGAAATAAGGGAATTTCATTACAGTCGATGCAATACAGTCGAGCATAATCGAAACACTTGTAAACAACCAATTATTGGGTAAGTTTCATGCAATTCGTGATGGAGTATGATTTTACTAATATATATTAATTCTATCTCATCTTTGTTTCTCTTTTAACTTTTTTTAATTTTTTTTTCTTCACTTCACAGGTGATGTGATTCCTTAGTGACTGCAATTTCTGAAAGAAGCTGACTTGATTTTTGACTTAGAAGGTTGAAGTTTTGGTGAAAAATCTTGTATCACATCTAGAAGCATACTTTTTGGCATGATGAATTGTTGGCTGGATTTTTTTGTATCAGGTTTTCTTCCTCTGATATTGTAGTTGATGTAATGTATCAGACAATTATTGAGGTGACTGGATTATTCCATTTTTATGTATCAAGGTTTTCTTGATGTAATGTATCATAAAATTATTGAGGTTGAAGACTGGATTATTCCATTTTTATGGATAATATTAGCTGATTTAATGTGTTCAAATCCTTGATGATTACATATTTGTTTTTGTTGAGTATATACAAAAATAATAACTCAGCTTGTGGACATGCCCAAAAGAAGAGAAAAACAAGCAGTAATCAAGGGACAAACAACTGTCTCAACTATTTGGGTGCATCTCTTGTATGTTACACGAACTGTAAAGGATAAGAATGTGCGATGGTGTGAGAACTAAAGAATGGATTTATGTTCACCATGTTCTTATAGAAGTATATACATATAGATGATCATATTATTAAGTCCTTATTTTTTATTTTTTGTGTATTAATTTGTTTGGAGATTTCACTGTATTAATTTTTTAACCCACGTGGAAAGAAGATGAAGATTCCCCAGCCTAATTATTGAAAAGGACAAAAAAGAGTAATGTTGGAAATAAAATAAAAAAAATTTGAACTGATTTGGAAATAAGTAGCAAAAGTAGGACTTGCTTGTCCTCAAAAATTATTTTTAGGACTTAATTGTCTTTGGGCTTCAAAAGTAGGACTAGGGTGGAATTTTCCCGACCAGGCAAGGCGAGTTTTACCATAATTTTATCACCAAATCTTATATAAATAGCGGCATAAGCCTACAATGAGATATATTGAAAATTCCCAATTTCTATTATGCATTATTTTTATTCTTTTCATTGAGTGTGTTGTTCTTATTCTTTGACTCATTAGAGTTAATGAATTTTTGCACCCACACTTTGGCGCCGTTTGTGGGAAACGTATAGAAATATATCCCTTTGAGTGATTATTTATTTGTTTTATGCGACTACATTCCGGGATGTCGACTAGAGGTGCCGCAGCCGATCAACAGATGTAACTAATGTAGAAGATGCGAGAAGAGTTCCTACAACAATTCGGGATGCTCTGACAAGCAAATAAAGCCAGCACGGCTCAGATCGCGTTGCTCTAGCAATATAACGATGCTTTCTAGGCAACCATGGAGTAGATGGCAACCCAACCATAGCCAGACAACGCCACCTTGCCGAACAGAGCCCAAGGAGCCCCTCCTGAGGCCGAAGCCCAAGGAGTCCCTCTTAACCACAATGTACCTCCAAAGGTCGATGCCCAAGGAGTCTCTCTCAACTGCGTTGTACCTCCAGAGGCCGAGGCCCAAGCCAATGAAAGTCGGCAAGAACAGAGGATGAGAATCGAAGTCGGTGCTTCGGATAACTACCGCATCAGTGTGGGCAGGACGAGCAGATTGAGTCCAGCCACGACCTACAGGATGGTCGAACAGAGTCCTAGAGGCCTTTGATGAAAAGAGGCTCTAGAGGATTCAGACGCCAGCTGAGATGGCTAAAGAACATAAGGCTTCTCTGTTGAAAACTCCATTTACTGATGAAATAAGCTATGTTGAGAGGCCAAATAAGTTCACCATGCCCGTTTTCATATAGTTTAACGGTACGAGGAACGCTTCTCGACACCTCGACCACTACTCCCAGAAGATGGCTATGGATAACCACAATGATCCGTTCATGTGCAAGGTATTCCCAACCAGTATGACTGGAGCAGCACTAGAGTGGTTCAAAAATAGGCTGCACAAGTCGATCCCGAACTATGAAGCTCTATGCACCATGTTCTTAGCGTAATACTGCGGTAATAAAAAATAGAAGAAGACTATTGATGAGTGCTCAAATGAGACGTATTTTAGCACCTAAGTTAGGGTATTTTAGTCCATTCATTTGTCTTACTTTCATGTCTTAGATACTTATTTGTGTTTTTGCCTATTTCAGGTTAATAAGTTCAAACAAGCTAACAAGAGCCATTTAGCTCAATTTTGGAGCTAAGGAGCAAAGTTGGAAAGAAGCCAAGAAAAATGTACCAGGGGAACTTCGATCGATCAAAGGGAAATCCCGATCGATCAAAGGGGAACTTTGATCAATCGAAATGAGGCGATGTCAGCTCAACCAATTGGATAAAGCCTGGAAGATATTTTTGAGCCACGTCAGCTTCGATTGATTGAAGCTAAGTGGCCGATTGATTGAAATGCCTGCTGGCAGTGAGCTGTTTAATTCCCGAGCGCGCAGATTTTTACCTAACTTGTGTAGCTGTGAATTTCCTCCAATCATAGGCTGTAATTCTGACATGGTCCTTACTAAAAGGAGTGTGTAATTGATTTATTGAACATTATTATAATAGATAGATAAATAGAATTACCAATTATAGAAAAAATAATTTCCTCTCTCTAAAACTAGGGTTTTGGGAAGAAAGTAAAGATGAAGATGATAATGCCAACCTCCAAGCTAGCCCTTGAGGGTTCCATGACCACTACAATGAGTGGCTAAAACCTTCTCTTAGGACTAGAGATAGCCCCTAGGCTTACTTCTCAAACCTAGCTTTTATGTATTTTTGAGGATTTTAGTTATAATAGATGTTTTGACCATGAACAAATATAGATCTTGTGATTTCTACTTGATTTATATGGATTAATGCTTTCAATTGATCATTTGGCTCTAGTCATATGTCTATGTATGCTAGAATTGATGTTCATGTTTTTGTCTCTAAATTTAATGAAATTGATGCATGTCCATGTGTGTTGATGATATTAATCTAGTGATGGTCAAGGCATGCTGCTTAATGGAACACTCTTTGTGATTTATTTGATGGTTCACACTTGTTTTTTGATGGATTGTATCACATTTCTAGTTTAATTAGTTTAATTTCATATCTCTAGCCTAGTGTAGTGTAATTGCTTTAATTTCTTAGGAAGGTGAACAATCCATTCTTGTTTCTTGATGTTTCATACTTGTGAATGCAAAGAGTGCATGTCTTTAGATAATTGTGTGTGCATTAATTGGGGTTTTATTGAATGGATATTGGTATCATTTGATAGGTTGTGCTTTGCATTAAAATTGGCTAGACAATCTATACTTATTTGCCATCCATACTTAGTTTCAATTAAATGTTACACACACAGAAGTTACAAATTTATATTTTCCCATTAATGTACAATTGCTAGTGTTTGATGAAGTGAAGCTTAGTGGTGACTCTAAGCCCCAAGACCTCTCTCCTATATCTTTTCCCTATTTTTTATATTGCTATTTACTTGCATTAATTTTAATTGCATTGTAGTTTAATTAAGCAATCACCAACCATCTTTGATCATTCGATCTACCAATCCGACATTAATTTCCAACACAAATACACCTTCTTTCCCTTGGGACGATCCATACTCACTCTAGCTATATTTTTAGTTGGAAGTCGTAGTGACATTCTATAAATTTAAACTTGGCCACACTACACACTTCATTGCATGCTTCGGTCTTGACACACCAAGTTTTGGCGCCATTGTCAAGGATTGGCACCATCGTATTTAGCAATTAATTAGGAATTAGTACTCTTTTGATCTTGTCTTTATTTTTATTTTATTTTGGTTACTTATTGTGTTTGTTCTTGATTGGCTAGGTGAATTGAGCCAAGAGGTGAAACAAAGGGAAATTGAAAAGCAAAAGAAGCAAGCAAGCCAAACAAGAGCATAAAAAGCTGAAAAATTTAAAAATTTGCAAAGCAAAGCAAAGAAGAAAAAAAAATTGGAAAACAATTTGAATTTGCTTAAGGACCCTTTGTGAGCTTCTCTAAACTCTTCCTCTAGTTAAATCGTGAGCCAACGTGGAGGCAAGTCTTTATTTTCTTAGATAGATAGTGAGCCCGCGTGGAGGCAATTTAATTTCTCTTGCATATTGTTCAAAGCATGGGAGTATGGGATCATTGTATGTGGAGGATTGTTGATAATTGATTTGTTGCGAAGGAGAAATGCTTGATTTTATTGTTTTTGTTGGTGTATTGCTTGAAGTGTTGTGCGGTCCTTTCCCTACCTTTTATTTTAGGCATTCTAATGAAAAATCTAGAGTGTAATCTTAGTTACTTAGACCCGCATTTCATGGAATATCCTCCTCACAACCAATTTCCTCTCGGAGTTCAAGCTCCAATTCCTCCAATGATTCTTCATGATCATTACAATTTTCATGAATACCATGCACCGACTTGCATCATGCTTCCTAATTTTGGGGCCGATCAATATGAAATTAAGCCCGAGACCATTCAAATATGTCCACTTTTATATGGCTTAAATGATGAGGAACCTTATAAACATCTTGATAAATTTCTCGAGATATGCTCTACCATGAAATACATAAATGTTCCGGAGGAAGTCCTTAGGTTACTCCTTTTCCCCTTCATTCTTAAAAATAAGGCAAAATATTGATTCAACAACTTAGGGCAAATTCAATAACTTCTTGGATACAAATGCAAAATAAATTTTTGAAAAAATTTTACCCCGTAAGTTTGACCAATTCAATGAGAACTGCCATTAGAGAATTTTCTCACAGGGAAGGAGAATTTTTGCATGAGGCTTGGGAAAGATTGAATGACTTGCTAAGGAAATGGCCACACCATGACATTCCAAAATGGCAAGTGGTTCAATATTTCTATGAAAGCTTATCCGACACTCATAAGGACATAGTTGATACATCATGTGGAGGTTCATAGTTAGGAAAGCATGAAGATGATGTTTGGCACCTTTTTGAAAAAATGAGTGAAAATTCATTGCATAAATATCACACTTCTCGGTTGGGTCATGATTCTAATGAAAAGAAGGAAAATTTGAAAGTGTGTCAAGTTGAAAGTCCAATGGAGATTGTAGCCGAGGTTAAAACTCTTTCTCAAAAACTTAATCAATTCTTATTGAGTCAAAAACCGGTTATCAAATCATCTCCTTTTCATCACTCTCATCATTTTTGTGAGCATTGCATGACATGTTCTAATGTTTTACATTCTACTTCCAATTGTCCCCATGGACATGTGTTTAATGAACATTTTGAACAAGTCAATGCTACATTTGCTCACCCTCATTCAAATATTTATGTTCCGATGTGGGATGAAAATTCAAGTCCTTTTCAAAATAAAAATTTTCAAAATCGATATGTTCTTCCTAATAAAAGAAATGAAGGTTCTCAAATATATGTTTCATCTTCTTCTTATCATCAAAGAATGAACCACTTTTCACATCCTCAAGTCTATGAATCTCAAAATGGTTTTCATCACTCTTATGCACTTCCTAGTAATTCTAGATTTGAAGATAAGGTTTTGGTGGCTTTGGGTAGTTTGGAAATGAACACCAATTTGTTGCATTCTCATTCTCAATCAATATCAAAGCTTGAATCTCAAATCGGAATGATAGCTAATGTATTGAATGCGAGAGGGATTGGTAAATTACCTAGTCAACCCGAAAGGAACCCAAAAGCCCAATACTTTATGAAAGCAAGCTCTACATCGGGGTGTCTTTTCCAAGAACAAGTGCAAGCTGTTACTATTTTGAGAAGTGGCAAGCAAATTGACAATAGGGTTGAAAAACCAAGTGAAGATAGTGAACCGGTGTAACCCAAAGTTAGCACACATCCCGTTTCTAATCCTATTCCTATTTCCTCGGAGGAAAATGTTCCAAATAGGAATTTCCAATCTTCTTCATTATCTCCTCAAGTTGTAAAATCCTATGAGTCAAAAGCTCAATTTCTTTATACCTTGAGAGAGACTTCACCTTTTAGGAGACAAGAAGGAAAAATTCATGACATAGTAGAGGTGTTTAAACAAGTCAACATAAATCTTCCTCTCTTGGATGCAATTAGGCAAATTCTGCCTTATGCAAAATTTTTGAAAGATCTTTACACACAAAAGAGAAATAACAAGGGACAAGGCCCTAAAAAAGTGTTCCTCACGGAGCAAGTGAGCTCCATTATTCAATATAACACTCTACTTAAGTTCAAAAGTCCCGGTGCTCCGACCATCTCATGTGTGATTGGAAACCATGAAGTTCGTGGAGATCTTCTTGACTTAGGAGCGAGTGTTAATTTGATTCCTTACTCCGTGTATGTCCAACTAGGGTTGAATGAATTGAAGCCAACCTCGGTGGTGCTTCTATTAACCGATAGATCCATTAAAACACCTAGGGGCATGGTTGAGGATATACTTATCAAGGTTGACAAGTTCTACTTCCCGGTTGATTTTGTGGTTCTTGATACCGAATCGGTTGCTAATCCTACCTACCACATCCCAATCATCTTAGGAAGGCCATTTCTTACCATCGTAAATGCTACCATTAATTGTAGATCCAGGGTTATAGACCTTTCTTTTGGTAACATGATGGTTAAGCTTAATGTTTTCAATACAAGTCGACATCCCATAGATGAAGACAAGTGTTGTCTCATAGACGTCTTGGATGAGGTTGTTGAGGAGTCCATTTCTTCTATGATTATGAAAAAGTCAACCGAGGATAATCTTTCATCTCTTCTTTCCAAGGATTCTCTTACATTTTGTCTCCTTGAAATGTATGAGAATTGTGGGTTTGACAATGAGGGGTCAATGAGTTAGGTAAATGATTTAATAGAATTCATTATAAGCTTAGATTTTCCAGCTTGGAAAGCTCCAAAATATCCTATTCCTCCACTCTCTAGTACTCCACCGGTCCTATCTTTAGTCTCTCCACCCACTCTTGAGCTTAAAATTCTTCATTTCAATCTTAAGTATACCTTCTTAGACCCAAAAGAGACTCTTCCGGTCATCATTTCTTCAAGTCTTGAAGAGGACCAAGAGAATGATCTTTTAAATATGCTTAAAGAAAATAAGGAGGCCATTGGATGGAGTGTGGCGGATCTAAAGGGAATTGAACCTTCTATTTGCATGTATCACATTCTTATGGAAGAAGATGCAAAACCTTTTAAGGATGCCCAAAGGAGATTGAATCCAAACATGAAAGAGGTGGTTAAAAAGGAAGTTGTTAAGCTTTTAGATGCTGGTATAATTTATCCAACCTCTGATAGCAAATGGGTGAGTCTAACTCAAGTAGTTCCTAAGAAATCGGGGATTATGATGGTTGAAAATTCAAAAGGTGAAGAAATTTCTAAGTGTACCGCCAATTTATGGCGTGTATGCATTGATTACCGAAAATTAAATGCCGCCATTAGAAAAGATCATTTCCCTTTGCCATTTATTGATCAAATTCTAGATAGATTGGCTGGGCAACAATATTATTGCTTTCTTGATGGCTATTCGAGGTATAATCAAGTAGCCTTGGACCTTTTAGACCAAGAGAAAACCACCTTTACTTGTCCTTTTGGCATATTTGCTTATAGACAGATGCCTTTTAGTTTGTGTAATGCTCCCGCCACATTCCAAAGATATATGATGTCAATTTTCTCGGACATGGTGGAAGAGTATCTAGAGGTCTTTATGGATGATTTTTCTGTCTTTGGGTCTTCATTTGATGCATGCCTTAAAAATCTATCTTTGGTGCTTAAAAGATGTCGTGAAACAAACCTTGTTCTTAGTTAGGAAAGAGCCATTTTATGGTTCAAGAAGGTATTGTTTTGGGTCATGTCATCTTACAAAGAGGTATTGAGGTGGATAAAGCAAAAGTTGAGCTCATTTCTGAATTGCCTCCACTTTTTACGGTGAGAGAAGTTCGCTCATTTTTAGGTCATGCCGGCTTCTATCGCTGTTTCATAAAACACTTTAGCAAAATTGCTAGACCCTTGTGTAATCTTCTCGCCAAGGAAACTCCTTTTGTCTTTGATCAAGCATGCTTTAATGCTTTCCATACACTTCGTGGTTTGTTGTCATCTGCTCCTATTATGCAACCTCCCAATTGGTTATTACCGTTTGAAATCATGTGTGATGCCTCTGATTATGCCATGGGAGCAGTTTTGGGGTAAAAGGTAGGAAAACTTCCATGCACCGTATACTATGCAAGCAAGACTTTCTCGGGAGCTCAATTGAATTACTCCACTACCGAGAAAGAATTACTTGCCGTAGTGTATGCTCTTGATAAATTCTAGTCCTATCTCCTATGGTCAAAAGTCATTGTATATTTTGATCATGTTGCTTTGATGAATCTGTTGACTAAGAAGGAAACAAAGCCTCGGTTGATAAAATGGATTTTGTTTCTTTAAGAATTTGATCTTGAAATCAAAGATAAAAAAGGCATCCGAAAATGTGGTTGCCAACCATCTTTCAAGGTTAATGGTAGAATCTTCCCTAAGCCCACCAATTCATAATTCTTTTTCAGATGAACAACTCTTCCAAATTTCTAATGGAAAAATGCCTTGGTTTGCGGACATTGTGAATTATCTTGCAATTGGCAAACTTCCCACTAATTGGTCAAGGCAAGAAAAGAACTGATTCTTTGCAAACATCCAGAAATATTATTGGGAAGATTCCATTTTATTTCGATATTGCCCGGATCAAATTGTGAGGAGATGTATTATGGAGAGTGAGGTTCCTAGTGTCCTTATGTTTTGTCATATCCTTGCATGTGGCGGACATTTTAGTGCAAAGAAAACCGCCTTGAAGGTTCTTCAAAGTGGGCTATTTTGGCCTACCATTCATAGAGATGCCTACAATTTTTGCACGGAGTGTGAGAGATGTCAAAAGATAGGATCAATGTCAAGAAGAGATATGATGCCCTTGACAAATATTCTTGTGGTTGAAGTTTTTGATATTTGGGGTATTGATTTTATAAGTCCATTTCCTATGTCTTATGGCTTTCAATATATTCTGCTTGCCGTTGATTATACTTCTAAGTCGGTGGAAGCTTATGCTACCAAAATGAATGATCATTCCGTGGTTGTTCAATTAATTAAATCCAACATCTTCGCTCATTTTGGTATGCCAAGAGCAATGATAAGTGGTGGAGGAAAGCATTTTTGTAATCAATTCTTGAGGCAATTATTTCTTAAGTACTCCATTACTCATAAAGTGGCCACCCCATACCATCCTCAAACAAGTGGGCAAGTAGAAGTATTAAATCAGGAAATAAAGCAAATTCTTGAGAAAACAGTAAACATAACCCGGAAAGATTGGCTGCGCAAATTAAATGATGCTTTGTGGGCTTACCAAACGGCATATAAGACTTCCATTGTCATGTCTCCTTATAGATTTGTATATGGAAAGCCTTGCCATCTGTCGGTTGAGCTAGAACACAATGCTATGTGGGCGGTTAAAAAACTCAATCTTGACCTTGATAAAGCCAAAGAGAATCGTTTACTACAATTGAATGAGTTGGAAGAGTTAAGACATAATGCATATGATAATGCCAAACTTTACAAAGAAAGAACTAAAGTTTTCATGACAAACATATTGTGAAGAAATCTTTTAAACCAGGTCAAAAAGCTTGGCTCTTCAACTCTGGGCTAAAACTCTTTCCCGGGAAGTTGCGAACCAAATGGGAAGGCCCATATGAGATCATTTCTGTTGCGCCTCATGGGGTGGTTGAAATACAAAGCTTAAAAGATGGAACTACATTCAAAGTGAATGGACAAAGGTTAAAGTCCTACAATAAAGGGCAAGTGTTCCAAAGACATATGGAGTCCGCCCTCTTGGTGGATCCAATCTATATTGATATTTGAGATTGTTTGAACGTCGACTAGAGACGTTAAACCTAGTTCCTATAGAGTTTCCAAACTCTATTTTTCCATTTTTTATCTCATCTTTCATTTTTGCAGCATCTAAATAATGATATTTCATTATCACATTGAAGTTTTCCAGGTATGTTGTGAGTTTCCCAAAACTTTGCATTCTTCAAGTTTTTCAAGCTGGGCGACTTCGATCGATCGAGATTCATTCCGATTAATCGAACAGAGGCTTCAATCGATCGAAATGAATTTTGATCAATCATTTTTGTGTCAAAAATTTTTGCTTGTAGGACTTAGTTTTTCAGTGATTCTCGATCGATCGTAAGGATTTCGATCGATCGAGGCATGTTTCAATCGATCCAAAAAAAAAAAAAAATAATTTTCCTTTGCCTTTTCTTTTTTATTATATCCCATGCTTTGTGTCACGTATCTGTTACATGTCTTTTCAGTGCTCATTTATATCACTGATGCATATGCTTTGACAGTTGGTAGTATGAATATTTTTAGACAGGTTTTCGGAATTTAAGTTTGGGGGTGCGCCTTCCAAAGCTGCGCTTCTGTTGCCGGGTCCCTTTTGCTTCACCCATTTGGTATACTCTTTCCATTATCTGTTGCTTCTTTATACATTGAGGACAATGCACAGATTAAATTTGGGGGTGTATTTGCATA
This sequence comes from Cornus florida, assembly GCF_030987335.1. Classification (NCBI taxonomy): domain Eukaryota; kingdom Viridiplantae; phylum Streptophyta; class Magnoliopsida; order Cornales; family Cornaceae; genus Cornus; species Cornus florida. Next base: position 35,397,850 of record NW_026775580.1, on the reverse strand, counting down.
TTTTACATGTCGCACTTATTTTCTATGCGTGTGATATGATTTGAGAGTCATGAGCTATGATTTTAATCTTTTAAGGACCATGATACTTAGAATTTAAAAATTACTTGACTTGAGAGTCCAATACTCCTTGTATGCCTTGTGGATGCCATTTAAGAGTAAATTTTTCAAAAAATTGATATCTTGCTTGCATTTGTGGTCCACATCATATTGATTTTGTGATTATTTTGAGATTCACTCTAGGATTTTACATTAGCATAGGCGTACACTAGCATTCATTTATGGGGTACATGATTTGTTGATTATTGATTTGGTTATATCCCAATTGAGCTAGTAGTGTATTGAAAACTTTCATTCTTGATATGGTGGATAATAAACCCTTTTCATTAAGTTGCCGAGATTCTAGCCTCATCAAGCACTGAATTTCTCGTACCGAAAGGTGGAGGGCCCAAACTCTAGGTTAAAAAAAAAAAAAAAAATGGTTGCAAAAGCAATAAAAAAGTGAAGACTTCTCCCAAAAGGTGAGAAGTGGGAAATGATTAGATGGAGGTTGTTTTGATTTGTAACCTAGTTGATTTGAGCTTGTAAGTCCTTATGGGTGTTTAAACACCTAATGCCCTAAAGCCGTTCGATTTGGGAGTCATTGACCTAATGCTTGACCTCATGGATCGTTAGAAAGCTTAATAGATCAACACATTGCATCATGCTTCCATCTTTGATCCTCTAGGATAGTAAAAAAAAAAAAAAAATTGAGTGAAAAGAATAAGCGCACCTAGATGAATAAAGTTTTAATAAAAGGTCCACTCTTTATTTTGATGATTGGTACTAGATTTGTGTGCTAGTTTGAGAATAAAGATGTGATCATTTCTTTAGTTGGCTTAGATAGCAACATATTTGATGCTAGTTCACTCAAAAAGGATTCTAGAGTTGTTTTGATTTGTATGATCATTTTCTTGATGTGTGGAGGACCATATTTGCTTGCTTGATGTTGAGATTTTGGGAGATTGCTTGGAAAGGGTTGAAAAGTTGCATACTTTAGGTAGTTTTCTCCCAATGCTTGTTTTGTATATTGGTGCCTCTCTTATGAGAAAGAGCTCAACGCTTGTGGGTATGATTTCTGGAAACCCTTATGAGACTTTACTTTTCCACTAGGGGTAACTTAAGGGTTCAAAAGGCTTGTTGCATACGTTAAATGCAATCGTGTTCCCTACGAAAGTGGTGTTATCATTTTATTACTTTCTAGTTCATAGTTACTTAGTTTTTATTTCTTTCTTTTCCTTATAGTTCATTGCTAGGGACTAGCAATATCTAAGTTTGGGGGTGTCATGAGTGCTCAAACGTAACGCATTTTAGCACCTAAGTTAGGATATTTTAGTCCATTCATCTATCTTACTTTCATGTCTTAGATACTTATTTGTGTTTTTGCCTATTTCATGTTAATAAAGTTCAAATAGGCTAACAAGAGCCATTTAGCTCAATTTTGGAGTTAAGGAGCAAAGTTGGAAAGAAGCCAAGAAAAATGCACCAGGGGAACTTTGATCAATCGAAGGGAAGTCCCGATCGATCGAAGAGGTCTACAATTCATTGAAATGAGGCGGTGCCAGCTCAGCCAATTGGATAAAGCCTGAAAGATATTTTCAAGCCACGTCAGCTTTGATCAATCGAAGCTAAGTGTCCGATCGATCGAGAATCTTCGATCGATAGAAATGCCTACTCGCAGTGAGCTGTCTAATTTCTGAGCGCCCCGACTTCTACCTAACTTGTGTAGCAGCGAATTTCCTCCAATCATAGGCTGTATTTTTGACCTGGTCCTTACTAAAAGGAGTGTGTAATTGATTTATTGAACATTATTGTAATAGATAGATAGAATTACCAATTATAGAAAAAATAATTTCCTCTCTTTAGAACTAGGGTTTTGGGAAGAAAGCAGGGATGAAGATAATGATGCCAACCTCCAAGCTAGCCCTTGAGGGTTCCATAACCACAATAATGAGTGGTTAAATCCTTTCTTGGGGCTGAAGATAGCCCATAGGCTTGCTTCTCAAACCTAGCTTTTGTGTGTTTTTGGAGATTTTAGTTGTAATAGATGTTTTGACCATAAATAAATATAGATCTTGTGATTTCTACTTGATTTGTATGAATTAATGCTTTCAATTGATCAGTTGGCTCTAGTCATATGTCCATGTATGCTAGAATTGATGTTCATGTTTTTGTCTCTAGATTTAATGAAATTAATGCATGTTTATGTGTGTTGATGATGTTAATCTAGTGATGGTCAAGGCATGCTGCTTAATGGAACACTCTTATGATTTATTTGATGGTTCACACTTATTTTTTGATGGATTGTATCACATCTCTAGTTTAATTAGTTTAATTTCATATTTCTAGCCTAGTGTAGTGTAATTGCTTTAATTTCTTTGGTAGGTGAACAATCCATTATTGTTTCTTTATGTTCCATACTTGTGAATGCAAAGAGTGCATGTCTCTAGATAATTGTGTGTGCATTAATTATGGTTTTATTGAATAGATATTGGTCTCATTTGATAGGTTGTGCTTTTCATTAAAATTGGCTCGACAATCTATACTTATTTGCCATCCATGCTTAGTTTCAATTAAATGTCACACACACACAAGTTACAAATTTATATTTTCTTATTAATGTATAATCGCTAGTATTTGATGAAGTGAAACTTAGTAGTGACTCTAAGCCCCAAGACCTCTCTCCTATATCTTTTCCCTATTTTCTAGATTACTATTTACTTGCATTATTTTTAATTGCATTATAGTTTAATTAACCAATCACCAACCATCTTTGATCATTCGACTTACTAATCCGACATTAATTTCCAACACAAATACACCTCATTTCCCTTGGGACGATCCTTACTCACTCTAGCTATATTTTTAGTTGGAAGTGGTAGTGGCTTTCTATAAATTTAAACTTGGCCACACTACACACTTCATTACATGCTTCGGTCATGACATACACCAACTATCGCTAGTCTTTTCACTATCAGGCAAAAAATGGGAGAATCCCTTCAGGATTTTCTATCCAGATATAATATGGAGGCTTCGAAAATATTGGACTATCATTCTGCAATAGCTATTGAAGCATTTAAGATTGCCATGATTCAAGTGACTAAGTTCCATACCTCTTTGGTCAAGTACTGTCCTCCAGACATGTAGACCTATTAGCCCCTTGACATTTGTCTAAGGGAAGACATCGGCATTCAGGGCCATGCCATGTCTTGGGGACACTTTGGCACTGGTTAGACAGTAATGAGGATGCTCAACGTGCACTGAGTGGGCTGCCAATGTGCACAGGATGCTCAGCATGCACACAGGATGCGCAGAAGAATGCTCAGTGTGCATTGGGGGGTGCCCATTGGCATATTCATAAATAAGGTGAAAAGTGAAGTTTGGAGTTTTGGCTTGGTGGTGTTTCAGTTGTCGCCATCCTACACCACAAGCTTAGAGAGTGTGCATTAAGGCAAGGGCCAAGTTTTACATTTATAAAAGCCACTACTATCTTCACTAAAAATATAGTTAGGGTGAGTAGGGATCGTCCCAAGGGATTGGAGTCGAATTTGGTTGTGGAATCACAATTAGGGTTAGTAGGTCGAGTGATTAAACAAATAGTTGGTTGGTTGATTAAACTAGAGAGCAAATTAAACTAAATAATTGAATGCAATAAAGAGTAAGTAAGAGAGAGAGAGATCTTGGGGTTTAGAGGTCACCACCAAACAATGTTTTTCTACACCCTTAACAAGTGACTAATGAGGGAAATGTCTGTTGCAATATTGATGTGTGTGTGTGTTGGTTGATTCAATTAGCAAGGGTGACCAATTAAGTATATATTGTCTAAGCAACATGTGAAAAGCACAATATATCTAACAATTAAGTATATATTGTCTAAATAGCATGTGAAAAACACATATATCTAGCAAGTCATTAATCATTTCATTAAACTCACAAGCCAAATACACCACAAGGTTAGAGACATATGCTATTTGCATTCAAAAGTAGGGAACATCAAATAACAAGCATGGATTGTCCTCCCATCTAATAACTATGCTACCACTACACTACAATTAAGCTAATGACATGAAATTAAACTAATTAAGCTAAGGGAGAGGCACAATCCATCAAGAAATGAGCATGAACCATCTAGAAAATTACAAGAGCATTCCATTAAGCACAATATTTTGACAATTTCTAGATCTATGGCATTAATACACATAGAAATGCATCAATAACACAAGAAATAGAGACAAACACATGAGCATCTATTCTAGCATACATAGACATATGGATAGAATGAAATGATCAATTGGAAGCATTAAACCATATAAATCATTGAATAAACAAGATTTATATATATATAAGTGCTAAAACGTGTATTACAACACTAGTCCCTCATTAATACACAAAATCAAGATGTAGAAAGCATGCTTGGGGCTAACTCTAGCCTCAAGAAGATGTCTAGCCACTCATGGTAGTGCTTCTCCAACCCTTAAGGGCTAACTCCATGGTAGAGATTTGCTCATTGGTTAATGAAGAGTCTCCAATGGTGTCTCTAGCCTCATCCTCCACTAAGCTTCCTCTCCAAGAGTTCTACAAGGTATGATATGATATGATGTGATATGATGTAAAAAGTAATCCTTATCCTTATATAGGTAGGTCAAATGACACCCAAAATAAGCTGGGGTCGTACAACAAATATTCCCTAATGATTGGATAAAGAATAACTTTTTGTAAGCTGAAAATTTAACTTTTTCGCATTGGAGGAAGTTCGATCGATCGAACCTTGGACTTGGATCGATCGAACATGGCTGAGATCTATCGAACTGAAGTTGGATCGATCCTTAATGGCGGCGCTTTTTGGATAAAAACAAATCTGAGATATTTTAAAGATATTTTTAAGAAAAGGACAAAAGTGGTTGGTAGGGTGGTACAACTAGATAAGATCAATCATTTGGATAAGGACAAGGTAGTTCGATCGATCGAAGAATGATGTTGGATTAATCGAACTTTTGAGATCTCTGAAATTGTCATCGTGGCTTTGATCCATCTTGAAGTGCCGAGATCGATCATGTTGGATCGATCGAACCTTGATCTGAGATCGATCGAAGATGTTTAATTCTACATTTTTCTTCCTTTTGCTTCTACTTGGCTCATTTATTTGATTCATCCCAGAATTACTTCATTTATGCTCTTATTTAGCTGAGTTAGCTTATTTTCGGGATAAGTGCCTGAAAATGGAAATAATACGAAATCAATCTAAAACGGTAAAGTAAGATAGATAAAGGAACTAGAATGCCTAAGCTTAAGGGGTTTAAATACGCACTTTTCAGCGCTCATCACACCCCCAAACTTAAATATTGCTAGTCCCTAGCAATGAACTAGAAAGTAAATGAATGAAATAAACAACTATACAACTATGAACTAGAAAGCAATAAATGGATAACGCCACTTTTGTAGGGAACATGATTACACTTAGCATATGCAACAAGCCTTTTAAACCCCTAGGTTACCCCTAGTGGACGAGTGAAGTCTCGTGAGGGTTTCCAGAAATGATACCCATAAACATTAAGCTCATTTCTTTCTAAAGAAACACTAATATTGCAAACAAGTATTGGGAGAAAACTACCTCAAGTATGCAATGTTTCAAACATTTCTAAGCAATCTCCCAAAATCTCAACATCAAGCAAGCAAGTATGATCCTCCACATATCAAGAAAATGATCATGCAAATCAAAACAACTCTAGAATCCTTTTTGAGTGGACCGGCATCAAATGTGTTGTTATTTTAGCCAACTAAAGAAATGATCACATCCTTACCCTCAAACTAGCACACAAATCTAGTATAAATTATCAAGACAAAAAGTGAACATTTTATTAAAGCTTTATTGTTCTAGGTGCGCTTATTCTTTTCACTCGATTTTTTATTTATTATTATTATTTTTTAATGGATCAAAGATGGAAACATTGTGCAATGTGTTGATCTATTAAGCTTCCTAGCGATCCATGAGGTCAAACGTTAGATCAATGACTCCCAATCCAGATGGCTTTAGGGCACTAGGTGTTCAAACACCCTTAAGGACTTATAAGCTCAAATCAACTAGGCTACGAATCAAAACAACCTCCATCTGATCATTTCCCACTTCTCACCTTTTGGGAGAAGTCCTTACTTTTTTTTTATTGCTTTTACAACTTCTTTTTTTTTTTTTTTTAATCACAATTATTAACCTAGAGTTTGGGCCTTCCACCTTTCAGCGCGAGAAGTTCAGTGCTTGATGAGGTTAGAATCTCGGCTACTTAGTGAAAAGGGGTTGTTATCCACCTTTATCAAGAATGAAAGCTTTCAGTGCACTACTTGCTCAATTGGGATATAACCAATTCAATAATCAACTAAGCATGTACCCAACAAATGAATGATAGTGTGCGCCTGTGCTAGTGTAGAATCCTAAAGTGAATATCAAAATAATCACAAAATCAAGATGATGTGGACCACAAGTGCAAGCGAGATATCAATCTTTCAAAAAATTTACTCCTAAATGGCATTTATAAGGACTACAAGGAGTATTGGACTCTCAAGTCAAGCAATTTTTAAATTTTAAGCAATATAGTCCTCAAAAGATCAAAATCATAGCTAGATATGGACCAATCATAGAAAATCTCTCAAATACACAAGTCATGTTCAAAATTTTGAATTTAAAAGTAAACACTGTAACATACACTATTACCCCCAAACTTAAACGGCACAATGTCCTCAATGTGCAAAGAGAACAAAGGAAAGAGTATATCGGTGCAATTAAGGCAAAGAATAGCTGGGACTGAAGTATCCAAAGTGGGTGGCATAGCCCCCCCAAACTTAGGATTAACTGTGGTCCTGAAATTTGGCACTCAGATAAACTCATCAGATAACAAAAAGGGATAATCAGTGCATAGTGGACATGTACGTGTAAATGAAATAAAACAGTGAGAGAGGTATAAGGGTGGTCCTGAAAATCGGGTAGCACTCTCTCACCGAAGTCACTGTGATGTACGTGATAGAGTCAAACATACAGAGATAAGAATATAGTAGATGACATCCATAGCAAAAACATATATAATGAAAATAAATTATAGAGTACATCAAAAGAGCAAAGCTGGCATATCCGGCTGCAAATAATATACATTGACAAAAATAAAGTATAGAGCACAGAGGTGTAATATAAAAAAATAAAAGAAACTGGAAATCTCAGGTGGACGAGGCAGGACGGGCAGGGCGAGCTTCACAGATATCCCTAGATAAATCTCGGAGTGCAGTCATGACATCTGTGCGGAATGTAGCAAAATCAGCTCGGTGGGTTACAGCATCGGCTCGAATGGCAGTAGTATTAGCTCTGATAGCAACCACTGTATCCTTAAGAGCCTGAAGACGCTCTCCAAAGCTGGGGGTCTAACTAGGAGCCTCAGGTACGGATGAATCAGAAGAAAGATCCTGAGTCTGCTTCTCCTCTTGTATTGGCGACCTAGCTAGAGAGTGCTGCTTTGCGTCATCTGCAGGTTACTCTAAATAGATGTCTATGTGTTCGGCAGCTGGACCTACTGGTACATCGTCCGCTGCGGGGTCTGCTGCTGCTGCCTCTGCCTCCTCAGCCTCGAGCTTCTCTGCAGCTACTACTGCATGGTCCTGCAGTCTAGTGATAATATAGTATTGTAGCTCTTGTTCCAGTCCTTCTTTAAGAAGTGACAGGAACCTCTCTCAGGGTGCTCTGGAGGATGAAAAGGATAGCGCTGATCAATTAGTATCTGGGTGATAAGGTGGCCAAATTGGAGAGACTTAGCCCTTCCGGGCTTCTCCTTGCTGATATACTCATTGAAGAGCTTCCTTATCACGCTCCAGATGAGTGTGGGGATAGATACCAAGTGGCCTATATAAAATGCATAGAGGGCTGTCAGATAGTCTCCTCGTCGCTGAATCTTGTGCCCGGCCATAAATATGTTCTGAAAGATAACGGAATCAAAGAACCATAGGTCATCTGGAAGAAAAGTGCGGGTGGCGAAAGTCTCGCCATCGGCATGGTGACCTGTCAAGAAAACTGCCATGTCGGCATAAGAAGGCCTGTATAGCCTCGGATATAGCTCTTGTAGCTCCGGAGGGCATCGGTGTGGACAATGGCATGATCTGGCTAGCGTGTCAACAGTAATAGTAATCTGATGGCCATCTATGGTAGTAACCAGCTCTGTCGTGGTACGCAGGGATGGTCGGAGGTTCTGGAAGAACATCCGTACTAGCCGCGGGTAGACTGGCTCAGTAACTGGGGCAAGAATAGCTGCAAGGCCCCTCTGGATAATATCATGGTAGGCTGATTGGATCAGCACCGATTTGGAGAAGAAATCTGTGTCAAACACTGACTTATGGTCCACTGTATATGCGCATATCTAGGTGTGGGCCTGTCACGCTCTCGAGCTGGCTGGTGTGATGGAGATGGTAATGGTGAATACTCAGCCTCAGCATGTGATGGAGATAGTGATGGTGTAAACGCACCCTGAGCCGCAGAAGTAGATGGAATATGATCATCCTCAGCCTTATGAGCAGGTGACTGAGGTGGAGTAGGCGTTAATGGCTCCTCCTGTATATGAGAGGGCTCTGCTGGCTCCTCTATCCTAGGTCTGATATGTCTCTGAGGCCCGTGTTGCCTCTTGGCAACAGTCTCGCGCTTAGTCATGGCCTGAAGAATAATTTTAAAAAAACTTGCAAGGGGAGTCAGTGCCAAAATAAAGAATTGAAAGCACAAAATAGAAACATGCATGTCAAATAAGATAGACAAAACATATAGATAACATGAATCTATGTAAGTGACAAGATATGAAGCATACTAAACAATGTAAGTATGAAATGCATCAAATATGGAATATCACAGGCATTGGGTATATATGAGATAGCATGAACATAATACATGATGAATGAAGTGTGTGTATAAGATCTGTGAAGTTCGATCGATCACAAAAAATGTGAGATCGATCTCAAAACTTGGATCAATCTGAGAAACTGAAAAACTGAGTTCGATCGATCTCTCAAGATCAATCTGAGATAGAAGTTCGATCGATCGAACTGTGCGAAGATGAAAACTGAAGGGTCACAGAGATGTGACTTTGGAGCACGGGGGCCACACGAACAGTGTCGTGGGCCCATCAACACAAGAATTCCTCAATCCTAGTCACTTTACAAAGCCCATACTCCCACAAAACAAATCAAAACTCAAAATATATATACATATATACAAATCTATATACACATATAGATAACATGCATCAAGCTCCATCAATGGAGGAAATCGTCAACAATACATCTTAGATCTAATAGTAGGCAACATGTATTGAACAAGTTGAAGCTTGAAATCATAAGATGTGGCTCGGATTTTACCTCAAGTCGCGAGAGAAGATGAGAGGAAGATGGAGATGAAAATCTGATAGGAGAGAGAAAGAATCAACGTTTGGATCTCGCTGGAGATTTGCCAGAGAAGATGATGAAGATGGGTAAGTGCAACGGCGATAAATGATGAGGGACGAGGGTTTGGAGGGTTGGATCGATCTAATGAATTGATCTTGAGACCCTCAAATTTTATTTTTAAAAACTTTTCCCGATTAGTTCGATCGATCGAACTGAGATTTCAGATCGATCGAACTTTGATGGTCTCTCTTCAAAGTATTTTTGGAATTTTTGAAAAATTAAAAACTAAAATTAAAAATTAAAAATTAAAATAGAATTTTTTTTTTGGATTTTTGAAAAATAAGAGTAGAAATAAAAATAATTTTTGGATTTTTGTTGTTGTTCTTGTTTTTTTTTTTTTTTTTTTTTTTTTTTTTTAATTAAAAAGTCAAATGAAGTCAAACAAAAGTCAAAATAGAGAATTGAAGAACTGAGATCGATCTGAACAAAATGTTCGATCAATCAGACAGAGAGCAAAAATATGCAGATTTTTGGTTCAAAAATTTGAATAAGTGTTGGAACTTGCAGATCGATCGAACTTTAAAGTTTGATCGATCGAAGAACTTCAGATCAATCTTGAAATGTTTTCGATCGATGAGACAGAGAGCTGAAATATGTAGGTTGATGCACGCTCAAAATTTTCTAAGTGTTGAATCTCAAGATCGATCGAACTTTGAAGTTGGATCGATCTAAGGTCTTCTGATCGATCTGAGAATAAGTTCGAACGATGGGACAGAGAGGTGATTTGGATGCAGGTCGAAAATTTTTCTAAGTGTTGGCTGCAGGTGGAAGTTCGATCGATCGAACTCTCGTTTGAGATCGATCGAACTTATGCAAAATGCTCAATCACAATATAAAAGTTCATGCAATCCTAATCACAGTTCCTAGCAATGCATATGAACCAAAAACAAGTATCTAGACTTCGCAAGAAATGAAATTAAATATAGAAATGAGGGAGGAATAGGGTTTTGACACCCTACGAAATGTTGTGCTAGTCTTTAACGTCTCTAGCAAGACGCTGGGCTCTTTTAGCCCGGATAAAAAATCTTGTAATGCATTCCCTCTTTGTTGGGGTGATAGATGCTTTGAACTCCACCCAACAAACAGTTCTTTGAAGAACTTGTTGGATTAAGCTCAAAAGAAACTTTTGATCCCTTGTCAATGCAATCACAACCTTTGGGCTTCCATGCCCTTTCAAAGCAAGAATTTGAAACAACACTTTGAGAATGCAAGGTTGAAGATGATCCCTTTGAAATTTTGGTCTTACACAAAAGCTCACTTCCTTGACATTGAAGATCATGACATTTATCTACAACATTAACCTCTCCTTCATATTTGTCAAATGAGTTGGGTGTGGGATTGAAGATATTCAACTTCACCTTCATGTGGCCAAATGAGATCTTCATTATCCCCGTCCTGCAATTGATGTTGGCATTAGTGGTTGCCAAGAAAGGACGGCCAAGGATAACGGGAATTTGGCTTTTAGGATTGGGGACTGGTTCCGTGTCAATGACAACGAAATCAATGGGGAAGAAAAACTTGTCAATTTTTATCAATACATCCTCGATTATATCACTAGGCTTCTTAATGGATCGGTCGGCAAGTTGTAAAACTACCGACGTCAGTTTCAATTCACCTAGGCCCAATTTGACATAAACCGAGTATGGAAGAAGGTTAACACTTGCTCCTAAGTCAAGAAGCGCTCGATTAATGATATGATCACCAATGATGCATGAAGTAGTAGGTGAACCAGGGTCCTTAAACTTTGGTAAAGTGTTATGTTGCAAAATTGAGCTTACTTGCTCGGTCAAAACCACTTTTCTTGGTGCTTGGCTCTTGTTCTTCCACTTTTGGGTGCACAAGCCTTTCAAGAATTTGGCATAAGCCGGAATTTGCTTGATTGCATCCAAAAGTGGAAGGTTGACTTTCACTTGCCTAAACATTTTCATGATTTCATTGGTTTTTGCTTTTTGCTTGTCTTTTGAAATAGATCCTTTTAAGGCATCCGGAAATGGAGCTTTTGGTTCAAAACTCTTTTCAAAATTTTTCTTTGAAGTCTCTTCAACACAAGAAGTTTTTAAATCACTTTGTTTCAAATTATTTTTCAACAAAACCTTTTCAAATTCATTTTTCGGCAAATTTTTCTTCAAATCATTTTTAAAATCATTCTTCAAATCACGTTTTGAAGCTTTCTCATTCACAAGATCATGTATATGCAATGAAGGAGGAATGGGATGTGAAACGAGATAGGTGACAACTTGAGGTTGTACCGGTTCACTTTTTTCATTGACATTTCAACTTGATTGTCCATAATCCTACCACTCCGTAAGGTAGTCACCGCATTAACATGCTCAATGGTGTGACCTTCCAATGAGGAATGGGTTTCCACAACACATTGTTGCTTAGGTGGGGCATTCATAGGCATCTTTCCCTTCTCTCTAACATTAAGAGTGCTTGTTATTTGCCCTACTTGGGTTTCTAGCTTCACAATAGATTGAGAATGGGAATGAAGCAATTGTGTGTTTGCCTCAAGAGTGCCCAAAGCATTCAAAACTTTTTCTTCAAAGGTAGGACTTCTAGCATTTCCTTGGGAATAAGATTGGTTGGGAAAATGAGTGTTAGCAAATTGATTCCCTTGTGATTGATAAGGTCTATAACCTTGGGATCCTTAGTTTTGAAGTGGAGGTGGAATGTACTTCCCTTGAAAACCGCCTTGGGAAGGGTTTGAGCCCTCTCCTTGGTTTTTCCAAGAGAAATTCGGATGATTTCTCCAACTTGGATTATAATGAGTACCATAAGGATTGTTCCCTTAGTTTACAAAAGTTGCATTGACTTGTTCATTAGGTTCATTTTGCACTTGTCCATGAAGACAATGAAAAGTAGAATGAAGAACACTAGAACAAGTCATACATGTTTCATTTGATGCACGATGAGAATGGTTAGGGAAGGAAGATACTTGGTTCGCCGAGTTTTGGTTAATAAAAAATTGATCAAACTTTTGAGATAAAGACTTCATTTTGGCGGCTATTTCATTTGAATGGTCGACTTGATATAAGCCAACACTCTTCCTACCTTGTGAATTTCTACCATTCTTTGATAATGTTCTATGCAAAGAATTTTCACTCATGCTCTCATAAAGATGCCATACGTCATCTTCATGCCTATCAATGTATGAGCCACCCATGGAAGCATCAACTATGCCTTTGTAATTGTTCGATAAGCTCTTAAAGAAATATTGAACTAATTGCCATTTGGGTATGTCATAATGTGGACACTTCCTAAGCAATTCATTAAAGCGTTCCCATGCCTCATGAAATGTTTCTCCATCCCCATGTGAAAATTCCCGAATTGAGGTTCTCATGGCATTGGTCTTAGAAACCGGATAGTACTTCTTCAAGAACTCTTGTTGCATTTATGCCCAAAAAGTGATTGAAAAAGGCCTAAGATTGTTAAACCAGTACTTTGCCTTATCTTTTAAGGTGAATGGAAAAAGTTTGAGTCTTAAGACCTCTTCCGGCATGTCCGTATATTTTACGGTGGAACATACTTCTAGAAACTCATCCAAATGCTTGTAAGGTTCTTCACTTGGAAGTCCATGATAGTTAGGAAGCATTTGAATGTTTTATGGCTTAATTTCATAGTGATGTGCTCTAAATGGTGGCAATTGAATGCATTTGGGTGCATTGTATTCGTTAGGCACATAGTGATCTCTTAAAACAAGTGGAGGATTAGCAATTTGAGGTACAACATGGGTACCTTGATTTTGATTTCCTTGAATGATGGGAGATTATGGAGCATACATTGGCCTTGGAATTCCAAATGGAACTTGGCCTTGTTGTTGTTGTGGTTGGTGAATGAACGGTCTAGGCATGTCTAATGGTGCTTGAATGTTCTCATGATGCACATTTGGACGAAGGATACCTTATTGGTCTATGTGACCAAGGTCCTCTACATGCTCTTCATTATGGCCTTCCATTGATGTAATGGATTGGGTAGAACTAGAACTTCCTCTTCCCCTAGGATTTCTAACTACGGATTCAAGATGCAAATCAAGAGGGACAAGAGTTGGTCTTAGTGATCTACGACCATGCATGCACAATGTAAAACACACAAACACAATAAATAAACAAACACTTCGATTTCACAACAATTCAATGAATCTTCCTCCACAAACAATTAACCCATACTCCTATGCTTTAACAACAATGATGCAAAGAACAATTAAGAATGCCTCCACACGGGCTCATGATTTATCTAAGAAATTAAAAACAAGCCTCCATGCGGGCTAACGATTTAATTAAGGGATTGAGTAAAGAAAGTCTCACAAAGGTCCTATAGCACGTCAACGCCAAATTTATAGTTTAGCTTAGCAATTTTTTAAAATTTTTAGCATTTTTCCATGCTTGCTTAGCTCCTTTGCTTGAATGCTCCTTTGCTTAAAGAAAGTCTCACAAAAGTCCTATAGCACTTCAACTCCAAATTTATAGCTTAGCTTAGCAATTTTTTTAAATTTTTAGCATTTTTCCATGCTTACTTAGCTCTTTTGCTTGAATACTCCTTTGCTTGCTTCCTAGCTCAATGCTCCTTGTCAAAGATGAACAAACACAATAAGTAATCAAAAGAAAAATAAAAATAAAGTAAAGACACAAAAGAGTACTAATTCCTAATTGATTCCACAAATACGATGTTGCCTAATCCCCGGTAACGGCGGCAAAAACTTGGTGGTGATTCGGTTGTCGCCGTCCTACACCACAAGCTTAGAGAGTGTGCATTAAGGCGAGGGCCAAGTTTTACATTTATAAAAACTACTACTACCTTCACTAAAAATATATTTAGGGTGAGTAGGGATCGTCCTAAGGGATTGGAGTCGAATTTGGTTGTGGAATCACAATTAGGGTTAGTAGGTCGAGTGATCAAACAAATAGTTGGTTGGTTGATTAAACTAGAGAGCAAATTAAACTAAATAATTGAATGCAATAAAGAGTAAGTAAGAGAGAGAGAGAGATCTTGGAGTTTAGAGGTCACCACCAAACAATGTTTTTCTACACCCTTAACAATTGACTAATGAGGGAAATGTGTGTTGCAATATTGATGTGTGTGTGTGTGTTGGTTGATTCAATTAGCAAGGGTGATCAATTAAGTATATATTGTCTAAGCAACATGTGAAAAACAAAATATATCTAACAATTAAGTATATATTGTCTAAATAGCATGTGAAAAACACAATATATCTAGCAAGTCATTAATCCTTTCATTAAGCTCATAAGCCAAATACATCACAAGGTTAGAGACATGTACTACTTACATTCAAAAGTATGGAACATCAAACAACAAGCATAGAATGTCCTCCCATCTAACAACTATGCTACCACTACACTACAATTAAGCTAATGACATGAAATTAAACTAATTAAGCTAAGGGAAATGCACAATCCATCAAGAAATGAGCATGAACCATCTAGAAAATTACAAGAGCATTCCATTAAGCACAATGTTTTGATAATTTTTAGATCTAAGGCATTAATACACATAGACATGCATCAATAACACAAGAAATAGAGACAAACACATGAACATCTATTCTAGCATACATAGACATATAGATAGAATGAAATGATCAATTGGAAGTATTAAACCACATAAATCATTGAATAAACAAGATTTATATATATAAAAGTGCCAAAACATGTATTACAACACTAATCCTTTAATAATACACAAAATCAAGATGTAGAAAGCATGCTTGGGGCTAACTTTAGCCCCGAGAGGATGTCTAGCCACTCATGGTAGTGCTTCTCCAACCCTTAAGGGCTAACTCCATGGTAGAGATTTGCTCCTTGGTTGATGAAGAGTCTCCAATGGTGTCTCTAGCCTCCTCCTCCTCTAAGCTTCCTCTTCCAAGAGTTCTACAATGTATGATATGATATGATGTGATGCGATGTAAAAAGTAATCCTTATTCTTATATAGGTAGGTCAAATGACACCCAAAATAAGCTGGGGTCGTACAGCAAATATTCCCCAATGATTGGATAAAGGACAACTTTTTGTGATATGGAAATTTAACTTTTTCGCACTGGAGGAAGTTCGATCGATCGAACCTTGGACTTGGATCGATCGAACATAGCTGAGATCTATCGAACTGAAGTTGGATCGATCCTCAATGGCGGCGCTTTTTGGATAAAAACAAATCTGAGATATTTTGAAGATATTTTTGGGAAAAGGACAAAAGTGGTTGGTAGGGTGGTACAACTAGATAAGATCAATCATTTGGATAAGAACAAGGTAGTTTGATCGATCGAAGAAAGATGTTAGATCGATCAAACTTTTGAGATCTCTGAAATTGTCATCATGGCTTTGATCCAACTTGAAGTGTTGAGATCAATTATGTTGGATCGATCGAACCTTGATCTGAGATCGATCGAAGATGTTGAATTCCACCTTTTTCTTCCTTTTGCTTCCACTTAGCTCCTTTATTTGATTCATCCCAGAATCGCTTCATTTATGCTCTTATTTGGCTGAGTTAGCTTATTTTCGAGATAAGTGCTTGAAAATGGAAATAATACGAAATCAATCTAAAACGGTAAAGTAAGATAGATAAAAGTACTAGAATGCCTAAGCTTAAGGGGTTTAAATACGCACTTTATGGGAGGTACTTTGAGACCATAGAAGATGGTTGGCGAAGATGACACTCAATTTAGATGTTCGGAAGGGCCAATAAGGCCATTATGACTCCTCAAACATATGTGATGTTTACTCCTGTCAGAGTGCTGATATCCTAACAACTATACTAGGGAGGGGTTGTGATACCCCTCGATTCTAGAGCCACGGGTGATCATGTCCGAGCACAGATCCGAGAAATACCAAACAATTAAGTATGTAAATGAACACAGAATACAAAAGAAATAACTAAGAAGAAATAAAATAGCAGAAGAGAAAATTAAATAATAAATCCTCCAAATGAAATATCTAAAACCTTAAATTATCATTACAACTCAGGAATCCATCTAGTGGACCCCTAATGAAATTCCAACTGACCAACTCAAAATAACAATAATCTGAAACTAAAATATAAAGAGAGTCTTACGTAGAACCGGAAGAATGATGTGGAGTATTTCTATTCTGCATGAACAAACTCTATGTCTGGAACTGATGAGCACCGAAAAAATAATAATAGTGGTTCAGACCCATGAACAAGTTCTTTCTACGATAACCCAGACAGAGACCAGATAAACTATATATCTATATCTAACCCATGCAATAACTAAGTAAACCATATATCTATATAGATACACACTAAAGGAACCTTACTAGACTATAAGGTTGTCTCAACCTGAATAGTAGGCAACATGCAAAACGCACATATAGTCGGCATGAGTACCTAAACCTACCAGGGAAACAACTGCACTATATTTAGCTACACATCCCTGGCAATATACGCACCTTAACCATGATTTAGAGACTTAAGCTCATATCATGGCATATCTCTCTATATATATATCCAATTTAAATTAATCCACTATGTATTATCCAACTGGTTCAGTTGACTTGACACAAATAAAAGTAGGACTTAAAATTTTAGTTAATCCGTTCCCTTATAAAATAGGTAGGACTTAACTGATAAGTTAATCCATCCCTAGAGTGCCACCATCCCATATTGCTGCACAAAATTCACACAATCCAACAGTTAATGTAACACTTTCAGAAGTACATCAAATAATCCAGAGTTAAACATAATAATATTATATCATGCTATCATAAAATAAGAACGACTTATAAGTTATTTAAGCTTCCTACATCACATATCTTACACATACTGAATCTTAAACAGATTGATATTTTACTATACAATCACTTAAGTATTCTCCATATACCATTCATGCTATACATTTAATCTTAATTGTTAGAACAAATTAAAAGATTAAATCCATTCGTGTGTTTAAAACATTTAAATAGTAAACATCATTATGATCGAGTCTATTTAAATTTATTTAAACCTACCTAAGTCCCTATTTGATGTTCAAGTCCCTTCAAAATAAAAAAGAAGTAACACTATGCTGTTTACAAAACTTCTCTAGGTAATGCTCGAGCTTTTGTTCCAATTGCTCGAGCACCCTGCTTCAGGCTCGAGCATCCTACTTTAAGCTTAAGCTTTTCACCCAATTGCTCGAGCTTTCCTTCTCAGGCTCGAGCTTTACAACCAATTGCTCGAGCTTCTTCTTACAAGCTTGAGCTTTTCATCCAAGGCTCGAGCTTTGCCCCCAAGGCTCAAGCACTGTAACAGCAGTCCGAGCACTGTTACGTGAATCAACCTAGAATTTCACTGTGCATTCATTCTTTAATTATTTCAGGAATCCTAAGCCTGTTTTTATGTTCCATCAATATACAGATATGAAAGTACATCATGTATAACATGTAACAAAACATAAAGTAATCCAATCATATCATAAATTTATCAATTTATACATAAGAACAATCATGACCAAAATAATTTATAAAACCTAGTTCTAGATTAATTAAAACATGGATTCCAATTTTAATTATCCTTTAAACATCCCTAAAGCTATACTAGAGATATATAGATTACAGATCTAAGAGAGAAGGGTAGAACAAAGAACTTGCCTTTAGGATTTGCTAAAACCCTAGCCTCCTTCTTCTCCTTCCTCTTCCTCCTTTCTCCTTCCTCCTTCTTTCTCTCCCTCTCTCTAAAATATACGTGATATATGTCTAGCCCCTTTTTCCAACCATATAGTTGTATATTTATAGCTACATATTAACCCTATTCCTTTTCCCAATCCACATCCAATTAATAAAGAAAAATAAAATTAAAACAACTAAAAAGGTAACTAAAAATATAAGTTACGTATAATCTATGTATATTATTTTTATCTAAATAAAATAAATACATTAGATTAACTCCAAAGGACTTTCCTTAAATATATATATATATATATATATTACTCAATTATATATATATATATACACATATACACTATCCATGGGTAATTATCCTTACCCATTAAATCTCTTATCTAAGTAGTCCATGGAACCCAATTGGATGGCCAATGACCACTATCCATAACCATTAGAATAAAAATAAAATAAAATAAAAATAAAAATTAATAAACAACCATTTAAAAAAATATTTAATTCCTAACCATTAATTACAAGAAAACCCCTAACATTAATTACAAATACATCTAACACATAATTCAACTAAACAAGTATTGAAAATAAACACATAATCAATTAATTTATATAAACAATTAAATAAATAGCCAAGAAACCAAATAAATAAATAAAATACAATTCAAACAATTAATAAAATAATGAGATTGTCCTTTTAAAATTAGGGTATTATATTCTTCCCCCTAACAAAAGGAATTCCATACTCGGAATTCGCCTTTACCTTCATCCATTATGTCTGGAAAGGTTGAACGAATGACGTCCTCTCATTCTCAAGTAGATTCAGCCTCTTGTGATGACTCCACTAGACACGTACCAAAGGAATGACCTTATTACGAATAATCTGATCCCTACGGTCAACAATACGACACGATGGTTCCACATAGGTTACATTGGGCTGCAACTCAATCTCACCAACATCAATATGCTGATAACGATCTTCTTCGCGAAGAAATTTCTTCAACATAGAACACATTGTGGACACGATCCAAATGGTCCGGAAGTGCTAAGCGATAAACCACCACTCCAATTCGATCCATAATCATAAAAGGATCAACAAAATGTGGTGACAACTTCCCTTTCTTCCCAAAGCACATTATACCTTTCATAGGGGACACTTTGAGTAAAACCTGATCTCTCACTTGAAATTCTAAAGCACGAGTACGACGGTCTGCATAACTCTTCTTCCTGTTCTAGGTAATGTGTATACGATCCTTAATAAGAGTAATCTTTTCAGAGGTATCCTTAATGAACTTAGGACCCAAAAATCTGCTCTCACCAACCTCCAACCAACAAACAGGAGATCTATAGGTCGACCATATAAAGGCTCAAACAATGCCATACCAATAGTTTTCTGAAAGCTATTGTGATATGCAAACTCCACAAGTGGCAAATAGTTTTCCTAATAACCCTTAAAGTCAAGGACACAAGAATGAAGCTTATCCTCCATGATCTGATTAACCCTCTCAGTCTGTCTATCAGTCTGAGGATGGTAAGTAGTGCTAAGATGCAACTCTGTACCCAAAGCCTACTGAAAACTCTTCCAAAATCCTGACACAAAGCTCGAATCCCTGTCCGATATAATAGATAACGGAATGCCATATAACTTTACAATCTCTGTAATGTAAAGTCGCGCCAACTGTTCCGAAGTGAAATCAGTGCGAATAAGCAAGAAATGAGCTTGTTTGGTCAATCTATCAACGATGACCCAAATGGAGTTGTGATCCTTAAATGACTTAGGCAATCCCTTAACAAAATCCATAGAAATGCTTTCCCATTTCTACTCTGGTATAGGTAGTGGTTGTAGAGAACCTGGCGGCCACTGATGATCAATCTTGACCATCTGACAAGTACTACATTGAGAAACAAAAATAGCAATGTCCTTCTTCATACCTGCCCACCAAAACTATCACTTCATATCCTAATACATTTTTTCTCCTTCTGGATAAACAGAAAACTCAGAGTGATGAGTCTCAGCCATCACATCCTTCCTCAAATCATCAGCAAAAGGTACTACTAAATGCCCCTTGTACCTCAAGCCTCCATCAGTCCCAACATAATAGAATAGAACATTCACAGAAGCTATCTCTGTAACTTTGTCAATGCACTGCTGATTTGTGAGTTGTGCCTTCAATACCTTATGAATGATCGAAGGTGTAACTACCATGCATGCTATAAAAGCATCAGACAACTCATCAACAGTCCTCAAAGCATTCCACTCAGTAGTGAATAATGCAGAAAGACTCCCAGAAGGTCGGCGACTGAGTGCATCTGCCACCACATTCGCTTTCCTTGGATGGTATTGTATAGAGAAATGATAGTCTTTCACAAACTCTAACCATCTGTGCTGTCTCATATTCAGCTTCTGTTGAGTGAACAAATACTGCAGACTCTTGTGATCACTAAATAATCTAAAAGATTCTCCCAACAAATAATACCTCCAAATGCGTAAGGCAAAGACCACAGTTACCAACTCCAAATCATGTGTTGGATAATTAAGCTTATGAGGCTTAAGCTTACGAGATCTATACAAAATTATTCATTCCTCCTGCATCAAAACACACTCACGATCTTGCAAAGAAGCATCTGTGTTGGTGTGTGCCGTACCGATGCACCAAAGTTTGCAAAGATATGAACAAAGAGTGTGAGTGTGCAATGTGGCCAAGTTTTAAATTTGTAAAAGCCACTACTACCTCTAACTAAAAATATAGCTAGGATGAGTAAGGATCGTCCCAAGGGATTTTAGGCACTAGCAATGGAAACAATGTATAAGGTTATTAGGTCGAGTGATCAAAGATTGGTTGGATTGATTGATTAAGCTATTATGCAAATGAAATTGAAGTAAACAAAATTCAATGATTAATAAAGTAGAGAAAGATATAGAGGGGATGACTTGGGGTACTAGAGCTCACCACTAAGCTTGACTTCACTAGACACTAGCAATTGTAAATTAATGGGGAAATTGACTTGTAACTTGTGTGTGTGTGTAACATTAATTGAAACTAGGCATGGATGGCAAATAAGCATAAATTGTCAAGCCAAATCAAATGGAAAGCACAACCTATCAAATGAGACCAAAATTCATTCAATGAAACCATAATTTATGCACACACAACTATCTAGAAACATACACCTAATGCATTCATAAGTATGGAATACCAAGGAACAAGAATAGATTGTCCACCTAACTATGAATTTAAAGCAACTACACTACATCTACACTAAAGACATGAAATTTAACTAAGTAAACTAAAGTTATGGTACAATCCATCAAGAAACAAGCGTGAACCATCAAATAAATTGCAAAAGTGTTCAATTAGGCTCTATGTTTTGACCATCTCTAGATTAACTTCATCCATACACATAAACATGCATAAATTCCACTAAATCTAGAGAAAAGCACATGAATCATCCATTCTAGCATATATAGACATATGGTTAGAAGTAGATAATCAATTGAAAGTATTAATCCATACACATCAAGTAGAAACCACAAGATTTATATATAAATCCAAGATCAAAACATTGTTACAAATAAATCCCCAAAAATATACAAAGAACTAAGTCTAGGAAGCAAACTTAGGGGCTACTCTAGCCCCAAGTAGATGTCTAGCCACTCATTGAAGTTGTCATCCAGCCCTCAAGGGCTATCTCCATGGTGGGAATGACCTTCTTCTTAATAGAAACCCTAGAAGAATGGAAGAACTCCCAAAATGTGTAAAAACTCTCTAATCTCTAGCCTACTCTCCAAGATAAGAAAATACAAGTTATGAATAACAACTATGCTCTAAAAGTGGCTCTCAATCCTTATATAGGTAGGTCAAAATGTCACCCAATGGTCTGGGCTCGTACACCAAGGTCCCTCCAATGATTGCACCATGACCCAACTTTTAATGAGCTGGAATCTATTTTTTTTTTGGACTTGAGGAAGTTCAATCAATCGAACTGTGTTGAGATCGATCGAACATGGCTGAGATCCATTGAATGCTGTAGAGATCGATCATCCTTGGCGGCGCCTTTTTGAATAAAGACAAATCTCTGAGATATTTTTAGAAAGAAGACAAAAGTGGTAGGTGGGTGATAGGTGTGGATAAGATCGAATCATTTCAATCGATCTGGAAAATATTAGATCGATCGAACTTGTTGGATTCTTTTGGATAAGGACAAAAGCTTGGATCCATCTTGAACTGTTTAGATCGATGAACTTTCGATCGATCGAAGAAATGCTGAGATCGATCGAACATGCTGAATTTCCACACTTTGTTTCATTTTGCTCCCACCTTGCTCCTTTTTTCCATTCAGCTTGAGTTAACTCCTTTAATGTTCTTATTTGGCTGAATTGACTTATTTTTGGGATAAGCACCTGAAAAGGGCAATAACACGAAATTAGAATAAAATGGGGAAATAAGATAGATAAAGGTCCTAGAATACCTTAGCTTAAGGGGTTAAAATGCACACTTTTCAGCGCTCATTATGTGTAGACAAGATACTCTATCCCGTTCTGTGGAGTAGACAGAACTGGTGCAAAAGTTAACTTATTCTTTAGCTCATCAAAAGCTTTCTGACAGTGTTCATCCCATATAAACCGTACACCCTTCTTAGTCAAATGAGTGAGTGGTCCCGTTATCTTCAAGAACCCTTGAATAAATAGACTATAGTATCCTACCAGTCCAAGAAAACTCCGAATCTCTGTAGGTGAGGTAGGTTGTCCCCACTCTACCACTGCTAAAACCTTGACTGGATCCACCGCTATCCCCTTCTCTGACACTACATGACCCAGAAACTTTACTTCTCGCTGCCAAAATTCACACTTCTCGAATTTGGCATATAACTGGTGTTCACGAAGCGTATGCAACACTGTACAAAGATGTTTAGCATGAGCATCCTCTGTCTTATAATAGACCAAAATATCATCAATGAACATGATAACAAACTGATCTAAATAAGCCTTGAAGATTCTGTTCATTAGATCAATGAAGACTGCTGGTGCATTAGTCAATCCGAAAGGCATGACACGAAACTCATAAGAACCATATCTAGTGAGAAATGCTATCCTAGGAACATCCTGCTCCCTAACCCGAAGTTGATGATATCCCGAATGCAAATCAATCTTAGAGAAATATGTAACTCCCTTCAACTGATCAAAAAGATCATCGATCCTAGGCAAAGGATATTTGTTACGAATAGTAATCTTATTCAACTCCCTGTAATCTATACACAGGCGAAGTGAACCATCCTTCTTCTTCACAAACAAAATTGGCACTCCCCAAGGTGAAGTACTCCGACGAATAAAACCCTGATTGAGCAATTGCTGAATCTGATCTCTCAGTTCTCGCATCTCCACTGGTGTCATTCTGTATGGTGCCCTAGCAATAAGCGTAGTGCCTGGAGCTAAATTAATAACAAAGTCTATCTCTCGACTAAGTGGTAACCCTAGAATCTCTTTTAAAACATCTGAAAATTCCTGTACAACTGGTATTCTATCCAGTGACATAGTAATCTCCTCCTCAGTCTCTTCCTCCATATGAAACAAATAAGTGCTAGAAACTCCATTAGAACGTGGCATAGCAATGACATACATATCCTGACCAGGTACAGTGAAAATAATAGACCTATCATAACAATTAACTTGGGCATAGTAATGAGATAACCAATCTATCCCGAGTATCACATCATAAGTGTGCATGTCCAAGACCAATAAATTGGCTAAAAATTGAAGTCTACCAATATCTAGTATCACAGGCCCATCACTCTCATGTAAAATAGCTGTATCGCCCATAGGTATAGAAATATCATGAGGTCTATCGCACACTCGCGTCGTCATCCCAGATAATGCAACAAAAGTACTAGACACGAATGAATATGTAGCACCCGTGTCAAATAAAATATGACCAGATCTACCATGAATAAGAAGCACACCCTCAACAACCTGAGGTGCCTAAACATCCTGTGGCATGGGGTTATACACCCTGCCATAATGCAACTGCTGCGGTGCCTGTCCCTGAGGCTGTGACGGTGCTAATAAAGCCGGATACGTATGTCCCTGAATCCGTGGAATCTGTGGAGTGGGTAAAAGTAATGGTGCCCTCTGTCCCTGCTGCACATGCTGTCCCTATCCTGTCCTACTCTAAGACACTGCTTGGAAGTATAACTAAACTCTCTACAGGTGTAGCAACTCCCCTAGAAAGTGCCAAATTTTTTCGTCTGTTAGTTAGTCTGTGGTTGACTTTGTCCTGCCTGTGGTCCCCCCATTCTGCTGCCTCTGAATAGGTGCCCCATATCTGTGAGCATCTAAACCACCCTTATGCTTCTTCTAAGGCTGTTGTCCCTGGAATTTGCCCTTATCATTGCGTCGGTGTCCATTGCCATTCCCTTTCTCAGCAGACTGATTAGCAGAGTCTCTGTCACCTCGCTTCTTACCCCTAGCCTGTCTGAAGTCCACAGTCAACTGATACTGCTATAGGGTAACATCTACCACCTGAGCATAAGTAGTATAGGCCGGACTACCTGTAATAAATCGCTTAATAGACCACATAAGTCCCTTAACGAAACTATTACGTTTCTTCTCCTCTGTATCCACCTCCTCTGGATTAAAAAGAGATAAGCGCGTGAACTGCTGCTCATACTCTGCCACTGTCATGTTCCGCCGTTGTAGATTAAGGAACAATGTCTTTATAGCTGTCCTGACTGCATATAAAAGTACTTCTCATCGAAGTGAGCACTGAACTGATCATAGGTCAATGAAGTCCTTTCCTCCGCGGTAGTAACTGACTCCTACCACTAGAGTGCATCTCTGACAAGCTTAAAGGTAGCAAGCATTTGCTTCTGAACCTCTGTGCATTGAACCATACGAAGATGTCGCTCGATATCCTTCTTACACTGGTGAGCTGCTTTCGTATCGGTGAAGCTTGTAAACTTAGGTGGGCTCCCTTTTGTGAAAGAACTCCTAGCCTTTTCCCAAGGATCATTCTGAACCACTGGTGCTGGTATAGGTGCCTGTTGAACATGTGGCTAATTCCAAAGAGCAGTTGTTACTCCTGCTTCTGTAGCCTGAGCAATGAGGTCATTGAGATGAGGAGGATATTCTATATCTCTTCCCTGACCCTGAATCTGCTGAACTTCCTCTTGTTCTTCATGAAACTGACAATCATTATCCTGAAACCCAGACAATTGCTACTCCTCCTCCATATGCTGACGTTGTAGGAGATGTTACTGCCTACGTGCCGCTCTCATTTGTTTTCTGGTTCTTTACATGTTCTGTCATCTTTTAGGGTTAACCATTTTGTCAACACGATTTTAACATCAGTACAATTCTAAACATCAGTACGATTTTAAACGGACCGTAAAGGAATACAACGAATCCCAAACTTAAGCTCTAATCAAGAGAATACGCTACGCGGAAGTCTTAAAACGATATATCCCTATAGACACTTGAACCTGGAGTGCTCTGATACCAACTATGATACCCCTCGATTCTAGAGCCACGGGTGATCAAGTCTGAGCACAGATCCGAGGGATACCAAACAATTAAGTATGTAAATGAATACAGAATACAAAAGAAATAACTACAAAGAAATAAAGTAACAAAAAAGAAAACTAAATAATAAATCCTCCAAATGAAATATCCAAAACCTTAAATTATCATTACAACTCGGGAATCCATCTAATGGACCCCTAATGATATTCCAACTGAACAACTCAAAATAACCATAATCTGAAACTAAAACATAAAGAGAGTCATACGTAGAATCGGAAGAATGATGCGGACTGTCTCTACTCGGCACGAACAAACTCTATGTCTGGAACTGACAAGCACCTGAAAAACAATAATAGTGGGCCAGGCCCACGAACAAGTTCTTTCTACGACAACCCAGACAGAGACCAGATAAACTATATATCTATAGCTAACCTATGCAATAGCTAAGTAATCCATATATATATATAAATACACGCTAAAAGAACCTTACTAGACTATAAGGTTGTCTCAACCTGAATAGTAAACAACATGCAAAATGCACATATAGTAGGCATGAGAACCTAGACCTACCAGGGAAACAACTACACTATATCTAGCTACACATCCCTAGCAATATACGCACCCTAACCACGATTCTGAGACTCAAGCTCATATCATGGCACATCTCTCTATATATATATCCAATCTAAATTAATCCACTATGTATCATCCAACTAGTTCAGTTGACCTGACACAAATATAAGTAGAACTTAACATTTTTGTTAATCCGTTCCCTTATAAAATAGGTAGGACTTAACTGATAAGTTAATCCATCCCTAAAGTTCCACTATCCCATACTGGTACACTAATTCCACACAATCCAACAGTTGATGTAACAATTTCAGAAGTACATCAAATAATCCAGAGTTAAATATAATAATATTATATCATGCTATAACAAAATAGGAATAGCTTATAATTTATTTAAGCTTCCTACATCACATATCCTACACATACTGAATCTTAAACAGATTGATATTTTACTATACAATCACTTAAGCATTCTCCATATACCATTCATGCTATACATTTAATCTTAATTGTTAGAATAAATTAAAAGATTAAATCCATTCGTGTGTTTAAAACATTCAAATAGCAAATATCATTATGATCGAGTCTATTTAAATTTATTTAAACCCACTTATGTCCCTATTTGATGTTTAGGTCCCTTCAAAATAAAAAAGAAGTAACACTACGCTGTTTATGAAACTTCTCTATGTAATGCTCAAGCTTTTGTTTCAGTTGCTCGAGCACCCTATTCTTCAAGCTCTAGCTTTTCACCCAATTGCTCGAGCTTTCTTTTTTAGGCTCGAGCTTTAGAACCAATTGCTCAAGCTTTTCCTTACAAGCTCGAGCTTTGCTCCCAAGGCTCGAGCACTGTAACAGCGGTCTGAGCACTGTTACGCGAATCAACCCAGAATTTCACTGTGCATTCATTCTTTAATTGTTTCAGGAATGCTAGGCATGTTTCTACGTTCCATCAATATACAGATATGAAAATACATCATGCATAACATGTAACAAAACATAAAGTAATCCAATCAAATCATAAATTTATCAATTTATAAACAAGAACAATCATGAACAAAATAATTTATAAAATCTAGTTCTAGATTAATTAAAACATAGATTCCAATTTTAATTATCCTTAAAACATCCCTAAAGATATACTAGAGATATAGAGATTATAGATCTAAGAGAGAAGGGTAGAACAAAGAACTTGCCTTAGGATTTGCTAAAACTTTAGCCTCCTTCTTCTTCTTCCTCTTCCTTCTTCCTCCTTCTTTCTCTCTCTCTCTCTAAAATATACGTGATATATTTCTAGTCCCTTTTCCAACCCTATAGTTGTATATTTATAGCTACATATTAACCCTATTTCTTTTCCCAATCCACATCCAATTAATAAAGAAAAATAAAATTAAAACAACTAAAAAGGTAACTAAAAATATAAGTTTCGTATAATCTATGTATATTATTTTTTATCTAAATAAAATAAATACATTAGATTAATTCCAAAGGACTTTCCTTAAATATATATATATATATATATATATATATATATATATATATTACTCAATTATATATATATATACATATACACTATCCGTGGATAATTATCCGTACCCATTAAATCCCTTATCCAAGTAGTCTATGGAACCCAATTGGTTGGCCCATGACCACTATCCATAACCATTAGAATAAAAATAAAAATAAAAATAAAATTAAAATTAATAAACAACCATTTAAAAAAATATTTAATTCTTAACCATTAATTACAAGAAAACCACTAACATTAATTAGAAATACACTAACACATAATTCAACTAAACAAGTATTTAAAATAAACACATAATCAATTAATTCATATAAACAATTAAACAAATAGCCAAGAAACCAAATAAATAAATAAAACACAATTAAAACAATTAATAAAATACAGAGACTATCTTTTTAAAATTAGGGGTATTATAGGAGTCGTTGGACCACATTAGGTGGGTTATGGCATGGCTTACTTAGAGGGCTTAGCCAACATGCATGGGCACATGTTGCACCACTCCAAGATGGTTGCACAAGAGGGGAGCACCCAAACTTCCGAAAGGCAAACAAGCGCGCGCACGCACAGAGGCATTAGCGCGCGCGCAGCAGAGCATGGCTTGTCACGCCGTGCACTTAAAGATATTTATATGTGGGTTCAAACTTGTGGGCTTGACTCAATGTGGCTCATGGACCATGGCTAAGGCCATGGCACTCACATATCACTTGGTGGGCAGCAGGTGTGCTTATCAAGGAAGGATCCAATCAGAAGGAGGCATAAGGGAGCAGTTGAGATATGATCTGTGGCTTATGTTCAGTTATTCCAGAGATGTCTTGTGACTTATATTCGGTTGTGATAAGATATACAGCTTATGGCAGTTATTGGGCAATTCCTATAAGTTGGGGGTTGTCCAACTGAATAAATGTATCTATGTCTGACACAGATAAGTAGTTGAGGGAAGAAACTACTATGCTGAGTTGGACGAGTTTGATTGGGTTAGTTAGCTAGAAGGTTGGGCCTGTCAACGTTATCTGTTGTATCTATATGCAGATACATATAGACCAGATATGGGCAGTTTTCCAGAAGGCTTATATATTGGGATGCATGGGGCATAGTTTAGGCAGAAGACACAGAGTGTGTAATACCCCTAATTTTAAAAGGATAGTCTCAACAGTTTTATTATTATTTTTTGTTGCATTTTTATTTGATTCTTTGCTTGTTTGCTTAATTGTGTTAATTGTTGTTATTTAATTGGGTATTGGTTTAATTATTTTCTTTCATTAATTGTATGCTTATGTGGAAAAAAATGAATTAAATTGGTTTGTTTGATTAATTGTATTATTTATTTTATTTAAATGAATTAATTGGTTTGTTTAATTAAATTAGTTTTATTCGTTATTATCATATTATTAGGGTTTGTAGTTTTCACGGGATAGCCGACTTTGTTAAATTCATTCATTTAGTTTTATTTTTCCTTTTCTTATTAGAATTAGAATTAGGTTTTTACGCCTATAAATATATATGTTGTATATCTACCAAGGGTGGTATAACCCTATTCACATAATAGTGGAGGCGACGATATACAGAGAGAGGTTTCAGAGGAAAACAGAGTGAGGAAAATTAGAGTTTGGCTAGGACTAAGGCTGAACCAAGAAAGGATTAAAGGGGGTGTTGTTCATGTGTTGAACTAAGGAGGAAACAGAGGAGTTAGAACAGTGAAGGATCGCCGAAAAATCTAGGAAGACGGCGTAGAGATTTTAATTCAAAATCTCACAGGCAAGTTCTATTCCTAACTCTCTCCCTTTGACTCGTGTTCTTTACATGCCTAACACAATTTCAGGAATAAATAAACATTAAAATTAATCTGGTTTGCATGTTTGAATTGATTTAAACAATACGTGTTCATAAATTGTTAATTGCTCATTTTAAATTCTTCTTGCATAATTCATGTTTTAATTGATCTTAATTAATGAATAAAGAATTTAATTATTTCTGGAACACACTGGAACCTAGTTCAGACACCTAGGAACCTTAGGAATGGAGGAAAGATAGTCGAAAAGTCGCCGGACTTGAAGGAGATGAAGGAACAGGAAGAGAGTCGGCTCCCTTTTGAAGGGAACAGGCTCCCTTATATAAAGAACAGGCTCCCTCAAGGAGGAAGCCGGCTCTAGGGGCCTTGGAGGCGGCTCCCCTTTGTGGGTAGCTGGCTCCAGAAGTAGGGAGGCGGCTCCCTCTTTGAGGGAGCAAGCTCCATTGAATTTTTATTTTTATTTATTTATTTTTTTTTGGTTTTTCAGCGACTTGTTTGGCTACGGTGCTTGGATTTTGAAGTTTTCAAATTCAGGTAGGAGGTATAATGGGGTTTTCAGTAATGCCTAAGGCCATATTAAAACTTTCAAAGGCTGCTTAATGTGTAATAAATCACCTAGTACTTATAGCGGAAACAGTATATAAATTTTTAAAACAAATTGGTATATTGTTGTTGGATGTGGGGAACTTTAATTGCTTATGTTTAATTTACCAGCTTAATGTGGATGGTTATACCACTCTAATCATGTATCAGTGGTAGGAATAAGCATGTTTAAATCTGTATAATGCTTGATTGCTAAGGATTAATTGGTTTATATAATTTAACTGTTTATTTCATTAATTACTGGATTGGTATAAAATAAGCATGTGAATTTATATTTTCTATTATGCTTACTTGGAATTAATTGATGTTGACATGTATGATATGTATTATCAATCATTGGACCTTGCGGAGTAGTATCGAATAAGCCTGTTAATTTACAAAAAAAAATTATCATGCTTAGTACGGAATATTTGATCTTTATATTTAATATTTTTATTATCAATTGTTGGATTTATGGTTTGGTTGATATTTATACTCACTATCTGTATTATCAACTATTGAATGTTTGAATTGTATGCACTGGTATGGAACGGTGGCATACTAGGGATGGATTAGCTCAAGACGCTAAGTCCTACCTATTCTGGAATAAGGGAATGGATTATAAGAATAAAATCCTACTTATATGTAAGTCAGTGCAACTGAACAAGCTGAACGGCTAACCGCATTTATTATTGATGTATAGGAAAGGACTTTAAATATATATTTATGGTACCGCGATATAAGCTTGAGTCTCAGAGTTGACGGTTAGGGAGCGTATATACAGTAGGATGCATAGCTGGATATGATAGGTTGAGGTATACCCTGTTAAGCTTAGGTACTCATGCCCACTTAGGTGCGTTTTGCATGTTGCCTTCTATTCAGGTTAAGACCCCCCTTCATAGTCCAGTGAGAGTCCTGTAGTGTGGATATATATATGTATGAACTACATAGCTATTGTAGAGTTGTTTAGGATGTAAATATGTATCGGGTCTCTGCTTGGATTATAGTAGGATAGAACTTGGTCGTGGGCCTGACCCACTTCTATTTTTCAGGTGTTCATCAGTTCCAAGCGTCGAGATTGTTCGTGCTGAGCAGAGACAGTCACTCATTCCTCCGACGACGTAGGATCTCATTTCATGTCTTAGCTTTGGATTTTAGTTCAGTAGCTATTTTGTTTTTCCTGTTTGGGATATTATTAGGGGTCCACTGGATGGATTCCCGAGTTATTAAACTATTGGAGGTTTTGGATTATTAGATTTTAAGTATTTAATTTTAAAGGATTATATTTTAGAATTCTTTCAGCTTTTAATTATTTATTTCTTAATTCATTTTGAAATTTGTGTTCATTTAAATATTAATTGTTTGATATTCCCTCAAGTTTGGGCTTGGGCCTGATCAACCCATGTGTCGGAGTCGAGGGGTATCACAGAGTGAGTGTTCATTACAGAGTGTGCAATGAGAGACTTGGTTCCTTATACGAATTTGGTTCCTTGTACGAATTTGGTTCCTTTGTATTATGTTTAATAAGATCAAAGGTTGGGACTTGTTCTTGTAAACTGTGTGTGCCTATCTTTATATATCTGTATTGTGTTGTGTTGTGTGTTGGCTGCAACTTGGTGGCCCCAAGTGCCATTACAAAGGCAAAAATTTGTGGTATGATTTAACCCTGTAACAAGACCCTTAATGCCAGGGGCAGATTTACTTTCGACTCGCAGAAAATGTAACCAACAGGGCTCAACATATAACCATCACCACGATGGATAATAAGCCCTGGGAGAAAGCCTCAGGCTCCAAGAACCAAAGGAGTCAACATGCCTCAGTACCAGCAATCTAATCGCTAGAAAAGAAACAAAGAGTTAAGGAGAGGCTAACCCCTCTCCGAATAACCTTGGCCCGATTGTTCTATGAAAACAAGGCAAGATTTGTAGCCCCCCAACCTATCCAGCAGGCCCTGGAATAGAGGGGGAAAAGTAAGCATTATGCCTACCATAGGGACTATGGGCACACCACTAATGATTGCAGGTGCCTTCAAAGATAGGTGGAATCCATGATAGCCAGAAGAAACTTGGCAAACTACATCAGTTCGAGGGAACAGCCAAGGCTGAAAGAGGTCAATCCTAGAAGGGTCGAAGGTAATCAAGTAAAAGTCATTCACGCTATATATAGAAAGTCCGAAGAAGATCAAGAATTGGAAGAGGTGTACTGCTCCAGACTAAGAGCAGTCCACAAGCGAAGGAAATTATCTTCGGTTAATACCATTGCCTCAGGCAGTATCAGGATCGGATTCGGAGATGAATATTAATCCAGAGTGTAGCTCCCCCATGTGGATCCACTTATCATTAGCCTTCTAGTGGCAAACTGCCTGATCAAAAGAGTCCTGGTGGACCCTGACAACAGTGCCAATATCATAACAAAGACAGATTTTGAACGACTAGAGATCCCACCATCATCCATCAGGACCACGTCCAGCCCATTATTGGGGCTTGATGGAACAAAAGTAAACCCTATGGGGGTGATAGATCTGTCAGTTACTGACGCGAAGAGGACGCTGAAAGAAAACTTTGTTTTGACATAAATTCACCCCTCTTATAATCTGATCATGGGAAAATAGTGGATTCACCGAATGAATGAAGTACCATCTTCCCTACATCAGGTGATGCGATGCTTATCTCCAGAGGGTAAAAAATTCATCAACCTTTGGGGGGATCAAGCTGCGGCTGAGGGATGTTATATGGTGACACTGAAGGAAGCACAGAAGTGCAATAAGTCACGAAAATTGGACATAGTCTCTGAGGACACCGCTAAATAGCAATTAAGAGCCATCTGCCTAAATACTTGGTAGCAAAAACGAAGGTACGCAGGCCCACCGAAGAGTTGATTGTAGCCGTTGAGGTTGTTTCGGGTAATCCGCAAAAAGTCACTTATATAAGATCCTCACACTTGCAGAGGAGAAGGAGATGCTGATCGACGTCATCCAGAGGAACGTAGATGTATTTGCGTGGGGCCACTTGGACATGCCAGGGATCAATCCTTCAGTCTCATGCCCTAGCCTCGGAGTCGATTCTTCATTTAAAAAAGTTAGACAAAGACATAGAAGATTCGCCCCTGAAAGAAACCAAATAATTGCTGAAGAAATGGACAAGTTACTTAGGCAGACTTCATTAGAGAAGTACACTACCCCCAATGGCTCTCAAATGTAGTGGTGGTGCAGCAGAAGAACAGAAAGTGGAGGGTGTTCATAGACTTCACCAACCTCAACAAAGCCTGCCCCAAAGCTAAAACAAATGGTAGATGTTACCACTTGCTATAATTGACTTACATTCCTCAACGCATACTCTGCATACAATTACATCCCCATGAATCCAGATGATGCGGAAAAAACATCTTTCATTACAGAGAAGGGAACCCATTGTTACAAAGTTATGCCCCTTGGGCTTAAGAACGCAAGGGCCACTTAATAGCGCCTTATCAATAAGATCTTCGACGAAATGCTGGGAAAGACAGTGAAGGCATACATCGATGACATAGTGGTCAAAAGTGAAAAAAAGAAGATTATTCCTAACATCTTCAGATGGTATTCAACACTCTAAGAAAGTATAAAATGAGACTGAACCCTTTAAGTGCTCCTTTGCGATATCATTGCGATAGTTCCTCGGTCATATTGTTAATAAAAGGGGAATCGAAATAAGTCCGACTCAGGCCCAAGCCTTAGTACAGAATCAAGAGCCGAAGACCCAAAGGGATGTACAAGTCCTAACAAGTAGGATAGTAGCACTCAGCCGATTCATATCCCGGCTGTCAGATAAGTGCAAACCATTCTTTGATGCGATATGGACAAAAGATAAGAACGTGTGGGGGCCACAATAGCAAGAGGCTCTCACAAAGCTGAAGCTTTATATGTCTAACCCCTAGTTTCTATCTGCACCAAAACCTAATGAGGTTCTCACCATATACTTGGCAATCTCCAACATAGTTACAAGCGCAACATTGATTCGAGAAAAAGAAGAAAAGCAGTACCCAGTCTTCTACACAAGCAAGACGATGACAGATGCCGAGATAAGGTACAACAAAGAAGAAAAGGTCATACTAGCTCTGATATATGCCAAGAGGAAGCTTCGGCATTATTTCAAATCTCACCGTATCATGGTTCTTACAAGCTACCCAGTATAGGTCATTCTGTCCAAACCAAATCTATCCGGAAGAATCACAAATGAGCCATTGAGCTCAACTCCTTTGACATCTCTTATAAGCCGAATGTGTCGCACAAAGGACAGGCCGTAGCCGATTTCCTCATCGAGTGCGAAGATAAGCCTGAAGAGTCGGAGGCCCTATAACCATATTGGGAGATTCATGTTGATGGTTCCTCGAACCTGACTGGCATAAGGGTAGGGGTCGTCATCAAAACTCTCTAATGAACTATGCTGTAGCAGTCAATCCATCTGGTAAAGTGTCTGAAAGTTTTTAGTCAGACTTCGGTTGGCAAAGCAACTTCAGGTAAAGTGTCTGAAAGTTTTTAGTGACTCACAGCTTGACGTAAATCAGGTGACAGGGAAATACCAGCCAAAAGAAGAAAGGATGAAGGCCTACAAAGAGGCTGTCGAGGATATTTCCCGTGGGTTCGATCAAATCAAATTCCACCAAGTACCAAGAGAAGAAAACTTTGAAGCAGACAAATTGGTTTCAACAGCCTCATCCACAACTGAGGACTTAATCTGGAAAGTACCAATTGATACTCTAAAAGAGTCCATCTTGAAACCTCAGTTAGAAGTAATGATGATCCCCGAAGCCCCAAGAGAGCTTTGCTGGATAGACCCATTGGAGTATTTCCTCAGAAAATGAGTCCTCCCAAATCAAAAACAAGAAGCTAGGAGATTAAGGTCTACAGTGGCCAAGTACTCCCTAATTAACAACCACCTATACCGAAGATCGTTCTCGAGCCCATACTTGAAATGTTTGGCTCCCGCAGAGGCCTTCGAAGTGATGAAGTAGATACATGGAGAGGTCTACGGCAACCACTTAGGTGGAAGATCCCTCGCTCATAAGATCTTAGCTCATGGTTATTTTTGGCCATACTTGGCCTGGAATGCTGAAGAGTACACCAGAAGATGCGGTAAGTGTCAACACTATGGCCCGATGAAGTACAAACCGGCCAAAGACTTACATGCGATAGCGAATCCATGGCCATCCGCCCAATGGGGGATTGATGTGGTAGGCCCATTACCTAAAACTTTTGAACAGAAGGAGTATGTGTTGCTGGCCACTGACTACTTCACAAAATAGGTAGAGGTCGAGGCATACTCAAGTATGACTCACGACCGAGTGAAGTGTTTTTTGTGGAGCAACATAATATGTCAATTCGGGGTGCCAAAAGTTATTATAATGGACAACGGCAAGAACTTGGACAAGCAGCATACAAGGAAGTTCTTTGACAAACATGGGATCAACCAAAAGTTAGCTGCAATAAGCCATCCATAAGGGAACGGACAGGCCGAGATAACTAACCGAACCATTTTCGACTACCTAAAGAAGAAGCTAGAGAAGCTTAAAACCAAGTGGTACAAGAATCTCCCCATGGTGTTATGGGTATATCGAACCACTCCATAAAGGCCAACTGGGGAGAGTCCCTTTGCCATAGCGTACGGATCCTAGGCCGTAATTCCAACAGAGTCAAAAGTACCAACCCTACAAACCCACATGTTGATAGATGGGGGAAATGACCAGTAGTTAGAACACAGCCTCGGCCTCCTGGAAGAGAGAAGAGATGCCGTGGTGATAAGATTCGCTTCGTATTAGCAAGAGCTATGAAACAGTTATAATAAGCGGGTCAAACCCCGGAATTTTATAGTGGGAGATTGGGTATTAAAGCAAGAAACAACATATGTTAAAAAGTTTCAGCCTAACTAGATCAGACCCTATAGGCTGGCCGAAAGTAGTGGCCAAGCACTTGCACGACCATGGAATGCAATACATCTTAAAAGGTACTACCACTGAGTAAGAGTTAGTAGGTCAATTCCTTTTTGCCTTCCTTTACAAAAATAAGGTCGTTTATGATCGTTCTAATTAATGTATGTTACAAAGATTTATTATAGCTTGTTACACCCCCATGTCCCTATGTATACAAGTACAAAATAACATAAATTAGGTTACTCTTGACATTTTTTTAACAAAAATGGAGAGCATTAGATACACGTTAGGGTCAGGGATCCCATGTACCCGACGGTCCCCATTACATTGGGAAAAACACTTTCTTACATAAGTAAAGTGACACTCACACAGTATTTTTATCGATGTGAGATAGGAGTTTATCCTTCCATGAAAATAGCTATAAAAAACAAAACAAAAACAAAGTTCTATTCATAATCGGGGGAAGGCCTAGTATCCTAAAAAGATAAGATTGAATATTATTATAAATAGAAAGTGTTTTCTTTTGTTCATATCCCAAAAAAAAAAAAAAAAAAAAAAAAAAAACGTTTTTTTATCCCACATTGGGTTAAAATAGCACTAAAACCTCCTTTATTTAAGGGAGCACTCAAGTATATAAAATATTACAAAAAAGGTCCATTGGCACTAAAGGCGGTGGCCCAGCGAAAGTTACGCCTAAACCCTAATGCCAATGGACACTCTTTGTAATAATCCTTTTTTTTTCTTTAGGCCTAAAACATTAGCCCAATAAATTAACCTCGTTATGCTTTGTCCCAAATCGAATGAAAATAAGAAAAGAGAGTGGTTAATATAACCGCATCTAGCCACAAGTAGTCGCCAAGGAAAGAGTCTCTGTGAAATATAGGCTCCCAACCAAACGACTGGGGCACTATCCGATCGCAGTTACTCTTTTACTTGGCACCCCCCCTTCTTTTTAATCCTCGGACCTCAAGAGTCCGAAGGTATCAAAAGATTCGTCTAAGGCACAGAAGAGTGCCGAGGAATATAAATCCTTAGACCTCAAGAGTCCGAATGTATCAAAAGATTCCTCTAAGGTACAGAAGAGGGTCGAGGAATATTAATTCTCGGACCTCAAAAGTCCGAAGGTATCAAAAGACTCCTCTAAGGCACAGAAGAATGCCGAGGAATATTAATCCTCAAACTTCAAGAGTCCAAAGGTTGTCAATAGACTCTTTTAAGGCACAGAAGAGTGCAGAGGAATATTAATCCTTGGACCTCAAGAGTTCGAAGGTATCAAAAAATTCCTCTAAGGCACAGAAGAATGCCGAGGAATATAAATCCTCGGACCTCAAGAGTCCAAAGGTATCAAACGAGTCATCTAAGGCACAGAAGAGTGCCGAGGAATATTAATCCTCGGACCTCAAAAGTACGAGGTATCAAAAGATTTCTCTAAGGCACAGAAGAGTGCCGAGGAATATTAATCCTCGGGCCTCAAGAGTTTAAAGGTGGGCAGCCTTATAGAAGGTGGGCCTAAACCCAAATGGGGGCAAATACTCCTTACAAATATCCTACTCTTTTGAATATCAGGCCCAAAATGCTAGCCCAACAAAGTTAGGCCCATCAAACACCTTGTCCCTCATCGAAAATGAATAAGAAAAGGGAGAGGTTGATATAATTGCACCTCATAATTAATTAATGTCACGAAAGGTGCCCTCTGATAAATAGATCTTCAAGTGGCATAACAACTATTGCCCAAGTATAGACTCTAGAGGGGGGGTGAATAGAGTCTAAGCAAACTAAGGTCAATTTTTCAATATTGATTTACCACCTAGAGTTAAACTCGACTTCTTTGACAAATATTGAATGATGCAATCTGAATTTTAAGCTTTAATTGTCAATATTTATGAAAATGCATATCAAGATATACATGAAGCAATAAATATAAGAGATAAAGATAGAAGTTGCAAACATGTACTCAGCGATTTTAGCGAGGTTCGAAAACTCCTACTCCTCAACTCAAGACCCCTCTTGAAACTTCCTAATTCACTATGACTTCTCCTTGCGGGTGAAGAGCAAACCTTTTTACAAGAAGCTCTTCCTTACTTTTAAGTGCTAAGAAAAACACCTTCTCTTAGACTTTCTTGGGCCACACTAGCCCTTACAAGATTTGAACAAGATTGATGACGTACAAAGTGATCTCTTTTAGATCTAAAGTACAAGATTCAGCTCACTCTAGAGTATGTATGAATGACTTGAAGCTTAACTCTCTTTTATGATATATGATGTGTGTAAATAATGATGAAAAGTTTTTTGATTACTAGAAAATCTTTCTCAATAAATGCAACAAGCTTTTATGAAGACTATCAGTCATTATATAGACTTTCAGAACTGTTTAATAAGAGTTATAGCTGTTGGACACGCACTTTAAGAAAAAAATGCCCGTTTGAATTTTGAAAAACGCAGCTTCGGTCGACCGAAATGAAACACTCTTTTGTTTAGGTCGTCTGAAATTGTTTTAAGCTTGGACATCATGCTCTCAGTACTTTTGGTTCGGTAGACCGAAGTAGAACCCCTTTTTGTTTCAGTCGATCAAAATGGTTTCATCATTCTCAACATCCTTGTTTCGGTAAACCGAAATGAAACTCTCAGTTATTTCGGTCATCCGAAATGGTTTTAAAATTTGAGCATCATTCTCAGTACTTTTATTTCGGTAGACCGAAATGACATGAAGTTCTATTTCGGTAGACCGAAATGGACTTTCATTTTCAGGAACTTGTTTAGATGAAGATTTACTTAAGTCATTTGATCCTTAGTCATTGTGAATGAGTTGATGTGCAAAATGTTGGAGAGTTTGAGCTTTAAGATGTTCATATATACTTTAACAAGATTTCCTAAGAAACTCACCAACCTAGCTAACCCCATTTTGATGAGTTGTGATGACTTGTCTTTGACTCTTGGTTGCTTAGTCCTTTTTTCATGCCTTGGTGATGCTTCTTCAGTTTTGCTCTTGTATTGTAGTGACTTGTTTTGATGAAAGCATGATCTGTAATTTCACTCAAGAAGACATTAGTGAACATAGAACATCATTAATGAATTATGATCATCAAAAACCTTAGATTCAAGGTCAACAATCTCCCCCTTTTTTATGATGACAATTTATTGATGTGTTCGTCGAATGAGAATAAGAATGTGAATAGTTCTCCCCCTTTCAATGTGCATAGATTTGAGATTTAGGGTACATGATAAGCGCCGAATATTGCATATTCAAGCGCCTTTAATTGCATTATTTAAGTCCATTGTTTGTTTAATTATGTAGATTACCTTCATATGCACGTTTTTGCATATTTTCAGGTTCATTGGCCAAAAAGAAGCAAAAAGGATGCTTTTGTGGAGTTTTGAACATCAAAGGTCACAATGCTGAATTTCTGGCAGCAGTGAAGCCCGAACTTTGTTCACCATTTTGACCTACCAAACTCAAGAACTGGACTTCCATCATAACATCAAAGATTTAGAGCTCTGAATTAGCTTTCTAAATCTTCAAGCGGTTCATCATTCAAAGCTCGGACCAGAGAGTTATGGCCTTGTTACCAGACGTGCGCAGAACTGCCTGGCAGCAATGAAATTCTTCCTTGATCTTCATTTTCGACCAATCATCCTTGAGAATTGGATCTCCACCAAAACATGAAGTATTTAAAGCTCTGAATTAGCTTTCCAAATCTTTAAACGGTTCATCATTCAGAGTTCGGAACGCAAAGTTATGGCTGTTTAACCGAAGTAGGTCTGGGCGGAGCAAGGCAAGAATGGAGCATTCTGCTCCAATTTCGAGTGTTCGAGCCCTTATTTTGAGTGCTCGAAATTAAGGCAGAATTGCATCCGGAAATGGCCCATTTTCAGCCACTTGCATCTTGGATTCCTCAATTCTAATTTCCCTCTTTAATGGTTGGTTGGAGATGTTGGTTGGTGGGGGTTTTTTGAGCCTTATCTCTAGAAGATAAGAGAGGGAAGCCACACAATACATTAAGCTACATTTTGCAAGATAGAGGGGAGAGAAGAGAGCAAGAAAGGAAGGTGTTCTTGAAGCTTAAAGGAGGGAGCTCGAAAATTGGAGATGGAGTTCAAGCTTCTTCTTCATTCTAAGGCTCCAATGGGTAACTAACTCTTCCTCTAGGGAGGTGATGAAGTCCCTCCCTTGTAAGCATGTCCTAGGGTAGTCTATTTTGGGGGATTGCAATGTATATTTCTATGGTCTTTTTCATAACTAAGAGCCTTTCATTTGTTGTAATGAATGTTTATATATGTATGGTTGATTTCTTCAAGTTCATTATCTTGATTGTTAGGTGATGTCTTGTATGAATCTTATTGCTTGAGTTTTCATGGTGAGAATGGGAACAAGGTTATGAAATGGTTTCATGGCATGTTGATAGGTGACTTTGATAGACCATTGCTTAGGAAATCCTTTGATGGTGTATGCTTAATCTCTAGCTCCATGTGCTTCATCATTTTGTCAAGAACTTGATAGTCTTTCATTTAAGTAAATGTGTATAAGCTACACCTTAGTTAGGTAGTCTAAGCATGTTTACCCTTTTGATAGATTATACTTGTTTGAGACTTAATGTACTTCTTGATCAATTACATGGCAACCATGTGTTGTTATGTAATTCTTGACCATTATATGTTATTTTTCCCCTTAATTAGTTCTAATCTGGCATGTGTATAGGGATGGAGACGGATTCATCTCCCTAGTCTTCTCTACTTGCATTTCACCTCTTTACATTCCTTGCAATCTACTATTTTATGCATCTTAATTTCATAGCTTTAGTGACAAACCAAGCAAACACCCTATTCCCCCTTATCATTCTAAAACGATTCTAGACGCTTAGGTTGCCTTAAACTAACGCAGTCCCAGTGGTTCGACTTACCCGACCAATAGCCCTATTTTACAATGATTCATGCTATTGCGAAGGTTGATGTTTAATTGACCAACCGATCAATTTTTGCCGCCGTTGCCGGGGACTTGCATACGGTTTAGCGACCAAAGTTCTAGGGTTAAATTTAGTTTGATTGTGCATATTGTGTTTTGTGCATATTTTTCGTGTGGTTTAACCATTTTCGTGTTATAAGATTCTAGGGACTTGAAGCGCCGTGGGAACGCTAGCAAATTGTAAGTCTAGAGGACCCCAGGTAAGTCTCTTGACTTCTAGTTTCAACTTGTAGATACAGTACATGTGTTAATTTTAGAAGCAGTTAATTTAGTTGTGAAGCCCTTGTAGAGGCTATTATCTTGTTTAATTTCATGCACAAGCATCGGTCCTTGTCGTGGCCATTTATTTTCTGTCTTGATAATTGAGGAGAAAGGGAACATCGTATGTGGAGTATTGATGATGAATTGTGTTGTTGAATATATGCTTTGTTGATGATGTTTGGCCGTAGGTCACTCTCTCTACCCACACTTGACTCGCCTATCGATATAAATTCACTTGAAAGAACTCTTAGACGGAACCTTAGGGAACCCACTCTTACAAGGGATCTTGAAACTGAATTCAATACAATGGGGGATAACGTAGGAAATCCGGGGAATGAAAGGGCTGAAATTCCTAATGTAGAACCAATGACTCTAAAAGATCATTTCATCCCTACCACCTATGCTTCTCCTTCTTGCATAGTAATGCCAAACATCGATGCAGCTCAATATGAGATCAAATCAAGCACCATCCCAATGCTTCCATCATTTCATGGCTTTGATAATGAAGATCCATATAAGCATCTTGATGAGTTCCTTAAAATCTGTTCGACCATCCGGTTGAGAGGTTTTCCGGACAATGCACTCCATCTCCATCTTTTCCCATTCTCCCTAAAAGATAGGGCAAAATATTGGTTGAACTCCCTCGCTCCCAATTCCATTACTTCTTGGGCTCAATTGCAACAAGAATTCCTTAAGAAGTATTATCCGGTGAGTAAAACCAACCAAATGAGGTGTTCCATTCTAAGCTTTTCTCAAGTTGATGGAGAACAACTCCATGAGACTTGGGAAAGGCTACAAGATCTTCTTCGGAAATGTCCTCTTCATTTGATCCCAAAATGGCAATTAGTGCAAGCTTTCTATGCCGGCTTGACCGAAACCCATAGATTCATTGTTGATTCTTCTTGTGGTGGGATGTTCATGTCCAAGAATGCAGATGAGGCTTGGACCCTACTCGAGAATTTAACCGAAAATTCACTTCAACATAATTCTCGTAGGGCTCCGACCTCAACCATTGCAAAGAACACCAACCCTTGTCAACCAAAATCAATAAGGGAGGAATCATCTCAAGTGGATGCCATCGCTCATAAATTTTACCAATTGATGGCACTACATCTTCCTCCTTCATTATCTCAAAATTCGGCAAGTTCAGTTTGTGCTTCATGTACTAGTCCATTCCATCTCTCGGAAGATTGCCCCACACCGGAGCAATTTCCCAATCCCAACCAAGAGCAAGCTAATGCCATGTTCTCGCGGCCCGGGAACAATCCATATTCCAACACCTACAATCCGGGTTGGCGAGATCATCCGAATTTCTCGTGGCGGCAACAAGCCCCACAAAATTCCCAATTCCAAAACCAAGGGCGGCAAAATCAGCCCTCTTCTTAATATCAAGGTAGACCTTTCCAAGCCTCTTCAAGCTACCGTCCTCCTTACAATCCAAATGTCTCCAATCAACCTCCTGTGTGTCCAACTGACGAGATAGTAGCTGCAAACAAGCAAATGATGGAATCATTAAGTAAGCAAATAATGGATGCCAACAAGCAACTCTTGACATCCTTGCAGCCTACTCTCCAAATGGTTCACTCTCATACTCAATCCATAGCTAATCTCGAAAATCAAGTGGGCCAAATAGCTAACTCGGTGAATCAATTGCTTCAAAAGGACAAGGGCAAGCTTCCCTCTCAATCTTTTGAAAATCCTAGAAGAATGCATGTGATTGATGAAACCCCTCCTCCGAGTGGGCCGACTCATGAACAAGTTCAAGCTATCACCACCCTTCGGAGTGGTAGAGTGGTTGACAACAAGGTTGATGGAGACACAAGTGAGAAAAACCCTCCTTTGAAAAATCCAAATCCAAGCTCTTCAAATCCAAATTCTTGTCCAAATACCATTCACAGAAATCCCACACATGTCACCCCAAATGTGGAAACTACTTATGAGCCAAAAGCTCCATTTCCTCAACGTCTTCAAAAGTCGACACATTTTGGGAACAAGAATTGTAAAATTCAAGACATGTGGGAAGTTTTCAAGCAAGTGAAGATTAACTTGCCCCTCTTGGATGCTATCAAGCAAATCACTCCCTATGCAAAATTTCTCAAAGATTTGTGCACTCAAAAGCGCACTTCTAAAAATCATTTGCCAAAAAAAGTGAGGTTGACTGAAAATGTTAGTGCTATCATTTAGCACAGCACTCCTCCGAAGTATAAGGATCCGGCTGCCCCCACAATCTCTTGCGTCATTGGTGACAGCAAAATCGAGAGGGCCCTCCTTGACTTAGGAGCTAGTGTGAATTTAATTCCATATTCAGTCTACCTACAACTTGGTTTGGGAGATCTTAAGCTGACTTCCGTGGTTTTGCAACTTG
This sequence comes from Cornus florida, assembly GCF_030987335.1. Classification (NCBI taxonomy): domain Eukaryota; kingdom Viridiplantae; phylum Streptophyta; class Magnoliopsida; order Cornales; family Cornaceae; genus Cornus; species Cornus florida. Next base: position 35,354,258 of record NW_026775580.1, on the reverse strand, counting down.
CCGATAGATCAGTCAAGCATCCACGAGGCATTCTTGAGGATGTTATCATCAAAGTGGACAAATTCTACTTCCCAGTAGACTTTGTGGTTCTTGATACGGAACCGGTCCATGACCCAAAAAAGCACATTCCCGTGATCCTTGGTAGGCCATTTTTAGCCACGGCTAATGCATCAATTAATTGCCGAATCGGGGTGATGGACATTGCTTTTGGAAACATGCAAGTCAAACTCCACATCTTTCATGCAACTCAACATCCCTCCAATGAGGATGATTGTTTTCTTGTGGATGTCATTGATGAAGTGGTCGAAGAATCTCTCCCCTTCATTCTAAGTAAAGATCCTCTTGAAACTTGCATGTCCCATTTTGACTTCTCAAACTTTGATGTTGATCAAGCCATTCAAGAAGTCAATTCCTTGCTTGATATTAATGCTATCATGGATGTACCTCCTTGGAAAATTCCAAAAGAACCACTTCCCCAACTTTCCACCACTCCTCCGGTCCCATCATTGCTATCTCCGCCACAACTTGAGCTTAAGCCGCTCCCGGCCCATCTCAAGTATGTGTTCCTTGGTCCAAAGCAAACCCTTCAAGTCATCATTGCCTCGGACCTTCAAAAAGACCAAGAGACCAACCTTTTAGCGGTGCTCCAAGAGCATAAAGAAGCTATTGGTTAGACAGTGGCAGATTTGAAAGGAATTGACCCCTCCATTTGTATGCACCGCATTCATATGGAGGATGACGCAAATCCTACTAGAGAGGTCCAGCACCGGTTAAATCCAAATATGAAGGAAGTGGTCATGAAAGAGGTGATCAAATTGCTAGATGCGGGAATCATCTACCCTATCTCTGATAGCAAGTGGGTGAGCCCCACACAAGTTGTGCCCAAGAAATTTGGTCTCACCGTTGTTGAAAATTCAGCGGGTGAGCTCGTGCCACAACGGACTACCACCGGGTGGCGTGTGTGCATTGATTACCGGAAACTCAATTCGTCAACTAGGAAGGATCATTTTCCACTTCCATTCATAGATCAAATCCTAGAAAGGTTGGCCGGCCAAAGCTTCTATTGTTTTCTTGATGGTTATTCCGGCTATAACCAAGTGGCAATCACCCCCCAAGATCAAGAGAAAACAACATTCACATGTCCCTTTGGTACTTTTGCCTATCGACGCATGCCTTTTGGTCTATGCAATGCGCCGGCAACGTTCCAAAGGTGTATGATGTCCATATTCTCCGATATGGTTGAAAAGTTCTTGGAAGTTTTCATGGACAATTTTTCCGTATTTGGCTCCTCCTTTGACTCGTGTCTCAAAAATTTATCTCTTGTGCTCTAAAGATGCAAAGAGACGAATCTCATTCTAAGTTGGGAGAAAAGCCACTTCATGGTCCAAGAAGGCATTGTTTTAGGACATGTCATTTCTAAACGGGGAATCGAGGTAGACAAGGCAAAAGTTGAGTTGATCTCTAATCTTCCTCCTCCGAATTCCGTCCGTCAAATTCGTTCTTTTCTTGGCCATGCCGGATTCTATCGTCGCTTCATCAAAGATTTTAGCAAAATCTCACGGCCCTTGTGTAATCTCTTAGCCAAGGATGTTCCGTTCAATTTTGATGACGCTTGCATGGAAGCTTTCATCAAACTTTGTACTCTCCTCTCATCCGCCCCAATCATGAAACCCCCTAATTGGTCTCTTCCCTTTGAGATCATGTGTGATGCATCCGACTATGCATTAGGGGCGGTTTTGGGCCAACGTGTGGATAAACTTTCGCATGTCATTTATTATGCTAGCAAAACTCTCTGCGATCCCCAATTGAACTACACCACCACTGAAAAAGAATTGCTAGCTGTGGTGTACGCCTTGGATAAATTTCGCTCTTATCTTCTTGGCTCCAAGGTCATCGTCTTTTCGGATCATGCCGCTCTTAGGCATTTGTTAGCGAAAAAAGAGACAAAACCCCGTTTAATTCGATGGATCCTCTTATTTCAAGAGTTTGACATTGAAATCCGGGACAAAAAAGGGACCGACAATGTTGTCGCCGATCATCTCTCTTGCTTACTTATTGAGAAATCTTCAGAATTCGCAGCCATCCGTGATTCCTTTCCGGATGAGCAACTTCTTCAAGTTTCACATTCTACTCTTCCATGGTTTGCGGATATTGTCAATTATCTTGCGGTTGGCAAAATTCCAGCTCATTGGTCCAAACAAGAGAGGGACCGGTTTTTCTCCCAAGTCAAGCATTTCTTTTGGGAAGATCCGGAACTATTCAAGTATTGCCCGGACCAAATCATCCGGCGATGCATTCCTGAAACCGAGGCCACAAGCATTCTAAATTTTTGCCATACTCTTGCTTGTGGAGGCCATTTCAGTGCCAAAAAGACAGCTAACAAAGTTCTTCAAAGCGGATTCTTTTGGCCTACCTTGTTTCGGGATGCATACAATTTTTGCAAATCGTGTGAACGATGTCAAAAACTTGGATCCATGTCCCGAAGAGACATGATGCCCCTCACCAACATTTTAATTGTTGAAATTTTTGATGTGTGGGGGATTGACTTCATGGGACCATTTTCATCTTCTTATGGCTATGAGTACATCCTTGTAGCGGTGGATTATGTGTCTAAATGGGTTGAAGCCGAGGCTACCAAAACCGATGATCATAAAGTCGTGATCCATTTCATTCAGTCTCACATCTTTAGTAGTTTTGGTACGCCCCGAGCAATCATTAGTGATGGCGGATCTCATTTCTGAAATCGTTATCTAAAATCCGTCCTTGCTAAGTATTCCGTCATTCATAAGGTTGCTACACCTTACCACCCTCAAACGAGTGGTCAAGTAAAGATTTCTAACCGGGAGATTAAGCACATTTTGGAAAAAACGGTTAGACCGGGCCGCAAAGATTGGTCATTAAGGCTAAACGATGCACTTTCGGCTTACCGGACAGCTTATAAGACACTCATTGGCATGTCACCATATCGACTTGTCTTTGGCAAAGCATGTCATCTCCCAGTAGAATTAGAGCACCGTGCTTATTGGGCCATAAAAAGGTTCAATTTTGATCTTAAACAAGCCGGCTCTAATCGTGCGTTGCAATTAAATGAACTTGAGGAATTGCGTAATGACGCGTATGAAAGCGCAAAAATCTACAAGGCAAAGACTAAAGCTTTTCATGACAAACACATCGTCAAGAAGTCTTTTGCCCCCGGACAAAAGGTTTGGCTTTTCAATTCTCGCTTGAAACTCTTTCCCGGTAAACTCCGGTCAAGATGGGATGGTCCATACATTGTCACTACCGTCTTTCCTCATGGAGCAATCGAACTTCGTGATCCTGCAAGTGGATCACTCTTCAAGGTAAATGGCCAACGGCTTAAGCCTTGCATTGACGGCACAATCCTAACCCGAAGAGTTGAGGAAGTCCTCTTGACGGATCCAATTTATGAGGATTAGTGCCTGCTTTAGCTTTGTCTAGCTATCGACATTAAATTTAGCAACTCAAGGGAAGCAATTCTTTCAATTTCCAAGCTTCCTTCTCTTTGAAATTGTTCGTGCCTTGCAAATTTTCTGGGAAACGGTTTAGAAGAGCCAAAAATTTGATTTTTCTTAGACCTTCTCAACTCTAATTTTCATTCCCGGAAGTCTCCATCGCTTTCTAGCAATTTCATTAGATTTTTCAAATACGACTCATGTTCATATTTTCTCATTTTTAATGAAAAGTCTGAAAATTTTCTCAAAATTCTTCATGCATTTGAGATGATTAAAAAGTTGAAAAATTGCAAGGTTTCAAAACAAAACTTTCAAAATTTCCCATGCATTGGAATGAAATGAATTTGCAAGTTTAAAATTTTCTCCGGAAATTTCATTCATGCATTGTGTGATGTTGCAAAGGTTTGAGAATTTTCTTACATCCACCCATGCTTTGTGTGATGTTCTGAAAGTTGGCAATTTTCCCATGCATTAGAAATTGCAAGGTTTAAAAAAAAAAAAAAAAAAAAAAAAAAAAAAAAAAAAAAAAAAAAAAAAAAGGGGGGGTGGGGGGGGGGGGGATTTCATTCATTAAAGTATTTAATTTTATTTTATTTTATCTTACTTTATTTTGTTATTATTTTTATTTTTATGTTTATTTTATTTTATTTTATTTTATTTATTTATTTATTATTATTTTTATTTATTTTATCATGCATGCATAAGAATGATTAATCTATAGGTTACAATGTTGCATGCATGCATGCCTGTATTGCATTCATGCATTCTTTCATGAGTTCATGCATTCAACTTTCATCACGTGATCCAACTTCAATATTGTATGGCACTACATTTGCATGCATAGAAACATTTTGAAACCGTGGCACAATCCATCAGCATCCTTGCATGCCTTCACAACTTGTTGCATTGCATGCATAGGTGTCCATGTTGCTTAAATCCTCATTTTTGGAGTGCACAAGCTCAGTCAATGTTGCTTAAATCCTCATGCAAGCTCCTTGCATTCAAATTGGCTGCAACTCACAGGCATTGCACCAGCCATGCCAATCCATGCAATTACCATCCATCCATGCAGGCTCATCCATGCACTCATCTTCCATCCCTGCAAGCTCATCGATGGTTCCATGGTTTCAAGATCAAGCTCAAGCACAACCTCTTTTAAACCACAACATTCTGAGCCTACTGACCCACTTTTGAGCACTCAAACTCCAATTTGGAGTGCTCGAGCTTCCTTGCATTTTTCCTCGAACTCTTTGGCTTCATTTCGAGCAATCTAAGCTCCAATTTGGAGTGCTCGCGGTCCATGCATTAAACCACTGAACCTACTGCTCTCAATTCGAGCACTCGCAATACCATTTAGAGTGCTCGACATTGCTTACACCCAACACCCAACTCACTGCTCTCAGTTCGAGCACTCGCCGAGCCTATTTAGAGTGCTCGAACTCCACCATGCAAGCTCACACCAACCAAACCAACTCCACGACCTGCTATCCAAAACCTCAACCCCCATCAACACCCCTCTCTATCATCTCTCAACCTCACACCCATCTCACCCATCCATCTCTGCCAACCATGCAAACCATAAACCATAAACCATGCCTCCTGCAACCAACCCCTCTCCAACACCATCCACCCTCTTGGCACTTCCACAAACCCACCACCAACCTTCAAGAACCCCCACCCAACCCCTCTCGGCATCACCTCAACCTTCTCTCTCTCTCTTACCACTCTCGGCTTCTCACTCTCGGCCACCTTAACTCCAACCCACCAACCTCTCACCATGCATGCCCTCAAGCACACCACCCACACCCATGCACACCTCCATGCATGCACACTATGCAAGCCACCACCATCCCTCATCAACTCTCTCTCATTCCACAACCCACCATCACCAATCTACACCCCTTCAACCTTTCCCTTACTCACTGCCAAGACTTCGAGCACTCGAAGTCCCATTTCGAGTGCTCGAAATGTGAAGCACAATACACCATCCTCACATTCCGAGCCCTCGTAACCAACCTCCCAACCTCATGCATCTCCTTCCCCTCGGCTTCTCTCCATTCCCTTCACTCCCTCGTCATCAAACACCAAACCAACCTTCCTCATCTCATTTCTCTCTCTCCACAGCACAACCACCCCCTCAACACCATGCACACACCACCCCCAAGCAACCAACTCCCATAACCCACAAACCTTCCCCACCCTCTCGGCATCTCTGCAGCCCATCTTCTCAACACCAAACCAACTTCCTTCCCTGCATCAACCTCCATTCCCCAAACCAACCACTCTCGGCATATCTCTCTACAACCCAAAACACCAACCCCACAACCTCATCTCCATAAACCATGCATGCATTTCAAAACCACCCCCATCAACCACAAACCAACCTCTTACAGCCAACCATGCAAACTAACTTCTCTTTCTTCCACCATCCTTCCTCTCAACCCCAACATCAACCAACCAAACCCACAACCCAACACCACCATGCTCGGGCACCCCTCCTGTATGCACACATCTCTCGGCATCTTCCACCATTTGTCTTCCTACAGAAATTAATAGTACTAATAATAATAATAATACTAAATAAATTTTTTGGCATTATTTTATTTTGCATTTTACGCTTGTGGCTAATGTCAGCATTTGTCTTTTGTTTGGATTTTTTATCTTGCACTAAAATTTAAGTTAGTGTTTTAATTTCTGTTTTGGTTTTTCTTACGAGACCTATGCTTTTACCTGTGTACATTAGTTGTGTTTTGATAGGTCTTCATATCGAAGTTTGGGGGACGCCGTTGCGCACTCACATGGCTGAACATCTACGTTGTCGTCACTCCACTTGGTATTATTGTTCCTTTCCCCCCTTTTTGCTCTTATTTTGATTTACTTGTCTTCTCACATTGAGGACAATGTGACATTCAAGTTTGGGGGTGCATTTATGCATTTTTGGTTTCATAATTTTTGCTAAGCAATGATAGTATAACTTGACACTTGTCGGAGATGAAGCATATGTTTAATACCTTGTGTATAGAAGCAATTGACATTTTTGAAAATAAAGAAAAATTTGAGTTGAAATGATCATGTAGATTCAAATTAGTCTGTATAAATGTCTCAATTAAATTCTCGCTGGATTTGACACTCTTTTAAGCTTCACAATGCACAGATGCACATTGGAAACTTAACTGTGAGGCATGCAACTTGATTGACCTTGACCTTGGCCTAGTTAATCTGATTTGATGAACCTAATAGATGAACACTTTTGGCATGAATCTAAAAAAATAAAAAATAAAAAATAAAAAATAAAAATAAAAAACTGAGAAAGAAATAAAAAAAATGACCAGTTGACGTTCGTAACCTTTCCAACTCGAGCTATTAAGCCCTAGGAGTGTCTCTACACTTAGCACCCTAAAGCCGTCTGGTTTGGGAGTTGTTGGCCTAACGCTTGCTACAAGGGTTGGTTAGAAAGCTTAAAGGACTTAAACATTGCACGGTCATTCAAAAAAAAATTGTAATAAACATGGTTTGCTGGAGTTTGTAGCCTTTCCAACTTGAGCTATTAAGCCCTTTGGAGTGTCTCTACACTTAACAACCTAAAGCCATCTGGTTTGGGAGCTGTTGGCCTAACGCTTGCTACATAGGTTGGTTAGAAAGCTTAAAGGACTTCAGCATTGCACAACCATTCTATGTTTCACTTATGAGTTACAATAAATTGTCAACAAGCAACAAAAGTTGTCTTGTAAATAAAATCATGCCTTAGGGACCTCATTTAAAGGGGAATTCAATGATTTGAAAACTTGTGCTTTGGAATTTGAAAAGAAAGTAAAAGCCGCATGTTGAGAATCCAATTCACTTTCACTGAAGCTAGAGTTGATTTCCATTCAAGAGATGATAATTGAGTTATTTATATAAACTTTGATGTTGATGCATGTATGTGGAAATGTATTTAGCCAATTTTTGTATCAATGCTTCATATATGCAAGGTAGTCTTCCCAATGACCCCATCTCCAGTTCTTTGTTGTTTCAAATTGTATTTGAGCTTTGTTTGCACTTCATTTCACCATGGATGATATTTTTGTAGTAGCATGCCCATGGTTGTATTTTGATTGAAGTATTCATTTTGGTTTTGCTAAGGGACTAGCAAAATGTAAGTTTGGGGGTGTGATAAGCGCCGAATATTGCATATTCAAGCGCCCTTAATTGCATTATTTAAGTCCATTATTTGTTTAATTATGTAGATTACCTTCATATGCACGTTTTTGCATATTTTCAGGTTCATTGGCCAAAAAGAAGCAAGAAGGATGCTTTGTGGAGTTTTGAACATCAAAGGTCACAATGCTGAATTTCTGGCAGCAGTGAAGCCCGAACTTTGTTTGCCATTTTGACCTACCAAACTCAAGAAATGGACTTCCATCAAAACATCAAAGATTTAGAGCTCTGAATTAGCTTTCTAAATCTTTAAGAGGTTTGTCATTCGGAACTCGGAGCAGAGAGTTATGGCCTTGTTACCAGAGGTGCGCAGAACTGCCTGGCAGCAATGAAATTCTGCCTTGATCTTCATTTTCGACCAACCATCCTTGAGAATTGGATCTCCACCAAAACATGAAGTATTTAAAGCTCTGAATTAGCTTTCTAAATCTTCAAACGGTTCATCATTCGGAGTTTGGAGAGCAAAGTTATGGCTGTTTAACCAAAGTAGGTCTGGGCGGAGCAAGGCAAGAATGGAGCATTCTGCTCCAATTTCGAGTGCTCGAGCCCTTATTTCGAGTGCTCGAAATTAGGGCAGAATTGCATCCGGAAATGGCCCATTTTCAGCCACTTGCATCTTGGATTCCTCAATTCTAATTTCTCTCTTTAATGGTTGGTTGGAGATGTTGGTTGGTGGGGGTTTTTTGAGCCTTATCTCTAGAAGATAAGAGAGGGAAGCCACACAATACATTAAGCTACATTTTACAAGATAGAGGGGAGAGAAGAGAGCAAGAAAGGAAGGTGTTCTTGAAGCTTAAAGGAGGGAGCTCGAAAATTGGAGATGGAGTTCAAGCTTCTTCTTCATTCTAAGGCTCCAATGGGTAACTAACTCTTCCTCTAGGGAGGTGATGAAGTCCCTCCCTTGTAAGCATGTCCTAGGGTAGTCTATTTTGGGGGATTGCAATGTATATTTCTATGGTCTTTTTCATAACTAAGAGCCTTTCATTTGTTGTAATGAATGTTTATATATGTATGGTTGATTTCTTCAAGTTCATTATCTTGATTGTTAGGTGATGTCTTGTATGAATCTTATTGCTTGAGTTTTCATGGTGAGAATGGGAACAAGGTTATGAAATGGTTTCATGGCATGTTGATAGGTGACTTTGATAGACCATTGCTTAGGAAATCCTTTGATGGTGTATGCTTAATCTCTAGCTCCATGTGCTTCATCATTTTGTCAAGAACTTGATAGTCTTTCATTTAAGTAAATGTGTATAAGCTACACCTTAGTTAGGTAGTCTAAGCATGTTTACCCTTTTGATAGATTATACTTGTTTGAGACTTAATGTACTTCTTGATCAATTACATGGCAACCATGTGTTGTTATGTAATTCTTGACCATTATATGTTATTTTTCCCCTTAATTAGTTCTAATCTAGCATGTGTATAGGGATGGAGACGGATTCATCTCCCTAGTCTTCTCTACTTGCATTTCACCTCTTTATATTCCTTACAATCTACTATTTTATGCATCTTAATTTCATAGCTTTAGTGACAAACCAAGCAAACACCCTATTCCCCCTTATCATTCTAAAACGATTCTAGACGCTTAGGTTGCCTTAAACTAGCGCAGTCCCAGTGGTTCGACTTACCCGACCAATAGCCCTATTTTACAATGATTCGTGCTATTGCGAAGGTTGATGTTTAATTAACCAACCGATCAGTACACAAATAAGAGATTTACAAATCTCCCCCTTTTCCTTGTGCAATCATTTAATCATTATTAGAATTGAAAGCATAACATATTTAAGGCATACATAACATAAAAGAATTAAAAGTATGTAAATTATAAATGCCAAAAACATGTATTTCTATTGATTCAAGAATTCAAGGTCAAGGTACATCATCATTCTTACTAATCTGTTTCCAATGTGTCAACTACAACCATTGTTTCATTGTTTCAACTACAACTACAATCAAAACATTATCATCCACAACCTACATCAGCATCTATACCAATTCTTCCAATAACAACCTACATCAACATCACTACATCAACATCAATTCTCCCCCTTTGTCATGCATCAAAAAGGTAGGGGGGTATGAGAGCATCAAAAGTGAGGAAGTCCCGTGACTCGGAGGTCTGCAAGGTCGCATTTTACAAGATCGACTTCATTGGCTACTTCTTCAAGGCGTTCACGCATCTCGAGAATGTGTTCCCTGTTCTTTTTGCCAAGGGCAATTTGCTCCTTAGAAAGAGCAATGTTTTCTAAGAGAAGTGCATGAAGGGATTGCTCTTCTGAGGGAGGGACTGCAGTGGCTTCTTGTTCCCCTTCAGCTTCCTCTTCTTCTTCTTCTTCTTCTTCTTCTTCTTCCTCAACCTCTGTTTCCTCTTCTCTATCACCACCACCACCACCATCAACATCTCCCACTTGTTGCTTATCCATGGCCATATCTTGGCCTTCATTTTAAAGATTACCAAACTTAGGATCATATCAAATGTTGGCTTCGGATTTTTTAAGACCCATTTGAGTGAGCAAGTCTCGGTCAAATCTGTAGAGGTTAGTAAGCTCCTTTTTATCCTCGCCCTCTATTCGCACTTTGTATGCTCTGAAGATTAGGGTGAGAGGCATGGCATAGAAGAGGTGAGTTTTTTCTTTCTTAGCACAATCAATCATGTGATGAAAGATGAGGAAGGCTAGATCGAATTTCTTTCCGTTCAGGATGCACCAGATAAGAAAAGCTTCCATGAATGAGACATCCGAGTGACCACCGGATTTTGGAAGGATGTTGTGAACGATGACATGGTAAATGAGACGAGCTTGTACTGTTAATTGGCTTGCATAGATTTTGTCAATGTTATTGGTGGGAAATTGACTCATTTGTTGAATAGCTTGGTAAGGGTTAAACCCTTTCCCATCATACCAGTCATAGGCAGTGTAATAGGTGATGTAGCCGTTGGGAATGTTGAGAATACGACGAATACTTGATAGAGGGTGAGTAATTTGAGTGCCTACAATGAAGGAAAGGAAAGTGTTCTGCCTTATTATCCTTTCAAGGTGAGTATAAAATAACCTAACTACCTTGGGGTAGATAGGAACCTTAATTGATAAGAATTCACCCAAGCCTATTGCTTCAAAGAGAGAGAAAGTGTGTATGATGAGTTCCTCAGTTTCAACTTTATCAAAGAACTTGCCTTTTTCAACAATTTTGTGAAGGAATTTTGTTTCATAAACCTCTTTGTACTCAGGTGATCGAAATAGGCGCATAACTGAGGCAGGATATAGGTTGGAAGTGTCAGGATTTGGGATATTTGACCATCCAGCTTCAGTATTATGAGTATGCCTAGTTCGTTTTTCTAGATCCCTTTTAGATCTAAAAGGATTTTTGCATGATGCCATGGGTTCTTTTCAAGAGATGAAGGTTACAGTATGACATGATGTAATGTAACAAAATCTAACCTAGGTATATGTCAGATTATAAAGCACTAGAGATGAACAAGATCCAACTTAGAATGATGCAACAAAGTTATATAATAGCAAGGGATAAACCTGACGAAGAGATAATGAATTTAAAGTGCAACTTACCTTGAAGTGGAACGAGATAGAGAGAGATTGAGTGGGAGATTCGCAAGGGTTTCGCACACACACAGTCGCCTCAAGAGAACGAGAGAGATAGAGGGTTTGAGATTTGAAAAGAAAAGTGATCTGCGGGGCTTTAACACTCAGAAATGGGCCATATGTGATAGGGCCCGAAGATTCGGTTGACCGAAATGGCTTTTAAAGAGAAACATGAATCCTTATTTCGGTCAACCGAACCATTGTTTCGGTCTACCGAAATGCTGATCCTGAGGGGTTGATTCTGAAGTGATGATTCTGAAGGTTCAGCAGATGTTATGAATTTCTCTCTCTATTGCCATTTCGATTTCTCGACGAAGTATACAAAACCTATCTTCTTGAAGTGGCTTCGTGAGAATATCCGCCAATTGATTCTCGATGTTAATGAACATTAATTCAATATCGCCTTTAGATACATGATCCCTTAAGAAGTGATATCGAAATTCTATGTGCTTTGTTTTAGAATGTTGAATGGGATTCTTTGATATGCAAATGGCGCTGGTTTTATCACATTTGATAGGGATTTTGTCAAAGAATAAACCAAAGTCTTCTAGCTATTGTTTGATATAGAGAATTTGTGCACAGTAACTACCAGCAGCAACATATTCAGCTTCAGCGGTGGATAATGTGACTGAATTTTGTTTCTTGCATTACCAAGAAACAAGTGATTGACCTATAAAGTGACATGTGCAGCTTGTACTTTTTCTTTCAACTTTACAACCAGCAAAATCAGCATCCGTAAATCCTACGAGTTCAAAGGATGTGTGCCTGTGATACCATAAACCTAAGTCAATAGTACCATTCAAGTATTTAAAGATACGTTTGACAGCATTCAAGTGAGATTCCTTAGGACAAGACTGAAACCTAGCACATAAGCACACACTAAACATTATGTCTGGCCTACTAGCCGTTAAATATAGAAGACTTCTGATCATTCTTCTATATTTCTTTATATCAACTTCCTTGCCTTTCTTATCCTTATTAAGTTTTAAGGAAGGACTCATGGTAGTTTTAACATGTTTTGCGTCTTCCGAGCCAAATTTCTTTAGCAAATCTTTAATATACTATGATTGGGAAATGAAAATTCCATTAAGAGTTTGTTTGATTTGCAGCCCTAAGAAGAAGTTGAGTTCACCCATCATGCTCATTTCAAACTCATTTTACATGGAGGTGGCAAACTCTTTACTTAGAGTGTCATTTGTTGATCCAAAAATAATATCATCAACGTAAATTTGAATGATCAACAAATTGCCATTAATGATTTTAGTAAAGAGTGTGTTATCAATCTTACCTCTACAAAACCCATTTGAAAGTAGGAACCCACTAAGTCTTTCATACCAAGCTCTAGGAGCTTGCTTCAAACCATATAAAGCTTTAGTTAATTTAAAACATGGTTTGGATAATCATAGCTTTCAAAGCCCGGTGGTTGTTCTACGCATACTTCTTCATCAATAAAACCATTTAAGAAAGCACTCTTTACATCCATTTGAAATAATTTGAAATTTTTGTGAGATACAAATGCAAGTAACATTCTTATGGCCTCAAGCCTAGCAACGGGAGCAAAATTCTCTTCATAATCTATACCTTCTTCTTGGTTATATCCTTTTGCAACAAGTCTAGCCTTGTTCCTAATAATAGTTCCCGACTCATCCTTTTTGTTTCTAAAAACCCATTTCGTGCCGATAATTATTTTATTTTGAGGTCTAGGGACAAGATTCCAAACCTTGTTCCTTTTGAATTGAATGAGTTCTTCTTACATTGCCAAAAGCCAAGATTCATCATTTTCAGCCTCATGAATATTTTTAGGTTCGAATTGAGAAACGAATGCCACAAAATTACATACATTTCTTAATTGTGACCTTGTGCTAACACCTTTGGATGGATCACCAATAACTTGGTCAATGGGATGATTATGAACTAACTTCCATTCATTTGGAGTAGTTTTATTTTGAGAGGTATCATCACTTGAATTGGAACTTTGATAGATATTAATAGGAGACTCATTTATGTTGAGATCATTGATACTCTTCTCAAGCTCTATAGGGGACCTATTTGTATTAAGATCATTGGTACCCTTTTCAAGTTCAACTTCTTCATCATTGTCCATCACACTTTTTGTGGGAGAGGTTGGGGATTCATCAAACACAACATGTACGGATTCAACCACAACTAGGGTCCTCTTGTTATAAACTCTATATGCTTTACTTCTAGAGGAATATCTAAGAAAAATGCCTTCATCGGATTTGGCATCAAACTTTCCTAGATTATCCTTGTCATTGAGGACAAAGCATTTACACCCAAAAACTTTGAAATAGCCTATATTGGATTTTCTTTTGTTCCATAACTCATCGGGTGTTTTGTTGAGAATCTTTCTAACAATAACTCTATTTATGACATAGCATGAAGTATTTACGGCTTCGGCCCATAGAGATCTAGGTGATTTGTGCTCATTTAGCATGGTTCTAGCCATTTCGTAAAGAGATCTATTTTTCCTTTGAACGACACCGTTTTGTTGGGGAGTCCTAGGTGCCGAAAGATTATGATTGTAGCCATTTTCGTCGCAAAATCTTTCAACGTCTTGATTGTCAAACTCTCTACCCCTATCACTTCTAATGGTTTTAATTTTACATTCCTTTTCATTTTCATCTCTCTTGCAAAATTTTGAAAGAATTGAATGAGCCTCATTTTTGTGTGTAAGAAAGAATACCCAAGTGAATCTAGAGTAATCATCTATGATTACAAAGGCATAGAGTTTACCACCAAGACTAGCAATTTTCTCCAGTCCAAAAAGATCTATGTGAATCAATTCAAGTGGTTTTGAAGTGGTTATATCCTTTTTCCTTTTGAAGGAGGACTTGATTTGTTTACCGATTTGGCAAGCACTACATGATTTATCTTTTGAAAATTTGTTTTGGGGAGACCTTTGACTAGTTTATTTTTAGACAATCTTGAGATTAAATCCATGCTAGCATGACCTAACCTCCTATGCCACAACCAACTATATTCATTGGATGACATGAAACATTGAACATCTTGTTCTTGAAGTTCACCTAAGAGCAAGGTATATACATTACCACTTCTAGGAGCACAAAATATTTGAGATTCATTTCTTTTAACAATGCATTTATCCGATTTAAAAGTCACATCAAATCTATTATCACAAAGTTGACTAACACTAAATAGATTATGCTTTAAACCTTCAACAAGTACGACATGTTCAATTGATAAAGAAGGAGAAATACCTATGATCCCAATGCCAATTACCTTGCCTTTAGAATTATCTTCAAATGTTACGCTTCCTCCGTTTTTGCTTCTAGAGAGGAGAATTTTGCACGGTCACCCGTCATATGTCTTGAACATCCGCTATCTAGAAACCATTTGTCATTGGAAGATGTGGAGACTTTGAAACCATCCTACAAAAGAGATTTCAAATATTTTCACTTGGTACCAAAATCTTGTTGGGTCCATGGGAGTTAGCTAAGAGCATATATGTTCCTTTAAGAACCCACTTCTTTATGAATTTAGGCTTTCTCTTTGAGCACTCTTGAATAAGATGACCTAACCTTTTACAATAATTGCATTTAGAATTTTTGTTCTTGCTCTCAACAAAGTAGTTAGTCAAAGACTCTCTTTTATTCAATAGACATGCTTTCTTGTCAAAAGGGTCATATCCTAATCCATTTTTATTAAAGACACCTCTTTGAGCACTTAGCATAAGTTCTAGATTTTTGGTACCTTGAGTGAACTTTGCTAGACTATCAATTTGTCTTCAATGATTAACTTTAAGGATTCATTTTCAGATATGAGTTCAGGTGATCCTGTTTCTCTAAGTGAAATACATTCATTTTTCAAGCACTCATTTTCATGTAGAAGAGCTTGAAGTTTGTTTCCAATGATAAGTTTTTCTCTTCTTTGAGAAGCACATTTTTTGACCATTTTACCTAATTCATCATGCAATTCTTTAAAGCCATTAAGTAATCCATTATATGCATCAACTAAATCATCATAAACAATTTCAATTTCGGAAGAAGAGTCAGAATTAGAGTTTACCTCATCCCTACTTGCCATGAGACAAAGAATGGCTTTTTCCTCATCACTTTCGAATCCATTTGAGTCGTCGTCTTCCCAAGTGGCTTGCATTGCTCTTTTCTTTTTCTTTTCCTCTTTGTAGGCATGACAATCAGCTTTAAAGTGTCCTGGTTTTCCACAATGAAAATAGGTAGGGGAGTCACGTTTGCCTTGCTCATTAGATGATTCTCCCTTTTTGAACCTTCCCTTGTTGAATTTCTTCCTATGAAGAAATCTTTTGAAAGATTGAGTGATAAGAGCTAGATCATCATTTTCACTTTCGTTGCCGGAAACTTCCTCTTCCATTTGAGAGACTTTTAGAGCAATTTCTTTCTTTCGATGATGATCTCCTTCTATATCTTTTAGAGTGATCTCCCATGTGAGAAGAGAACCGAGAAGTTTGTCCAACTCAAGTGTATTGAGGTTATGAGCTTCCTTAATCGTAGTTGCCTTAGCATCCCATTTTTCAGGTAAGCTTCTAAGAATTTTCCTTGCAAGATCAGAATTACTCATAGTTCTGCCAAGGTGCTTTAAGCCATTAATGTCAGTAAATCTCACAAACATTGTACTAATAGACTCATTTTCATTCATGCGAAACAGTTCATATTGATGCATAAGGATATCAATTTTGGATTCCTTAACTTGTGATGTCCCTTCATAAGTAATCTAGAGTTTATCCCAGATTTCTTTAGCTGTGGCACAAGTAGAGACTCTATTATATTCACTAGGACTTATAGTACAATTAAGATTGACTTGGCTTTGGCATTCAATGAGATAAGTTTATAATCTTCAGTGTTCCATTTAGCTTCAGTCTTAGGGACTCTTTCAGCACCAAATCCATTCATTGAAAAAAAAAAAGGTCTATTAACAATAACCAACCAGATTTGGTAGTCTACGGATTGGAGGAAATCTATTATTCTATTTTTCCAATAACCATAATTTGTTCCATCGAACCAAGGAGGTCTAGTATTGGACTGACCTTCTTGAAGAAGGTGACCATTTAAGTTTGCCATGATCGATCTCTAAAACACTTAAGCTTTTTCAACAGAGACCTAGCTCTGATACCAATTGTTGCACAAGTATAGACTCTAGAGAGGGGGTGAATAGAGTCTAAGCAAACTAATGTCAATTTTTCAATATTGATTTACCACCTAGAGTTAAACTCAACTTCTTTGACAAATATTGAATGATGCAATCTGAATTTTAAGTTTTAATTGTCAATATTTATGAAGAGGCATATCAAGACATACATGAAGCAATAAATATAAGAGATAAAGATAGAAGTTCCAAACATGTACTCAGCGATTTTAGCGAGGTTCGGAAACTCCTACTTTTCAGCTCAAGACCCCTCTTGAGACTTCCCAATTCACTATGGCTTCTCCTTGCGGGTGGAGAGAAAACCTTTTACAAGAAGTTCTTCCTTACTTCTAAGTGCTAAGAAAAACACCTTCTCTTAGAATTTCTTAGGCCACACCAGCCCTTACAAGATTTGAACAAGATTGATGAAGTACAAAGTGATCCCTTTTAGATCTAAAGTACAAGATTCAGCTCACTCTAGAGTATATATGAATGACTTGAAGCTCAACTCTCTTTTATGATATATGATGTGTGTAAATGATGATGAAAAGCTTTTTGATTGCTAGAAAATCTTTCTCAATAAATGCAACAAGCTTTTATGAAGACTACCAATCATTATATAGACTTTCAGAACTGTCTGATAAGAGTTATAGCTGTTGGACATGCACTTCAAGAAAAAAATGCCCGTTTGAATTTTGAAAAACGCAGCTTCGGTCGACCGAAATGAAACACTCTTGTGTTTCGATCGTCCAAAATAGTTTTAAGCTTAGACATCATCCTCTCAGTACTCTTGGTTCAGTAGACCGAAGTAGAACCCCTTTTTGTTTCGGTTGACCGAAATGGTTTCATCATTCTCAGCATCCTTGTTTCGGTAGACCAAAATGAAACTCTCAGTTGTTTCGATCGTCCGAAATGGTTTAAAAATTTGAGCATCATTCTCAGTACTTTTATTTCGGTAGACCGAAATAAAATGAAGTTCTATTTCAGTAGACCGAAATAGACTTTCATTTTTAGGAACTTGTTCAGATGAAGATTTACTTAAGTCATTTGATCCTTAGTCATTGTGAATGAGTTGATGTGCAAAATGTTGGAGAGTTTGAGCTTCAAGATGTTCATATATACTTTAACAAGATTTCCCAAGAAAGTCACCAACCTAGCTAACCCCATTTTGATGAGTTGTGATAACTTGTCTTTGACTCTTGGTTGCTTAGTCCTTTGCTCATGCCTTGGTGATGCTTCTTCAGTTTTGCTCTTGGATTGTAGTGACTTGTTTTGATGAAAGCATGATCTGTAATTTCACTTAAGAAGACATTAGTGAACATAGAACATCATTAATGAATTATGATCATCAAAAGCCTTGGATTCAAGGTCAACAACAACTATCCAATCAATAACCTACTTATCAGGGGAAACTCTTTCTTGAGCCCTACTTTTTAAAAATCTTTGGACCTAAAAGAGTCCGAAGGCCTCAAAGAGACAAAATTTCCTTTGAGGCATAAAAGAGTGCCGAGGAACAACAAATATTTTCGTACCACAAAGAGCCTGAAGGACTCAAAAAGGCAAAACATCCTCCATGGCACAGAAAAATGCCGAAACTCAAATCCTCAAATCTAAAAGAGTTCGAAGGCTCCAAAAGCATAAAAATTCTTCAAAAGGCATAAGAGAATGCAAAGACTATACAGGATAAAAAGATCATATTACATTGATTCAGAATAAATATTGTTCAAAACAATAACCCATTTATTCAAAAAATATTACAACAACCAAGAGCAAATTTATTTTCTCTTGGGATCAAAAGGAACAGGAGCAAAGGCAGCCACCACATTATAGCCAGGGGCCTGAACCGAGGCGGTAGATGAACTAGGAGCTTAAGCGCCCATCTGGTCTCCCTTCACCATCTCTACAAACAGCACATCGGCCTCCTGAGCTTTCAGACCGTCAGTGTAAGGATAAGAGACACCCATATCCTTATCGAAGGACTCTGGCATCTTCTTCTTATCGCCCGAACCATGGAAGAAGCTAGATCTGAAAGCCTTAGCACTGGATAAGCACACAAGCGAGGAATAGTGATCCTGCATTTGCTTCCCAACCATTATGCAGGTGAAGATCGACTCTCTCTAACGCTGGTTTTCAGCTTCCAACTCCTCCACCTTGGCTTCAGAAGCTGCAAGCTTACTTTTATAGAGGTCCTTAGTGTCGGAACATATCTTAAGGTCCAAACTCGCATTGGAAAGCTTCTTCTCTACAGCAGCAAGATCCTTCTCCATTTTTTTAATAAAAAAAGACTGAGCCTCAACAGTTACACACAAGGTTATAGTGTGGTACAAGCTCCACAAAATAATCAAAGTAAGAATAAAAAGACACTGTGATGAAGAAAATAGAAAAAGCTAAGTCGAACCTCCATAGCTCGCACAGGGGCAGAAGGAAGAAGCTGTTCCAATCCCATCTTCCCTATTAACTCATCTTTGGGAAGGCAGATCACTCGGACAACTACCAACACAGCAGAAGGATCCGTTACCACAGAATTACCAGAGTGAAGAACCAATTTATCGGCCCTTGAAAAAGTTAGCCTCCAAAAATCTCTCATGTCAGCCAAGACATAGGCACGAACTTCTTCTTCGGCCTCAACCTCCCCAACTTTCTATTTTCCCTTAGCAAGGTCAATGCCTTTATTCCTCAGGGTTAAAGAAGGGGTCTTTTTCGCCTTCTTCCTCAAGGAAATTTCTTTGGTCTCTTTCTCTTGCTTGGTGGAGCGCACCACCACCAGAGGTTCTTCTGCAGCTTTCTTCTTGAGCGCTTCTGCTCTCTTTTTCTCCTCATCAATTAGAGGAAAATCATTAAAGGAAGGAAGGGACAAATCCATAAGATCAGTCACTGAAGCACTGGACGCAAGCTCCTTGAGGTTGGATGAAGAGAGAAGATCCTCTACGGACGGAGGGTTCTTCCAAAATTTCTTTTAGAGAAAACCAAGCCTCCCCTGGCCATCGAAGATGGAAACAACGCTGAAAAAACACCAAGAAATTTATAAATACAACGAAAAAGTAAGACCTGACATGGAAAACAACCAAAACACTCCGGATGGAAAGATGAAAGTCCCTTTGTACCTAAAATTCCAAATTTTCAAGGGATAGGGAGTTTTTCAGATTGGGGCACAGACCATTTCCCCCGAACAATAATCATCATTTCTTTCCATTTCTTTTCAGAAGTAGGAAGGTCCATACATAGTCTCTGTTGAAGAGACGAGGTGAAAAAATAACAGCCAATCTCAGTTTGATGCCTAATAATGGTATAGTTGAATAACAAATCAGTAAGGTTCAGATCGATTCCCTCTAGCCTTCAGCGAACAAGAAGAGCAGAAATTATTCTAAAAAAATTAGGGTTTACTTGAAGAGGAGCAACCCCCAACTTATTGAAGACTAAGTGATAGAAGAGATGAAGGGGAAAACGAAGGGCATGGAGATGCCCAACGGATAAGAGTAACTCATTCTCACCGACGCCCTCACCAGAATAGAAATTGGCATCGGAAGGGTATTTGGCTATCTCTACCTCCTCGGGGATCTCAAATTCCTCCATCACGAAATCAAAAGAGAACTTGAGGCGACGGACCGATAAAATCATTTCTCTATCATCTTGGGTAAATATTTCCTCAGATCCAGAAATGGATTCCTCCGCCTAATGCGAAGAATCATCTCCTCTCACAGCAGAATCATTAGAAGCACCAACAGGGTTGGAAACTTTTGGGTGGGAGGTCTAATAAGAATAGGAGATGCCAAAGGAATGGTTTCAGAATCTATGTTCTCTATTTTGTCATGAACAAGTGAAGTATTCATAGTGTGGAATCAATTAGAGAAATGCACTAACCTGAGAAGAAGATGAAGCTACGAAACAAAATGATAACAGGAACGAACTTTTCGTCGGAATATCAATAGCCACTGTTAAACCGCCTTTTACAATTCCAGCAACTGTGTAAATTCAATTCCCTTCTAATTAGGGACCATTGCTGAATTTAGGAGGAAATTAGGGGTAAAGTGTGGAGGGAAAAATCCCCTTACCAATAAGAACCAACCACGTCAACGGATGAGTCACGACCTATTTCTTTTGGGCCACTAGACTTCTAAGGCCCAGTTTGATCAAGCCCAAAAGAATCATCATCAGCCCATCACAAGATCAGCCAAATCTACTCTTGATCAAACATACAGCCTGGATAAATATATTTTTATAATCCAAATCAATTATTCCCGAGATTTAGGGAGTTTCACATAGAAAGAGCTATATAAAGAAAGAGCCCTGCATAGAGGACCAAAAAAAAAAAAAATATACAAACAAACAAACAAACAAACCTCATATGGAATAAAATGTGGAAGGATAATGATGAAGAAACCGTGGAGGGCAAGCAAGGCAAGTCTTACCATAATTTTACAACCAAATCTTGTATAAATAGTGGCATGAGCCTACAATAAAATATATCAAAAATTCCCAATTTCTATTATACATTGTTTTTTATTGTTTTCATTGAGTGTGTTATTCTTATTCTTTGACTCATTAGAGTTAACGAATTTTTCACCTACAGATCTCATCCAAGAATGAGATAAATTATACGTGAATGAGGCAAGAAAAATATATATATAAATATATATTACACAACAATTAACATTTAACTCCATTGATGACCCAAGATCATGCAAAACTTAAATTGATTCATCTCCAGACCAAAAAAGTGAAATAAAATGATATCTTCAATTACAATCAAATTTACCTTAGGCTAGCCTTCAAAAAATACTCAAAATAAGTTCATTTATATTATGTTTGGTGGCACCGAACCAGCGCTTTGGATTTGGAAAAAATTTAGGTCATGTTCGGTTGCATAGAATTAGAACTTTGGAATTGAAATTAGTAAAATTTGAAAAAAAAAAAAAAAAAAAAAAAAAAAAAAAAAAAAAAAAAAAAAAACTTAGAAAATTAAATCAAAATTTCTCCAATTCCACCAATTTTAATTCTATGCAGCCGAACACAACCTTAGTACAAATTTTGAACTCAACTCCCTCTAATCCCAAATTCAAAGCACCGAATCGGTGCTCCAAACATAACATTAGTGTCAGATTAGGGCAGACAATTACAGAAGTACGCAGAATTTAAAGCAACCGCCCAATAATTTAACTTAAGATGGACTTATCCAGGTTCCATTCTAAGCCCACTAATCAAATTGAATCTCATTTCTGAGCATTAAACTAAGCATTAAGAAGACATTTCACAGTCTGGAGCAGCCATCTAATCCTTCCATATCAAGTTCTTCAGCAAATTAATGGATTACTTAGAAATTTCCTTTGGATTGGATTTGAGCTCAAATGCACTAAGGCAATGATCAAGTGGGTGGAGGTTTGCAAACCAAAGGACTATGGGGGTATTGGAATACCAAAACTTTACTCCCTCAACGGGATTTCTGTTTTAAAGCACATTTGGTATTTATTTAAAGATGAGGGGTAACCTCTCTGGTTTGATTGGGTTCACTCCAACTAAATCAAATGTCGTAGTTTTTGGACAATCAAACCTAGCCAACTGAGTTCTTCGAATTGGAAAATGTTGTTCAAGCTGCAAGGTTTGGCCAGGCCTTTCATCAAGCACCTGGTAGGTGATGGGAAAAGCATCTCACTGTGGTATGATTTCTAACTGCCTTTAGGCCCTCTCCATGGGAGAGTCAACGCTAATTTGATTACCAGCTCCAATTGGGGAGATAGGGCCAAGGTTAACACTCTTATCAGGCAATCCCAATAGAGAATCAACCGGACTTTTCAAGCCATTACCCCTACTGTTGGGATTTCTGAGGTACTGCCCACCATCAACATCAACTCATCAGATAGAGTTACTTGGACTATCTCCCCTAATGGCTCCTTCCACCTTAAGAGCACATATATTGCTCTCCTCCCTCCTAGCCCGAGGGTTAATTGGACACATGTCATTTGGTTCAAAAATCATATCCCAAGACATGCGTTTATCGCGTGGGTTGCTATCAATCATAGGTTGAAAATTAGGGACAAATCGAGATTCTCTAGAAGGATTTTTGACGAGAGATGCTCTCTGTGTTCTACAGAATACGAGAATCATGATCATATCTTCTTTAATTGCTTCTACTCCAACCAAGTGTGGCAATTCTTTCAAAATAAGTGTGGGATTTACACAGGTGAGCATGGTATTCAGGCCATTGCAAATTGGATAGCCAACCTGTGGGATCCAAGCTCAACTTCTACCAAAGCTATGGCATACAAGTTTTGTTTTGCCGGGTCAATTTATTACCTTTGGAAAGAAAGGAACAACAGAACTTTCTCTGGAAAGCGTTTGACAGTGAGTGATCTCAGCAAGTTGATTGATGATTGTGTTCGATGTAAGCTCGCAACCATCCAACATAGGGATTGTGCAACCTCGAGATCTGTCGCTGCTGATTGGAGCCTTCCGAGCTCAGTGATCAATGTCATACCTCCTTAGTTTGCTTTGGAATCTCTCTGTTGGTCTCTCCTATCGCCCCAACTTGCTACAATTTGATATGTAACGGCTCATTTGGGGTGGATGGATCCTGTTTTGGTTGGGTTTGATTGGCCCAGTGTTTTGCCCTTGGCCTTGGGCTGTGTTCTTGTTGGGCTCTGCCTTTGCTGTACAGATCTTCGTTTTTAATATATTTACTTACCCAAAAAAATATATCTAAAAGACTATAATCATTAACTGTGCAGTGCTTATATTATCTCTAAAAGTCATTTTTTTTCTTTGATACCTTTTTCAATTTATTTATTTATTTTTTTTGTGTGTGTGTGTGTGTGTGTGTGTGTGTGTGTGTGTGGTAAGTATAATTTTTTCAAACTTTGATAAGTTCTTTTCTTGATAGAAGTGGAAACTAATGTTCTTAATTTTTTTTTTCTTCATCTAGTTTTAAAAATTCACATTAAAAATGTAAGTTTTGCCGGAATTATGCATGTTCTTGTTCACCATTGTATACAAATTATAATTAATATTTGATAAATAGGTATTTGTAAATGGTAGGGATTGGTGATTGAAAAACAAACATACAGAAAGAGAAAGAAAAGAGATGGAAAGGAAAAAAAGCAAGCATACTAAAGAGATTTTTTCTTGAGAGAGTAGGAGAGATCAAATAAGAGAGAAAAAGAAAGAGACCTAGTTAAGGGATTAATGAATAAATAAAAGTGGAGCGCAATTTAACCAATTTTAGAGCGCAAATAACAGCTCCCTGTATAAAAATCAAAATAAATAAATAATAAAAAATAATAATTTGCGGCAATTGGTAGTTGGTTCAGATGGACACCACACCGAATCCATAGTCCCCCAAAGAAGAGGTCAGATTTTTAAAAGAGGGACCAAAAGATGGTGAAAAAAAGGGTAACAGGTGGAAATCAAGAAATGCGGAAAATGTGAGGGACTGAATAATAAATAAATAAATAAATAAATAAAATGCTTGCTTAGCATTGTTATATATATATAGCTACTACTACGTCCATTAACCCAAATTACAATCACAATCTCTTTTTGGTAACTGAATCTTTCCTTTTCTCGCAATGCTCATGGAGACAATGCGAACACCCTCTCTTCCTCTTCTTCTTCTGTTGTCTCTCTTCTTGTTAGGTAAAACCATATATATATATATATATATATATATATATATATATATATACAGTATATGTATATGTATATCTAACTAGCTTCTGTTACTTAATTGTAACTCCTGGGAAGATTCTTGATTAATTAATGCCTGTTTAATTATGGGTTTATGAATATAATGCAGTGGATCTTCTGAACTTTTAGTAATTACTACATTGAGTTTTTTTTTTTTTCCCCTACTTTCCTTGATTTTCTTAGCAGCCAAACGATAATTGAAGATTTATATACTGTTCAAGTAAATGTTTTGATCTGACCCACATCATTTAATAACACAATTGCAGGGATTGCAGATTCGGCAACAATCTTCACGCTTGAAAATCACTGCAGCTACACAGTTTGGCCCGGAACATTATCCGGCAACGGAGCCGCCGTCCTCGGCGACGGTGGCTTCGCATTGCCTCCAAGCTCGTCGGTCCACTTCCCGGCACCACCGGGCTGGTCGGGCCGCTTCTGGGGCCGAACTGGGTGCAAATTCGACGACTCCGGCAACGGCAATTGCACCACCGGCGACTGCAATGCACTCCAGTGCACCGGCGGTGGAGCTCCACCGGCCACCCTGGTTGAATTCACCCTCGCCGGCGGCAGCATCAACAGCGACAAGGACTTCTACGACGTCAGTCTCGTGGACGGCTACAATGTGGGTATGAGCGTACGGCCGTCCGGCGGCACCGGCGACTGTCAGCACGCCGGTTGCGTCACGGACCTCAACGGGAACTGCCCGCCGGAGTTGAGGGTCATGGATTCGGGTTCAGTTGTGGCTTGCAAGAGCGCATGTGCTGCATTTAACGCGCCGGAATTCTGTTGCACCGGCGATCACTCGACGCCGGCGACATGTTCGCCGAATCAGTACTCGGAGATGTTCAAGAATGCGTGCCCGACGGCCTATAGTTATGCTTATGATGATGCTTCAAGTATTTGTACTTGTTCCGGGTCGGATTACTTGATCACCTTCTGTCCAACCGGGTCATGATTTGATGTTATTATGCATTGTTCCTAGAATTGTTTTTAACATATATATATATATATATATATATATATATATATATATATTTTTTTTTTTCTGATTGTTAAGTAATCAATAACATTTAGGTTGGTTTGGTGCGAAATTTACAGGAAGGGAAATAAATTTTTATATTGAAAAAACAAGTATTTTCATGCAATCGAACATAATATGAATGTAATTTGGATCAACTTCAAGCAAAATATGTCATGACGTACTTCATGGTTCAGAGATTCAGTAGAACTTGTTATTGGTTCTTAGCATGTTGAGTCAAAGGCCCATATAGCATTTGGTTATCAAGAATGTTACCCAGAAATATGACCACCATTCTCATATGTACAGAGAAATATATTTAATTTAATTACAGCAAGCTACGGAAATATATTTAATTTAATTACCAGCTCTAAATTTCTAATACCATACCATTTCTATAAGAAGTTTAATTTATCATCTCATCCAAGAATGAGATGAATTATATGCGAATGAGGCAAGAAAATATATATATATATATAGTACACAACAATCAACATTTAACTCCATTGATGACCCAAGATCATGCAACGCTTACATTGATGCATCTCCAGACCAAAAAAGTGAAACAAAATGCTATCTTCGATTACAATCAAATTTACCTTAGGCTAGCCTTCAAAAAAAATACTCAAAAGAAGTTTATTTATATTATGTTTGGTGACTCTGAATCGATACTTTGAATTTGAAATTGGAAAAAATTTAGACTATGGTTGTATGAAATTAAAACTTTGTATTAGCTTCATTTTCCGAAAAAAAAGAATTGAGACTTTGTAATTAAAATTAGTAAAATTTAAAATTTAAAAAAATAATAAAAAATAAATAAATATACCAAAATTTTATCCAATTCTACTAATTTCAATTCCAAGAGTCCAATTTCATGCAGCCGAACACAACCTTGGTTCAAATTTTGAACTAAATCCCCTCCAATCCCAAATTCAAAGCACCGAATCGGTACTCCAAACATAACATTAGTGTCAGTTTAGGGCAACAATTACAGAAGCAAGCAGAATTTAAAGCAACTGACCAATAATTTAACTTAACATGGATTCATCCAGGTTCCATTCTAAGCCCACTGATCAAATTGAATCTCATTTCTGAGCATTAAATCAAACATTAAGAAGACACTTCACAGTAAAAGTTTCATCACTCAGTTACTTTTGACATGACTAAATCTGAGACAGATGACCGATGTATCGAGTTAAAAAGAAAGTGATATATAACCTGACAAAATCTGGACCACTGTAAAAAAATTACAGTAACTTTGCATGCAAAGTATTCCTTTCCCAATCATTAAGTCCTTGGACTGGGCAGAAGCAAAAACATAAAAATCACTGGAAGGACTTGAATCAGTCAATAGACAACAATAAGCAGCATCTGATTTTAGTAACTTCTCCCCCAGTAGGTCCACTTCTTTGCAGGCTTACCAGAAGCAAAGCAAGGTGTCCCTGCATAAGAGTTCAATTCAAGTTTCAAAACAGGAAGCAATCTCATATTTTGCAATCATTCCGAGCTTTAAAAGAATTAGGGGAAAAAATGAGAGAGAGAGAGCGAGAGAGAGAGAGAGAGAGAGAGAGAGAGAGAGAGCCACCAATAATTACAGTAACCAATGGTTCCAAGGATCCTAGACATCGTTCCAAGGTGGTCTTTTTTGGTGTTTTGTGTGTGCGCGCATGTGAAAATGGGGCGGGAACGGATTCTTTGAATTTTTCTCAGGACAGAGATGGGACTGCTTATAAAAACCCAGGACGGGTTTTAATGAGGATGGGATGTAATATTCTTTAACAGGGCAGAGTAGTGTTCATTCTAATCTGCCAAATCCCTACATTCAACTTGTATCAAAACACTCCTCGCACGCGCGTATGAGGTGGTATGATCCACAAACTCTTCAGAATGAACCTCTATTCTTATAAATAATCAAGGAGATCTCACCAAGAAGCCACATCGCCAAAGACGCCTCTAAAAATCATTCCGTGCTAGTTGCACTTCTCCACAGGGATTCCTTTAGACAGTCCTTGATTTATTTGTTAGGTTTTTGTCTTGGTCAGTTGAACACCAAGGGACACACACACTCCTACGCAGATGCTATGAACGTGTCCGACACGTGTCAAAAACTGAATGTGTCCATAATTTATAAGCAAAAAACTTAATTTGAGACATGTAACCTAACACTTAAAAACTTAACTTGTATCAAAATATGTTTCTACATAAAAATATACATATATATGTATATATTATACATAAACACACACTACAAGTATATATGTTGTGTCTTGTTATTGTATGTTTTTCCCTATTCAAGGGATGCTTACAATTATTAAATGATTTCAAAGCTCCACATTCATGTTAATAAAGAGCATATTTACTTGTTGCATAAAAAATATTTTTATATGAAAAATATATATTTTATTGTCGGGCCCTTGCCGTCCCATTTGCTTGTCAACCTGCTGTGTCACTGTCCCATGTCTATTTCCATGATTCTTAGGTGAATGTATCTGTTCTCTCAATTTTTAACCAACCCTGCAGCAAGTGTGCAATGTGGTGGTGGTAGTGAAGATGCTTTAAGTTTCTATAAAGCTAAGACAATTACCTGAAGGGAGTTCGGGTTGGTCAAAGGGAGAGCAAAGTGTTTTAGCTGCTCCCGTCTCACCCTTTGTTCTTGCTTTCACGTCCTTTTCTACTTCCTGTAGACAACAAGGCACAGATAACAGTACTAAGAGACTAAGAGACTCAACAAATATCAAAACATGAGGAAATAATTGATATGTACAAGAAGTAAAATGGAACAGTTTAAAGATATATGATTAATATAAATAACAAATATAAACACAAAATTTTGACAAACAAAGAAAATATCTATCAGTTAAGACAAAAGTGATTGGTTGGAAACAAAAACCAAAATATTAACCAACATAGCAACCAACTGTCAAGAAAATGGAAGCCTACTCACTGATGTAATAGTAATTAAAATGTTTGGCATAATATTAAATTAAAATAAATACCACACCTCTTCATCACACCAAGGAGCTAATATCATTTTCTTTTGGCCAAGTGCTTCCACAAATTCATCCCATGTCTTTATAACCTTAATACAAGCATCTCGTTTTAGCTTTGCAGCGTCAAACAGACTTTGTTGAATGTCAGCTAACATGTCATTTATTTGATCCACTAACTTGTCCACGGGAATGTCCACCTTGGCTGAATTGTCACGGCGAACGGCACGAACCTGTAAACCAAAATCATAACATTCCCATCTCCTCCAATGAATCAACAAAAGAATTTATACCAAAACCATGTGTACTACCATCTAGCAACAAATCAGAATAATCCAGGATCATTATCAGAAGTAAAATATCATTAACTATTAAAAAAATCCCAGATTGTGAAGTTTTGATGGGATTAACTGAAATTCTAAATTAACCAAATTGAGAATACAGTAGAATATTCATTTTCTACTGATTGGCTAAATTGGTTCATCAAAACCCTCATCAGAAAGGATCATGCAAAGACCAAAATAACTTAAATGAAGTCAGTAAAGGAAACAAATGTGTTTAGTAGTTTTTTGTCCCCGCATAATTCGTTAGAAGTTTAAATAATCTGACACTAAATTTGAGAATTTTGATGTAATGTCCAAATCTAATTCATGTTTTCTCCCATCATTTGTGGTATTCCATGGTTGGTAATACCTTGGGGACTTTTGGTTATTTGAAAGAAAGAGAGGAACATCTTTTTCGTGCCGACCCTCTTCCTATATATTGGGGGGACTGAATGAAATCACACGAGTTCAGGGAATTTCAGCTTGTATGTGTGTTCAATTATGGAATATTGAAAAGGATCAAATTATATGAATCTATACGGAAAAAGCAAAAAAAAAAATATATTACTACAATTCTTCTTCATTCTCGGATAACTGCAATAATCTCTCATCAATCTGGCCAAGATGAAAAACAATTGTTCCAAGCTGTAAACATTATTGGTCTTTATGCTGTTCAGGGATGCAAAGAATGCAACAACTAACAAAAGCAATTTATATATATAACATAACTCAGATATTCAACCATTCCTTAAACCCAAACCTCATCAGTCTAGTGACCTGATCCTGGCCCAAAAAATCCTCGGTAGAGCAAGGATGTGCTAGGCTTGATTAGTATAGCTCATTCTAGAACATGTTAAATCAATTTAAGATAAAAATAATAACAATAACAATAATAACATCTTTAATATAGGATTTTATTAGGCATGCAGGCTGAGAAATTTTTGTCACTCGGATCCAAAATACTTGCAATGAAAACTTCCAAACATCATGCTAAAACAGTAGAGCGAAGTTGGTTTTCAACCCATTGGCATCCCTTGCTAATAGAACATAAGGGGGTAAAGTTGATTCTTGAGGTATGGAAATAAATAATCAAAAGACGCAACAATAAGGAAAGAACAAACTTACTTGATTATTAGCCATGTCTTTTGGCCCAATTTCAATCCTCAATGGAACACCTTTCATTTCCCAATGGGAGTACTTCCAACCAGGTGAATAGTTATCTCTTAAATCTGCCTCAACGCGTAAACCAGCTCCACTTAAAGTATTCACGGTTTTCGAGCAGGCATCTAAAATGGCTTGTGTGTCAGCATCTTTGTAAGGCACTGGAACCACAATAACCTGAGTCGATGCCACTTTAGGTGGCAGAACTAAGCCCTTGTCGTCCCCATGAACCATCACCATCACCCCAATCTGAATTTAGACAACAAAGAGCACAAAACAGCAACAAACTTCTTAGAATTTTTTCGTTTATACAACAATCTTGTGCACATAGTTGATCTTACAAACTTCTTTCACTGAATCAAAAGGCCACAAAGATGCATGAACTAATTTTAATGGTGATCTTCCTAAATGGTGGTTGACAGGTTGTCATGCATGTTTATATTTATGAATACCCACATGCACAGGCCTGCACACGCATACAAGACAATATAGAGAGAGGAAAAAACTGAAACCATCTCAGAAAACATAAATTTTCAAAAATTTATGGAACTTTTCTTAACAAGAAGAAAAAAGGTATAATAAAAAACTTATTGTTGACAGGTTTAATTACATTTAATTTTTCAAAAATCTAAAAAAACAAAAGCCGCCGGCCTGTACCACCATCCAAATTTGCTGTAGTTTGGTTCAAAATTATAGAAAGTTAATTAACCCCTTCAGGAAGTATATTTAGTACCGCAATATATATTTATTTTAGTCTTTTGAATTAACAGTTATATAATTTTATACATTCAGTATTTTTAGTGCATGTTAACACTGAAAACTGACAAGAAATATCCAGAGGTATAAGTCTCTCCTTGGGGGAGGGTGAAGAGCTAGCTCATGGTTTCTCACAAGAAGGAATCTAAAAAGGTCTAACGCAGTGCACAAGGATCCCGCCATTGCAGGGTCTGAGGACGGTTAAATGTACACAGCCTTACCTCCACATGCAGGGACGGTTAAATGTACACAGCCTTACCTCCACATGCAGAGAAATTGTTTCCCATTTCAAACCCATGATTTCCAGGTCACAATGGAGCAAACCTTACCATTGCTCCAAGGCCCGCACTCTCTCACAAGACGGAATCTATAAGTGAAATCTTTTTTGATGCATGTGAATGCCACAACTGACAAGAAATATTCCAAAACATAAATCTTGAATTTCTACATGTACAAAAATAAATTACCGTGCGAGTACTGTATGCCCAAGAATTTTGCCAAACCTTCTCCTTTTCCCCCTTCTCATTCTCAAAATCGATCTCAAACATTTTAGCAAAATTTTGGCCCAAACAATGTGATGTGGCACCTTGTATTCCTCGACCAGTGTTTGGTATAAATGCCTGGCAAACAGTAATAAAGTATAAGATAAATATACACAAACACATGACAGGAAAGGCTAAATTGTAAAATGTGCAACAAATAAAATTAAAGCCACAAAGTACCTCAACACTAGTTGTGTAAAGGCCACCAGCAAATTTCTCCAGCTCACTCTTTTTACCTTCCACAACTGGTACTGCCAAATACTCTTCATATATTCGTCTATATAGCTCCAATATCTCAAGGACCTAAAATCAGGATGAATATTTGCATACCAAGATACCAAGACAGAAAGTAAGGCCTTACATTTCTCTTTTCCTTTTTTCCAAACCAAAAAAAAAAAAAATTGATAATAATAAATAAATAAATAAGACAGAAAGTAAGGCCATGAAATTTCTAACATGCCTTAAAATAAAAATATGCAACACTAACAAATATAAAATGGGCACAAATTCTGCATGCAACAATCAATATCAATAGTGCTTTAAGAAATTGGAAAGACACAACATGTCAAATACTCCACAAATCAAACAAGAAGACTAATAGAAAAATACAAGAAACAATATGTGAAACACAATAATAATGAAGCGCCAACAGTCCAAGGCAAAAGTACAAGTGTAAACATGAGCAATTCCATACCTCTGCATCTGCCTCTTCCTTTGTAGCAAATGCAGTATGCCCTTCCTGCCACAGAAACTCCCGACTCCTAAAAGAGCAAAAGCACATATGGCTAGAATAAATATTGCATATTATTTGAAAAAGGCAACAATTAGGGGAAAAAAATCCAGATATGCACAAATAAGTATATTTTAAGTGAGTATTCAGACAAAAAAACTGCCCTTCAGGAAATCCCCAAAAACACATGAACTCATCAGAAAAGCATAATCAACGCAGAATACAATCTCCCTTTCATATCAATGAACAGAGAAAGGCAAGACCATTTCTTCAAATATTGATTAAATGCTTCATTCAAAGTAAAGCTTGGTTATTACATAACCTTTACACAGAATTAACAGATTTCAATCATTTGCAAAAGAAGATACTTGATTTGATCAAAGCCACCTGAAAACTACACAAGACAAGGGAGGGAGGCCCCAGGATAACTACAAAATCATAATAAAAAAACAAAAGATAGTATCACTTACCAAAGAATAAGAACACAATATTTGCGTTCATTCTCACTCAAAACCAACAGATATATATGTGGACAAGTTAAAGCACAACCACATGGAGTCCAAAGGAAGAAGCAGCATAGATATGACTGACTGGAACACGCTAAAGATTTAAATGTCATCATTTGCCAGGATTTGCGTCCTGGACCAAATTATACATTCTTTATGCTGACATGAAACAGAAAGGACCAAGTTACAACAGGGTCCAATCTATTAGATAATGTGAAGCTCAAGATTCTATTCTTCTTTCTGTAGCTAGGCAAGTTTTTCTTTTGATTCGTTGTTTTTAAGGACTCAGAAGTCAACAATGGGCTACAGCAAGAAAATAGCCCTCTTTCGTCCCTTAATAGCCCCCCAACCTGATGAAGGCAGGATTTGATCCCAAATTCCTGGTACAACCAAAATGAGGTCTTTAACCCTCCTTCACATGCATTAGATTCATTTTTTGAAGGTTCCAGCTTACATGGTATCCAATCCCGCCATCATCAGGGTCATGGGCATTATGGCTAAGGGAGAGGCCTGAGAGGCCTGCTCCATTGTGTAGGCAATCCATTCGACCAAAGATTCCATATTTCTAAACGTGAAAGAAAAAAGATATTCTTTTCACAAGTCACTAATAAGTAATTTTGTTACTTTTGTCATTTAAGGTTTTTTTTAAAGCTGGTAGTATTAATGGTACATTATTTGGTTTAATTCAAGGATCTGATGAAATTTTACAGTGAACTTATGGCGCCAACTACACATATAAATCAGCCAGGAATCCTTTTTTCTGTCCATGTAACATAAGATGTGACATCCTTTGATGTTAGAATAACTAGACTAAGTAGTGGAAAAATACATCTACTGCATCAGAGTAAAATGTTGAAAGCAAGCCTTCCATAAACATACCCACGGGATATAACAAAAGTAAAAAAATATCACTCCGGCTGACTAGTCTGAGTGAGTTAGTCAACTAAGTTTGAAAAAGATTTCTTTTGTATTCTAAATTTCAACTGAACCACGCTTATGATCCTATTTGACCAATCAATTAATTTCATATGGTAAATCCAGAGAAAGAATTCAGATGCTTGATTAGGTTCTATTTCATAAATAAGTTACTTACGAAGCTTCATTGTCCCATGGAAGGTGTAGCATTGGTCAAATCCTTTTACAAAAACAGCACGTAGAATTTTGATTTTAGTCAAATAGGAGCTTTATGGTTAAGGTCTTCTAAATTGTTCTTTTTACAATTAGACTTATGAGTGCTAAACTTTGATATATCCCAGCTTGATTACAAATTCTTCAACTAATGATCTGTTCAATTTGATTGATTATGAAGGACAACAATTCGTCCTCTTATTATCAATAAATCTGACATTGCCTCCCAAATCCATCACATGCCTCTTTCGCAAGAGGTGGTTGAAGGTGGCAAATCTCAAGTCTTCACAAAAGCATGAAAGGTGACTTGTTTACTCTTATATGGGACATTTGGACAGAGTACAGCCGGATAATTGTTTTTTAGTGTGCATAGCTGTGTAAAAAAACATAACCTCAACTCCAATTTGTTTTCTTATAAATCAACTTCTTTGGAAGCTAAGGACTCTTCCTGCATTACAAGGGTGCAAGTCTTTGTGGTGGTAAACCATGAGTTCCTCTATCAGATCATTCAATTTATACTGGCATGCATGGTATCGCCCAACATTTTTCCTCTCTCTACAAAATTATTATCAAAAGCTTAAGAAAGGAATCCACCTTAGCACAAAAACAGTTTCCCGTGCCAATAAAGGCAAAACAAGAATCACAACAACAGAATAAAGTAAAGAGAAGCTGATAACATATTGTCATAGAAAACTAGTTTGCACCATCAAGTGTCAATAGAAAAATCAAACCGAACAAATGAAAATCAAAATGTCCATAAGAGACTACCGAATGAAAGGAGTAGGATGGCTGAACTCCCATCGTACAACATTGCACCACTGGTTTAGCTTTAAAGGTAAGTCACGGTGTCCCCTTATCCACTTTGAGTAATATGGATACATAACGGTCTCACTTGTGGGACGGATAGCAATAGGCACTTCTAATTCAGATTGTCCAGATTTTGTGACCCATGCAACCTAAGTAAAAATAAAAAATAAAATAAAAAAATGAAGGGGAAAAAAACCAATATTGTTGAGGTCAGCAAGAACAAAGTTTAGCACTACTCTAGAACTTATGCCAACGCAAAACACCAGAAAGCAAATGCAACAAATATGATAAATTCCACATTTATATACATTTAACCGCTTAATCTCAAATACAGAAATAGGAAAAATGAATTAAAAAATTTAAAAACTAAAGAATAAGGTAATGTGAATGTAGTGCAAATCAGAGTTACTACTTTGATTGTTGAAAACAATTCTTTAACATTAGTAACAAACTTGAAATTTTCAAAAAAGAACCAAAAAAAAAAAAAAAGGAAAGAATAAAAATCTCAATAAACCTAAAGATTTGCCAGAGGGTGAAAAGTAGTACAAACACAAAACAATAAAATAAAACCCTTCCTATGAGTAATAAGGACCTTGTGTTGGATGCATCATGATGACATATGACTACTCACCTCTGGAGCAAACCCCTCAATGTGATCCTTTTCTTTCTGCAGGACAACTGGTGATACAAAAAGAGGGAAGTAGCAATTTTTTATTTTCATCTTCTTTATTTCTGGATCAAAAAAAGCCTGCACTCACAGCAACAGAAAATTGAAAGACATAACAAGAGAGAAATTGAGTAAGGGGATTAGAGCAAGAATGAAGCCTGCCTCGCATATAGGTAGTTTTGAATATCAAGAAAAGTGCATAATACGAAATTAAGTTGACTAGATATTACAATAACATAAACTTCCCAACCACATAGCAACCAACCCAAAGAAGCAACCAAATGATGCTCAGATCCCAGATACTCGAGAAATTGGGTTCCTAAAACCATTCAAAGCACCTCACCTTCTTTGTTTTAACACCAATCCGTCCCTCTACGTGGACTATAAATACAAAAACAAATAACAAATAACAAAAACAATACCAATTCTATGTAAGTTATTAAATCATAAATAGGCATTCAGCAACGTGCTTCTACATGGATTATAAAAACAAAAACAGTCATTCTACATAAATTATTAAACCATAAATAGCCATTCAGCAATGTACTTCTCAGCGTTAAGCGGTGACAATGCTCTAAACAAATGAGTATATTCTATGAAACAGCAAACATTTTTATCAAGCTTGATGCAAAGGAGTATCTATAAGCCAAAACAATAATCTTGAGAACATAGAAATAGATCTAATGTTAAACTTATGGGTCAGACATTGGGTATCTGAACAAAAAACCAATAGTAGAACCCACAGTAGATAATTTTGGGTGAATGGGCAAAATTGTATATCTAGGGATTGTCTTTTGGATTTTGTGGATAGCATGAAGTTATAGTGACGCTATGGCAGCTTGTGTATCCTTTTGGGACCGCTCCCCTTTTGAGCGCCTTCTATGAATAACTTATCAAAAATTAATAATAATACCTAGATGATTTGAAAATTTCAAAGAAGAGAAATGTTGAGAACAACAGAATAAGAATCTTCACAGTAGACAAGCATTTACCTGCATGGTTTCCCATATAGACATTGTCCACGGCCTTAATATATAACAACCAGAGATATCATAGTATTCAATCATTTCACCACTAACAACCACCTGCAAGAAGGACCAAACACATAAAACATCGACATAAGTAATTTATTAAATATGTCCTGAGAACATATGAAAATGAAAAGAAACCCTGTAGGGTGGAATGAATTATGCACTTCCACAGCTTCCTAAATAAAGAATGGATTGTAAATTTGTAATACAAGGCACAATCAGGATAAGATTTTGAAACAACTTATTCCCTTTTGACACAAATAAGCTAAAAAGCCTAAAATCAGCAACAGAATGAATATCAGAACATCACAAATGCATGACCAATTGACCACTATTAAGAACAACGCAGTCACTATTGACAGCAGCTGGTTCCACCACAATCTTTTCTTAGGTAATAGTGTATGTCTCACATGGACACTTGAAATTGTGTCAAGTACAATGTCAGACACAACATAACATGGATCTATAAGATATGTCCAACAAACAGCAATTGCCAAACATTTTCCCAATAAGTTTCTCCGACTAAAGGAAGAGATGAAAATACTTCTAGTTTGCTAAAATCCCTCACTATAAATTCTTTATTGACATTAGTATTTTGGAAAACGAGCAAAGCTGACACGGGAACCACACTGCCTTAGATGTTCAGATATTCAATCCATTCTTACCAAAGCATTGAAGAAGAATATTGAAAGACTTCAAATTGTAATCATGTCTCCATGTTGTACAATATTAAAGATTTGGTGGATCACATGCCCAGATGCATATTTTCATCCAACAACCATAACCAAAGAAAAATGCTTTGTATATAATTTATCATACATATAAGTGCTTCTGCTTTGCCACCAAATCTAAAAGG
This sequence comes from Cornus florida, assembly GCF_030987335.1. Classification (NCBI taxonomy): domain Eukaryota; kingdom Viridiplantae; phylum Streptophyta; class Magnoliopsida; order Cornales; family Cornaceae; genus Cornus; species Cornus florida. The sequence goes on along the minus strand of NW_026775580.1, from coordinate 35,317,658 downwards.
GGGTTGTTTATGATTTCTATTTTAAAATAAAATTAAAAACTTAAAAATAAAAAAAAAATTAAATTAAATTAAATTAAAAGGTACCAAATGGTTCTCAATTAAGTTACAGTTAAGGGGTGTTAACTTGTTTCATTGCAAAAATTTGATGCCAAAAATTGAAATGCTGAATTTACTTAGAGACATAATTGATACCTCAGAGTACCACTCTCCGAAGTTCTCCTCCTTCTTGTAGGACAGCCCAAGCCTTGTCTCTTTTTTCACCTCCTTCTTCTTCCCACCTGAAAATTTTAAGATTTTATGCTCGGGTCAATGAGAACAAGACCATATTCAAACAATCAGATTAGAGAGTATGTGAGAGCCCAGATAAAGAACACTCACCGCCTTTAGCGTTGGCATTAGGTTTTTTAGCTTCCTTGGTGGCCATATCCTAAACAATTTATATCCTGAGGAGACACCCAATAACCCAAAATTAGATTTATCAATCACAACTCTTGACTGGAGTACTGCAGATATACTTCAAACTGCCTAATCACATTACACAGATATAATGATATACATACATACTTATATGAAAGTGTATATATATAATGCAGAGATCAACACAACAAAGTGCATAGGATAGTGGATTTATCATAAACTAGAGGGAAAAAAAATCAGAAAAAAAATGGAAAAATTAGAGCGTAACAGAGATAGTTGTTAAATAAAAGAAACAGAAATGAGAAATCAAATAAAGTGAAATTAAGAAACCTTCAAACTCTACAAAACAGATGGCAGTTGTAAAATGAAACATTGCAGATCGAACGCTAAAACAAAATAAAAATAAATAATATTCTCAACAGAAATATGCATAGAGAGAAACAATAAGCGTAAAACCAAAGCAACAACGGATAATTTTAATCATCAGATATGTAAATAACTCTAAATTGTCTCTTATTTTCTTTACTGGAAATACCTTTGCCGGCGATTGATGCCAACACTTTGAGAAGTCGTCGCCGAAGAGAGAGCGATAAAGAGAGAGGAGGCGATGAAGAGAGAAACAGCTCCGAGCTCACACTCGTAAATCTTGTAATATCTCTTTTCCATATTTGTCCCCGGCCTTTTATGCTATTTACATTTCAGTCCTTGTCTCTTTACCTGGCATTAACTAGGCCTAAAAAAAATTAAAAATAAAATAAACTTACCTAAAGATTCGATTCTTTACACATTGTCCAAATTCAAATGAAAAAAAAATAAAATAAAATAAAAAGAAAAAAGAACACTCAAATGGAAACACAAAATGAGTACATTTATAGAAATAAAAAAAAAATAAAAACACAGTAGATTTCATTTATTATTTTTCTGTAATGAATACTAAATATTATAACAATATATATATATATGTAATTAATAGTATATAATTGGAGCGGATCGGAGTAATATGCAAATTTTTATAGTTCGATTGAATTTTTATGCAATTGATTCAAAAGAGTTATGTAGCTGAGATTTTTCAATTTTTATGCAATTGAATTTTAATGCAATTGAGATTTTTTTTTATGGGATGTAGTGTTGGTATGCTATTTAGAGCAGTTATTAAAAAAATAATAAATAAACAAAGTTCAAAATACTATAAATTTAACAAGATGCGTGTTGTTTAATTACTTAATTTAACACTTAATGTTGAATAGACAAGATGCGTGTTGTTTAATTACTTAATTTAACACTTAATGTTGAATAGAGTTTATCCAATTAAGTGCGTTTGATAACTCAATTTAAGTATCATCGAAAATAGTAAGCCCTAATTTAAAATGATAAAATAAAATGATAAAATTTTAAGTAATAATATATCACTTATCACTAAATGTTGAAAATTTTAAATTTAAAAAGATATCAAAAAATATTTACTTTTTAATTACCACTCAAAAATTTCAGTACTAAAAATTCAACTCTTAAAACTTTCAATACTTATTTTTTAATTTTATAAAACAGGACAAAGTGTCTTGCAAAATTTTGATATTTAGAGCAATAATTTGTCAAAATTTTAGTAGGAGAAGGTATGCAAATAATTTTATAATTCAAACGGATTCTATGCAATATAAATATATACATATTTAAAATTAATTTCATATCACGATGCTAAAAAGTGTGGGAGTTGTATTTTTTGGTGTATGAGAATCCAATATAAATGTATACATATTTAAAATTAATTTCATATCATGATGCTAAAAAGTGTGGGAGTTGTATTTTTTGGTGTATGAATTATGTTTTTTGCCAATGACCCAAAAAAAATAATTAATTAGTTAATTAAAAATAAATAAATAAATAAAAATTAAATTAAATTATATCCATGATGCATGTGATATCATGTGATCCTTATCTCATCCATCATTTGTTTATTTTCCACTCCCTCTTTCAATTATTTAAAATCATCACGAATCACCCACAATGTTGTGTTGTTGGAACTTTAGAGAAAGTCAAATATACCAAATAATATGTAATAAAAAAGACCAGCGGAGTGTTTGGCATAGTATAAATTTTGTGGGCGACTCGTGTGACTGAGTTCTTGTGAGATACCAAATTTGCAATCACTTTGTTAACAAGTGACAGGGCATAAAAAATAATATTAATCAAATAAATAAATAAATTTTTACAGTCAATTTTAATCCAGTCCAAATATATATTAATCATATTAGTTCACCCAAAAAATATTAACCCACCCAATTAATAATTTTTGAATATGTTGGTTCATAATTATTCTACAAGCTTACATTTGGAATTGAGTAGAAAAGAGAATAAAGAAGAAAATGGCTTTAATTCCATCATAATATAAGAATTGCAACTTTCTAAGAGAATAAGGGGAATAAGATGCTTTTAACTAACTTAGCTGGAAAGATATATAAAGAACATTCAGGAAAAAAAAAAAGAAATATATATATATATATATATATAAAGAAGGAAATTACTTTCTAGTTAATTCCATCAAACGATAAGAATTTTAACTTTTGAAGAGCATAAGATGCTTAATTAACTGTGGTGGAAGATAATAAAGAAGAAAATTACTTTCTAGTCAATTCCATGAGAGTGAGTTAATTCTATCTAATTGTAACTTTTTCAGAGAATAAGATGCTTTTAATTAATTTTGGTGGGATTGAGGATTCCAATCTGAATTGGAAAAAATCTATACATATTCATCTTTTATGCATATGCACACACTCACGTTTTGTTTTTGGGCCAATTACATTTTTGTCCCTACCCCTTTAAAGAACATACCATCTCCCCTAGTTCGAGGTGAGTCAAATTTGTTACGAATGTTAAGGCCTTACTTAGTTTGTAACTCTGGGAATAGTTTTTTGTTCTCAGAAAATTGAAAATTGAAAACTGTACAAAAAATTCTGCTTGATTCAATTTTCTGAAAACTCAGTTATAAATAGGCCTGTTTTCAGATAACTGTCTTTTTATTATTCTCTGAAAACTATTTTCTGTTATCTGAATTCTTAAGAACTATTTTCAGAATTACAAACCAAACAAGCCTTAACTCTCTCCAACTAATTTTCATACCAGTCACACAATCATCGAACATCTATATGTGGAGATTGATCATTCATCATTCAAGCACACAACACAATATGTTAGTCAATAATTGACTCTAGAGGGGGGGGGTGAATAGAGTCAATAACCAATGTTGTAATTTTAAAATTTTGTTTCCAACTAAATAGCATGCAATACACAATAAAAATATTCTAGCAATATAAGCACAATTAAAGAGTATAGAAATAGAGAATTGCAAACACTGACTCAGCAATTTAGCGAGGTTCGGAAGCTCCTACTCCTCAGCTCAAGGTCCTCCCTTGAGACTTTCCAAATCACTAAAGCTCCTCCTTAATGGTGGAGAGCAAACCTTCAACTTGAAGCAAGACTTTGCTTTTTTCTTTACTAGGAGAACACCATTCTCATTAGCCTTGCTTTTGGGTCACACTAATCCTTACAAGAATGTAGAGATATATGAAGATTACAATATTGTTTCTTTCTCTCTCTCTCTCTCTCTAGAGGATATTACAAGAATTAGTTTGACACTAGAGTAGAAGGATGAAATAAAATGAAGCTCTGGTCTTTTAAACTGATATAAGAGAAGGAATAAGAAGTAAATGCTCAGATCAGAATTTCAGACTCCTTTTAATGCTCTTAAATGCACTTGGATGATATTCTTTGATGATCTCTAAAAGAAGTTGTTTTGTTTGTAGCCCATCTATTTGTATTTGAAGAGATTTCGAGTTCAATAGAGCTGTTGTAGGTAGTTGGAAGCATTAAATCAAATTCTAGCCGTTGGAAGTTTGAATCTGCAGAGCTGCGACCAAACCGGTCGACGTATGGCATAAACCGGTCGACGTATCCTTTATCAAACCGGTCGACGTATGCCACTTACCGGTCGACGTATATGTTGAGTTCCTGAGATTTCAGTACTGCCTAGATACCGGTCGACGTATGTGCAAACCGGTCGACGTATGAGTTGATCTTTGAATTTCGCCTCTGAATACATACCGGTAGACGTATGGCATGAACCGGTCGACGTATATGAGCTTCTCATCGAATTTGGCTACTGCATAGATACCGGTCGACGTATGCTTCAAATCGGTCGACGTATATGAGTTGATCTTTGAATTTTGCCTCTGAATACATACCGGTCGACGTATGGCATGAACCGGTAGACGTATGGCATGTTGTTCTTTGAATTTTTGCCTCTGCCTTGTAGAACATTTGCATTCTCTTGTTTTTGCATCCTCTTGTGTGTTAGTTAACCATATTCTTTATATAATGTTTGCAGCCTCTTTATGTTTCAGGAATGTGCATCTGAGTCAATATGATGGCATGAAGATTCTTTCATTTCTTCAATTAAGAAGCATTTATTTCCTTGCATTTTAACTCAGTTGAAATATTAGAATATAAAACTCCTTTAACTGATTTGTTATCATCAAAACAAATGGATTAGGACTTTGATCAACAATCTCCCCCTTTTTTATGATGACAAATCAAACATGTGATCTAGAAATGATATTGGGTTGTATTTGTAAAATACTCCCCCTATCAATTTGCACACAGTGAATATAATGATCATGCTTGTAGAAAAAGGAATTTAAGACAGGTATGACTGAAAATATTTGCAAGCAAATGTTTTAAATTCGGAAATGATGTCTCCCCTTTACTACATGCTATATAGAATATTTCACATTTTTCATGATGCATGGATCAATATAAAACCAAATAATAACAAGAGATAAATGTACTATCAAGATTGTCATAGCTAAAAATATCACAGCATATTATCCAAATACCAAAGTTTTATCAAAATATTCCCATAGTTAAGATAACAAAATGTCAAAGTCTAAGTTAGCCAGATTACATCATTGTTCTCCCCCTTTGTCACATCAAAAAGAGGGGAAGGGCAAACAGCTAATAAGGTGGTAAACCGAAATTGGTTCGTAACTCCTGAAGATCAATATTCATGCTTCTCAGTTCTGCCCTTAGCATGACCACTTCCTCTTGAGTTTGACGAGATACAACTAGTTGCTGAAGGATGAGCTCTCGAATAGATGGGTCTGTAGATGGATCAGCCTACAAATTGTCAAGAGGAATCTCAACTTCCATATAAGCTGATTCTGTATTAGCTGGAGGGACTTCATCATCACTTTGGTTGCCCTCTACTTCCTCTCCATCCGAATCTTCAGTTTCGCTTTCAGTTCGATCGCCACCTACTATTTTGGGATCGTACCAATTTCCATCATCATCCCTTTTTAATCTCATACATAGAAAAGCCAACTTGTTAAAGCGATGTTGAGATAGCAGGTTCATTTTGGGCTGACCAGCGAACATAACCCCTTTTGCTCGGAAGATCTTGGTGAGAGGCATTGCGTAGTATAGATGACACTTCTCAAGGTTGACACAATCCATCATGTGATGGTATATTAAGTGAGGCACATCAATTTTGCGTCCCTTAAGTATACACCAGGTTAGAAGAGCTTCCATGTAGGAAACGTCAGAATAGCCACCAGTCTTGGGAATGATGGAATGGACGATGACTCGATAGATTATTCGGGCTTCAATGGTGAGGTCACTGGATTTTATGATGTCTATGTCCTCGGTAGTTTTGTCGTGACAAATGTCACGAACTGTTGTGAGAGGATCAAAGTCAGCATTTTGATACTAAGCATGGGTTTCGTAATGTCGGAGACCACCCTCGGGAAGATTTAGTAAAATCCTTAGATCACTTTTGTGAAGTGAGAGATCAACACCTTGGACAAATGAGTTAAGGCTATTTGTTTCAGAATCTCTCTTGAGATGGGTGTAGAATAAGCGGACTAATTTTGGATAGAATGGAATTTCCATTGAGACAAAAGCTAAGCCTACAGCTTCAAACAGCTCATAAGTGTTGAGATTGTTAGCAAGACAATCGGCCCTTTTGAGGGTTTTCCCATAAGCTACTTTCTTTTGAAGAAAAATGGTTTCATAGTTCTCTTTATCCTCAGGGGATTGGAAGAGCATAGGAGGGGGTTGAACAGATGGAGTAGAAGCACTGGTTTCATGATCATGACGGGCCTTGGTTCTCTTTTCACGGGAGTGGGAGGCACGGGGTGGGTTTTTCCTAGGACCCATTAATTTAGGATTGATGATAAGCTTAACAAGAGTAATTCAAAAAAATTTAGTGAAACCCTTAATTTAAGCAGTAAGATTTTGAAGGTGCGATACAGAGGGTTATATATATATAAAAGAAATATCAATACAAGTGTGGGTATGAATAAATTCTTAAAGTTATGGCACTGATGATGACTAGAGACTAGGAAGATTGAGTGTTCACACAACAAAAGAGAGCCTAAACACTGAAGCTTTGAACTCTAGATTTATTAAGACTGCTTATGAAAGATTCAATATAGAGGATGAATATATAGAGCATGATACTGATTGAATCAAGAGTAATATGATTTTGAAAAGCTTACCTTAAACAATGTGAGATTGGAAGAGGCTTTGAGGAACCCTAAGTCGCCTTGAGAGGGAAGAGAGATGGAACGAGAGTGAATAGTGTCATTCAATAGTGAAAACTTAGCATATCAGTGAAAGAAGAAGGCCCGGAGCAAATACTAACCCGTAACTTAAAATTGACTCGTCACAAGAATCGGTCGACGTAAAGGTTCCAAGAGTCGACCGGTTCTCTTTAATTCGGTCGACGTATAGTGTTGAGACGTCTACCGGTTTGTGCCCAGATGCTGAATCAATTTTGATTTTATGATTGGACCACTTCACTTGCACAAGCCATCCCTAAATTCCTTCTGAGAGAGTAGAACTGATCTTCTTGAATGGGTTTAGTGAAAATGTCCGCTAATTGCTTCTCGGTGCTAATATATGTGAGTACGATGTCACCTTTTGACACATGATCCCTTAGAAAATGATATCGAATTTCAATATGCTTAGTTCTTGAATGTTGGATCGGATTTTTTGAAATGCATATTGCGCTTATGTTATCGCACAAGATAGGGATATGGTCATACTTAAGACCAAAATCTTCAAGTTGTTGCTTAATATAAAGAGTTTGAGCACAACAATTTCCAGCTGTAATATATTCAGCTTCAGCAGTAGATAGAGCCATAGAATGTTGTTTCTTGCAAGCCCAAGATACTAGGGATTGTCCAAGGAAGTGACATGTCCCACTAGTACTTTCTCTATCAACTTTGCACCTGCCAAAATTCGCGTCCGAGTATCCAACGAGTTCAAATGAGGTATGCCTAGGATACCAAAGACCTACACTCAAGGTTTTGCTTAAATAGCCAAAAATTCTTTTAACTGCACACAAGTGAGATTCTTTTGGACAGGATTGAAAACGAGCACACAAACATACACTAAACATGATATCCAGTCTACTTGCGGTTAAATACAAGAGACTACCAATCATGCCTCGATACTTTTTAATATCTACATTAACCCCTTTTTCATCTTTATCAAGTTTCAAGGATGAGCTCATGGGAGTGTGAGCATGTTTGACTTCCTCTAAGCCAAATTTCTTTAGCAATCTTTAACATACTTTGATTGGCAAATAAAAATGCCATCAAGTGTTTGTTTAATTTGCAATCCTAGAAAGAAAGTTAGTTCACCCATCATACTCATTTCAAACTCATTTTGCATACTATGAGCAAACTTTTCACAAAGCATTTTATTGGTTGATCCAAAGATAATATCATCAACGTAAATTTGAACAATCAATAAATTGCAATCAATAGACTTAATAAATAGAGTATTGTCAATTTTTCCTCTAGAAAAACCATTTTCGAGTAGAAATTTACTTAGCCTTTCGTACCAAGCTCTTGGAGCTTGTTTTAAGCCATATAATGCTTTTGTCAACTTAAAGACATGTTTTGGACACTCATAACTTTCAAAGCCCGGTGGTTGCTCAACAAATACTTCTTCATCAATGAATCCATTCAAGAAGGCACTTTTAACATCCATTTGATACAATTTAAAGTTCTTGTATGATGCAAAAGCAAGTAGCATTCTTATAGCTTCAAGTCTAGCTACGGGAGCAAAGGTTTCTTCATAATCAATTCCTTCTTCTTGATTATAACCTTGAGCTACGAGTCTTGCCTTGTTTCTCACATTGGTTCCTTGTTCATCCTTTTTTGTTTCTGAAAACCCACTTTGTGCCAATGATGGACTTATCTTTAGGTCTTGGAACCAATTGCCAAACTTCATTTCTTTCAAATTGGTTAAGTTCTTCTTGCATTACCAGGAGCCAAGACTCATCATTTTCAGCTTCTTGAATATTTTTTGGTTCAAAATGTGAAACAAAAGAAACATAATTGCATATATTGCTTATTTGAGATCGAGTCCTTACACCTTTGGATGGATCGCCAATGATTTGATTAATTAGATGATGAGTCACTTGCTTCCAAGTTTTAGGAGGTGTTTCCTCGTGAGAGTGACTTTCTTTTGAATTGACTTTGGAGAGATCATCTCGAGATGAATCATTTAAGTTAAGATTTTCAAGATTCTTTTCAATTTCAACCACATCCTCATTTTCATCCATAGAATATCTAAGAAGGGGGAGAGGTGATTCATCAAATACAACATGTATAGATTCAGCAACAACAAGTGTTCTTTTGTTAAATACTCTAAATGCTTTGCTACGAGATGAATACTCTAGGAAGATCCCTTCATCCGATTTAGGTTCAAATTTCCTTAGGTTTTCTTTATCGTTTAATACAAAGCATCTACACCCAAAAACTTTAAGATAACCAATGTTTGGCTTCTTTTTGTTCCAAAGTTCGTAAGGGGTTTTGTCGAGAAGTTTCCTAATAATGACTCTATTTATGACATAGCATGAGGTACTAACGACTTCAGCCCATAGAGTTCTAGGAGATCTATGTTCATTTAACATAGTCCTAGCCATTTCTTGGAGAGACCTATTTTTTCTTTCAACAACTCTGTTTTGTTGAGGAGATCTAGGAGCCGAAAAATTATGATAATACCCATTATTATCACAAAAACTTTCAACATCTTGGTTTTCAAACTCTCTTCCTCTATCACTCCTAATAGCCTTAATCTTACACTCTTGTTCGTTCTCAACTCTTTTGCAAAATTTAGCAAAAATTGAATGAGTTTCATTTTTGTGTGCAAGGAAAAACACCCAAGTGAATCTAGAGTAATCATCAACAATGACAAATGCATAGAGTTTTCCACCAAGACTAGCAATTCTCTCCGGACCAAATAGATCCATATGAATCAACTCGAGTGGTCTTGAAGTAGTTAAGTCATTTTTCCTTTTAAATGATGATTTAATTTGCTTCCTTATTTGGCATGCACTACAAATTTTATCCTTCAAAAAATTAGTCTTTGGGAGGCCTTTGACTAATTCATTTTTAGATAATTTTGAAATTAAATCCATGCTAGTATGACCCAACCTTCTATACCATAACCAACTATTTTCATTTGAAGAAACAAAGCACTTAACATCTTGATCATGTAATTCACACAAAAGCAAAGTATATACATTACCATTTCTAAGAGCATGAAATACTTCATCATTATTCCTTTTAACAATGCATTTATCCGATTGAAACAACACATCATATCCTTTATCACATAGTTGGCTAATACTAAACAAATTATGTTTTAAGCCTTTGACAGGTAAGACATCATCAATAGATAAGGAAGATGATATACCAATAGATCCGATCCCGATAACCTTGCCTCTTGAATTATCTCCAAATATAACGCTTCCTCCTTTGTGAGACTTGATAGAGAGAAATTTTGATCGATCTCCCGTCATGTGTCTTGAGCAACCGCTATCAAGGAACCATTTGTCCTTGGATGAGTATGGAGACTTCAAGCAAACCTACAAAAGGAATTTGAGTAATCTTCTTTTGGTACCCATAATTTCTTGGGTCCATGAAAGTTAGGAATAAGCTTATATGTACCTTTAATAACCCAAGTTTCTTTTGTCATACATGGCCTAATAGGACAATGGTTGATCTTATGTCCTAACTTCTTACAATAGTTACATTTTGGACTAAAAGAGGATTTTTTTAATAAAGTAATTGTTCAAAGGTTTTCTCTTTTTCAATAAACAAGAATTTTTGTTGTAAGGATCAAAGCCAAGCCCATCTTTAGCATAAGCATTTCTTTGCTTTCCAAGTAAGGGTTCAAATTTTCTCCACCTTTTGTGAATTTAGCTAAGGTTTCAACTTGATCTTCAATAATGACTTTTAATGATTCATTTTCAACAATTAACTCAATTGAGGCCTTTTCTTTAGCAAGTTCTTTTTCCTTTTTCAAAGTTTCATTTTCAAGTTGAGATTTTTCAAAGTTTTGAGAAATTTTGAGAAATGATGAGTTTTTCTCTTCTAAGGCTAGCACATTTTTGAACCATTTTACCTAATTCATCATGTAATTCTTTAAAAGCATCTAGCAAATAGTTATGTGCATCAACCAATTCATCATAAGTAGTTTCTAAGTCAAATGAGTCATGGTTAGAGTTTACCTCATCTTCATCGGCCATGAGACAAAGATTGACCAATTCGTTGAATTCATCGTCACTTTCGGATCCATTTGAATCATCATCCTCCCATGTAGCTCTCATGGCTTTGCCTTTCTTTTTTCCTTTCCTTCTCATTTTTGTAGACATAACAATCGGATTTGAAATGCCCCGGTTTTCCACAATGAAAGCATGTAGGTGTTTCTCTTTTTCCTTGTTCACTAGATGAACCACTTCTTTTAAAATTGTTACTCTTTAGAAACTTCTTCATTTGAAGGACTCTTCTCACGGTTTTGGTAATAAGGGCAATTTCTTCTTCTTTTTCATCATTGGGAGCTTTATCAATTGTGACTTCTTTGGTAGAAGCTTGAAGAGCAATATCCTTCTTTTGAGTCTCATTCTCTTCATCTTTATCATTCATTTCAAGTTCATATGCCATCAATGAACCAATGAGTTCATCTATGGGAAGTGTGTTGAGATTCTTGGCTTCTTGGATGGCGGTCTTCTTTGCTTCCCAATTTTTAGGCAATGACCTAAGAATTTTTCTCACATTCTCGCATGATGTGTATGACTTTCCGAGAGCCTTCAAAGGATTCACAATGTTAGTAAAACGAGAGTACATTTCACTAATAGTTTCTTTGCCATTCATGGTAAAAAGTTCATATTTATGTACAAGTATATTCATTTTGGATTCCTTAACATGACTAGTACCTACATAGGTAACTTCAAGTTTATCCCAAATTTCTTTAGCCGCTTCGCAATCCGAAATTCTATTGAATTCATCTTTGCTTAAGGCACAATAAAGATTTGTAATGGCTTTGACATTGCATTGTACAAGTCTACGATCATTAAGGGTCCATTCAATATCAGGTGTTGGAACATTTTCACCATTTACTACTTTGGTTGGAACATGGTCTCCTTGTTCGGTGGCTTTCCAAACATCTATGTCTATGCCTCTTAGGAATGCTCTCATTTTGATTTTCCAATAATTGTAGTCACTTCCATCAAACCATGGAGGTCTATTGTTAGATTGACCTTCTTGGTGAAACATTGTATTTGCCATGATCTTTATCTAAGATGGTTAAATCTTTTTCTACAGATTAGGCTCTGATATCAATTGTTAGTCAATAATTGACTCTAGAGGGGGGGGGGGGGGTTGAATAGAGTTAATGGCCAATGTTTGTAATTTTAAAAATTTGTTTCCAACTAAATAGCATGCAATACATAATAAAAATATTCTAGCAATATAAGCACAATTAAAGAGTATAGAGATAGAGAATTGCAAACAGTGACTCGGTAATTTAGCGAGGTTCGGAAGCTCCTACTCCTCGGCTCAAGGTCCTCCCTTAAGACTTTCCAAATCACTAAAGCTCCTCCTTAATGGTGGAGAGCAAACCTTCAACTTGAAGCAAGACTTTGCTTCTTTCCTTGCTAAGAGAACACCATTCTCCTTAGCTTTGCTTTTGGGTCACACCAACCTTTACAAGAATGTAGAGATATATGAAGATTACAATATTGTTTCTTTCTCTCTAGAGGATATTACAAGAATTAGTCTGACACTAGAGTAAAAGGATGAAATAAAATGAAGCTCTGGTCTTTTAAACTGATATAAGAGAAGGAATAAGAAGTAAATGCTCAGATCAGAATTTCAAACTCCTTTTAATGCTCTTGAATGCACTTGGATGATATTCTTTGATGATCTCTAAAAGAAGTTGTTTTGTTTGTAGCCCATCTATCTGTATTTGAAGAGATTTCGAGTTCAATAGAGCTGTTGTAGGTAGTTGGAAGCATTAAATCAAATTCTAGCCGTTGGAAGTTTGAATCTGCAGAGCTGCGACCAAACCGGTCGACGTATGGCATAAACCGGTCAACGTATCCTTTATCAAACCGGTCGACGTATGCCACTTACTGGTCGACGTATAAGTTGAGTTCCTGAGATTTCAGTACTGCCTAGATACCGGTCGACGTATGTGCAAACCGGTCGACGTATGAGTTAATCTTTGAATTTCGCCTCTGAATACATACCGGTCGACGTATGGCATGAACCGGTCGACGTATATGAGCTTCTCATCGAATTTGGCTACTGCATAGATACCGGTTGATGTATGCTTCAAACCGGTCGACGTATATGAGTTGATCTTTGAATTTTGCCTCTGAATACATACCAGTCGACGTATGGCATGAACCGGTCGATGTATGGCATGCTGTTTTTTGAATTTTTGCCTTTGCCTTGTAAAATATTTGCATTCTCTTGTTTTTGCATCCTCTTGTGTGTTAGTTAACCATATTCTTTATAGAATGTTTGCAGCCTCTTTATGTTTCAGGAATGTGCATCTGAGTCCATATGATGGCATGAGGATTCTTTCATTTCTTCAATTAAGAAGCATTTATTTCCTTGCATTTAAACTCAGCTGAAATATTAGAATATAAAACTCCTTTAACTGATTTGTTATCATCAAAACAAATGGATTAGGACTTTGAAAAACACAATATTTGATTCAACCAAAATTATGGTTACGTTCACAAAAAGAAGAACTTCAACTATCATGAATTAAGAAGAGAGTATGCCACTATATAGACTGCCCACCCTCTACTCGCTCACTCATTATCTTTGGGCCTACATCTCTCCTTTGAAAATTACATGCACTCTTTTCTTCCATCATAACACTCATTGGACCCTTATTTATTCTCCACCCAACTCCACCTCAATTTATAGTTTTTAATACATTCCTTCTTAAATAAGGATTCACATACCTTGTATATTAAGAAATTACCATTTGACTACTACTCTAAAATAGAAGATTAATAAGACACAACTTCCTCTATAATTCTACAGCCTTGCTCCCCAAGTCTACAACCTCTAGGAAATATTTTTTTTTTCCTAGCTGAGAAACTCAAACACATTGCCTCCACTGAGGTTCGAACTCCTAACCTCCCTTTGGAAAGTAGGAGCCTTATACCGCTAGGCCACAGGCCTGTTGGTACCTCTAGGAAAGAATATTTTCTATCTAAGGAAGAAAATCCCGCATCTCATCATCAAGTACGACTAGTTCACAAAATTATGATCGGTCAAACTTCTCTAGAACACCTTCAGAACTTCAACCGAGATAGTACGACCGGTCCCTAAAAGTGCGACTTTTTTCAAAATAAAATCCTTTAGGAATTTGAGACACATCCTAATAATTAGGGCTGCAAATGAACTGGGATATTCATGAATAACTCGAGCTCAACTCATTAAAAGTTCGGCTTAGGCTCGTTCATTTAGTGAACGAGTTGAGCTCAAGCTCAATTTTCAAGTTTGTTTAATAAACGAACTGAGCTTAAGCAACCTCGAGCTCGGCTCGTTAGTTTATGAACAGGCTCGTTAACGAAAGGCCCATTTATATTTTATCGTTTTACATTTAAAAGGTTTGATCCATATGACTATAAGTTTGGCCCAATTCACAAGTTACATTAACAAGGCCCAACAAGTTATAAGTCTATAGCCCATCATCCAAATAAAATTACATCTTAGCCATTAATTATTGATTCACCTCAATTGTTGATTTGTTTAAGTTAAAAGATAAGATAAACCTTAACATAAACTCTTCAGCGACAAGTGTTGTTCAGATACTCCCATAAGCAGCAGGACCAGCACCACACTCTCTCATCTTAAGGTTTTTCTCTGATTTTAAGGTTGAAATAGTGGAATATATATTTAGATCGGGTCCCTCATATAAGTTTGATTTCATCTTGAAATTTTGTTTGATTTGTTCTTTAATGCTTGTCTATATTTATTCTATTCTATTTCCTTTTTGTCGGAGATAGATATTGGATTTTATGAAAAGGACCATCTCTGATCAAATTTCATAAAAGAGACATGCTAATTTCTTGTATTGGTGATTGTAGAGTATGTAACTGAACCTGAGCCCAAGCTCGGCTAGCCCAAGCTAGTCCGCACACGAGCCGAGCCCGAGTACTTCACTGGAGATGACAAGCCAAGCCGAAACAACCCAAAGCTTGACTCAATTTTTTTGCAGCCTTACTAACAATCTCTACCTTGGCTCAAATTCCATCAACCAACGCACTTCTCTATAGCTCCACCTCGACTCGATCTCTCCAAGCGGCTTATTTTTATCTCTTCCTTCCATCTTCCTTCCTTCCCTTAATTCTATCCTAAACCTCATGATTGGTGTTCTTTGCTTACTCATGGTAACCCACCAATTTCTAATGAGGTTAATCGACATTGATAGAGACTTTTGAATGTGGGACTATGTATCTTCACTCATTCTACTCAAGTATGGTATTGGATATTTGGTACAGACTTCGGTGCTTGCACAAACGGTGTCCAATATTGATCCACCACTACCATACATCTCTACCCCGACACATTCCATCCATACCTAGCCTTTTGGGTGAACACACCCTTCTCTTTCTGCTCTAAAAGCAATACCCTTCATTCAATCTATCTACATTATATTCACACTCACCCCATCTTAGGAACTAACACTCACTCTATGATTTTTAGTCCCAAGTCTTGTTCCTCATGGTTTTGTGTACTCTTCCTAACTTCACACCATTACTATCTCTGATTAAATCTCTAAGACATCTCACGATTAACCTTCTTTTGTGACAAACTTCACATGACTAACCTTTAGACTTTGAACCATCGATTATAATTAAGGCAGAACTTTCTAACACAAACCATCAACTCTGATCGCAGTTGTTGAGAATATTAACTCCATCTAACTAGCTTTCATAACAGTTGTTAGGAATTAAATCCCCCTTCATTCAAGCAGAGTGGAACCATATCTCACACAACCATCAAACATGCATATATGGAGAACAATCATTTATCAATCAAGCATACAACACAATATTTCCATCCCTTTAAAAATTAAATATACTCTCCCATCTCTCACAACACTCACCACACTTTTGTGTCTTCTCTACCTTCTCCACCCAACTCCACCCCTCTTTATAGACTCTTCAACACATTCCTTCTTGAACAAGGATTTCCATACCTTGTCTAACAAAACGTTACCAAATCGATTGAAACTCTAAAATAGAAGTCTAATGAGACACAACTTCATCCACAAGTCAATAGCCCTTGTTCATCAAGTCTATAGCCTCTAGGAAAGAACATCTTCTACTTAAGGAAGCAAATCCTGCATTTCATCAAACAAGTGCAACCAATTAGACTACTCCAAAACACATTCAGAACTTCAACAGAGAAAATGCGACCGGTTCGCAAAAGTGCAACCAGTTAGACTTTTTTAGAACATCATCCTTTAGAAAATTGAGACACATCCTAACAAATTTTTCACCCCTATTTATAACTTCTTGCAATAAAGTTAGGACTTGGTGTTGAGAGAATGATCAGCATTTTAAAGTTGAATTCCATGGTCTTTTTAGATTTAAAATATCAATCTTTACCTTGGAATTGTAATTGTGAAATTGTGACAAGTGCAATCCAAAATAAATTTATTTGCAACAACCGAACATACCCCGATAGTAATTTTGATTTGACTTATGAACACGTGTTTAATAGTTTTTCTTCTTTTGTAATTTTAAAAAGTTATGCATATCATGTTTTATACTAAATCAGAATTATAATATAAATAAAGAATATAACTATAAAAAAACATTTAAGTAATATGTATCACAAGTTTGTAGGAGTTAAAAAATAATTGAAATGTTCGAGTAAAATTTTCTAAATAAGTTAATTAAAATAATCTTGAGATTCGTTCAACTCAATTCATTTGCAAACTTATTCGCCTCATTAATTTTATCCCATTTCTTTTTTCTCGTCCTCATTTGTGTTCTTGTAAAAACTATATAACATAAAAAAATTCTTAGATGGTTGAAATTTTAGATAAAACATAAAAGTACATATAACACAGAGGGCATACCGTCTAAAAGAACAAAGCCCAGAGGCTAAGTGTGAGACCTATGTTTATTTTTTCAAGTTTTCCTGACTTTATTTTGAAGACTTATTTTCATATTAGTGCTCCTAAATTGTTTATGTGGCTAAGTGTAGCATTATATATATATGTTGTGTAGACAATAAGAGACAAGGAGGGAATTTGTGAATTTTTAGTGGAAAGTGGGGCCTTTTTTTTTTTTTTTTTCACTTAATGTATAGATATATATATGAGAAGGTGAGCTTTTGGAGGTCATTTGGTCTCCTATTTCCAGCCGTGCACCTCTCATTTCTCATTCTTCTACTCTTTTTTTTTCTCAACCCATTTATTTGTTTTTGCAAGCTTCAACTCAAGATTTGATCTATTTTCATGGGGATTTTGGAGATGCATGTGCTAGTTACGAAAGCTGAAGAGCACAATAAGAGCAATCTTTTTAAGGTTTTAAAATTTTCATTGGTGAAGCTTCATATTAGAGCCACATTGGGGTTTTCATCCCAATTGAGGTAGGGATGTCTAACCCATAATACCTTTGATTTTAGTGAATTATTTAGCTATACATGTATGTTGTTGCGTGCCAATGTATGAGAATTCTACAGTACATGCCTTGGTTTGCCATTAGAAGTGAGATTGTTATGTCTTATGATGATGATATGTGAACGATGTGCTTAAGTGTATTAAATGAAAAGTTATAAGATGGCATGCTTATATGTTGGAGTAGAAAAGTTTAGCCTCTTGAAATATTATTAATTGTGAAATATATTTGTGGTAGTTTATTAATATGGTTAAACAATGCTTAAAATGAGATGATTATAATCCCTTGTAATTAGTGACGGAAGCAATGAAGGGCAGGGGGCACGTGCCCCCCTTGAATTTTTTTTCCTTTATTACTATATATATATATATATTTAAAAATATGTAGTGCCCCTCCCCCCGGCGCCGAAATATGTTTTTACCCATAAAATTACTGATGGAGCAAGGGTTTTGATGCACCTTCACCTACACAATCAAAGAAAATCAAATATTCACCCTTTGATTTACCTTTTTTCCTTGTTCGTCGCTCTCTACTTCTTTGCTATGCAAGACTGCATCGCCCGCTGAAAGACAACAGTGACTCTTTGGGAGGCTTCTCATCGAGGACCCACGACACAGTACCGGCAGTACCCCTTTATATATTTTCTTGAATATTTTCCTTCTGTTTTTCTTTCTTCTTCTATGCTTCTTCAAATAAAAAAATCCTATCGCCTTGGGGAGCAGATCTGCCATTACCTCTTAGGATTAGGATGATGAGAATAACATTCCACACGGACCACATTGACATGGATACACTTAAAAAAAAAAAGAAAAAAGAAAAAAAAAGTAAATAAACCCTAAAGTTTTTCTTTTCAAAAATTCCTTTCATGGTTTCCTTCCTTTTATTATATATTCCATTTTTCCTTTAAAATTTCTCTTTTTGTTTTTTTCCCTAATCCCACATCTGACCTCCAACCATGGCCAGTGCCCAGTAGGCTACCACAATTTTTCTATATCCCCCAATAAATATATCACAATAATTTAATAGTAATTTTTTTTTTCCAAATATTTGTGTGATTAAATAACTTAAATTATAATCTTAAATCAATAAGAGGAGTACAAATTCTATTGATATGGTGTTATTATTGGCTGAATTTTGTTCGGTAACTAACATCTTGTTATAAGTTTTTTTTTTTTTTTTTTTTTTTTGGGACAATAAATGACTAGGAATTTTCTTTAGCACATAAACCTTTAAACAATTCCGTTTGTTAATCTCATTGTTTCATATTAGATTAAATATTTGAATTCAGAATTTCAGAGGAATTTATTAACTTTGCTATATATGCAAATTTTTATTTTATTTTTTAAAAAATTAAGTATATTCTAGTTGCTAGTTACAGTTAGCCACACAATGTTTTTACGTGTCTCTAAATTAGGTTTTATATTCTGATTTGTAGGTTATTGAGCTCATTAGCTCACTCTTTTTCTCTTCACATTCATTCCCATAGAACAATTGTAGGTTTCCTGCTCCAAAAGTGTAGGACTTTGGCTTTAAGAAGGTACACCTCTCTCTCTTTTTAAACATTTATTTTAACTTCTTCATTATTCACTTTTTCTTTTTCTTTTTTCTTTTTTCTTTTTATTTTTATTTTTTTACCAATGCTATGCACTTTAATGACTTGATAATAAGTATCTAACCTATTGCTTAATTATGTTGTAAACTTTATTTATAATTAACTGGGGATTCTTAATTTGGTTAAAAAAATAATAAAATTTGTTAATTTAATTTATAATATTAGGTTATTGTAATTTCTTGAGACGTAAAATTTATTCAAATTAAATTTATTTGTAAATAAGTCTATTTTTTGAAACAGATGTGGATAAATTTCTTAAAAGAAATTTGGAATCGATAGCCCCCATGCCCCCCCAATAGAGAGAACTGATAAGAGTTCAAAGCAAAGATGTTCTGAAATCAACTTGGAGGATCTTCCCGCAAATCCTAGACTACGACCTCGAATCTTGGATTACAATCCTAATAATGGAGACCAAATTCGTACAACATATGTGCAAGAGTGTCATTGTCAACCTCGAAATCATATTTCCCCTTTTAGGAGTTTCGGTAAAAAGTCACGACGTTTTAACACTGATTGGTTTAATGAATTTTCTAATTAGCTATAATATAGCATAGCTAAATATGACGCATTTTGTCTATGCTCCTACCTTTTCAAGCCAAAAATCGGAGAACAAGCACACAGTGATTCCTTTGTTTGTAAAGGGTTTTCAAATTAGAAGAAGAAGGAAAAATTCAAAATTCATGTTAGAGGCCCCGATAGTGCTCATAATCGAGCTTGGAGATCGTATCAAGCTTTGATGAATCAAAAACATCACATTCAAACAAGTTTCTCCAAGTAGTCGAACCAAGCTCGAAGTGAATAGCGAACTCATTTGAATGCATCAATTGAATGTATCAAATATCTTTTACAATAAGGACTTGAATTTCGTGGCAATGATGAATCTAAGGATTCAAAGGATCAAGGGAATTTTCTCGAACTTCTGAAATTTCATGCCCGTTACAATGAAAATGTTAGAGCCGTTGTATCAGAAAATGCTCCTACAAATTTGAAATTAACGTCACCTGATATTCAAAAAGACATTATTAATGCCACTGCAATAGAGATCATCAATTTTATCGTCAAAGATATTGGAGATGCATTTTTTTCTATTTTAGTTGATGAATGTCGGGATGTATCGATAAATGAGCAAATGGCTATTATTTTATATTATGTGAAGAATAGAAGTATCATTGAGCGTTTTATTAATATAGTACATGTTATGGATATAACCACTCTTTCACTTAAGACGGCCATTGATAATTTATTTTTAAAACATGGATAGTATTTTTAGACTGCATGGGCAAGGTTATGATGGGGCTAGCAATATTCAAGGCGAGTTTAACGGTCTCAAAACGCTTATTCTAAAAGAGAATGAATTTGCTTTTTATGTTCATTGTTTTGCTCACCAACTTCAGTTGGCTCTTGTGGGTGTGGTAAAGAAACATTCTCAGATTTTAACTTTGTACACGTTACTTGGTAATGTGGTGAATGTAGTTGGAGCCTCATGTAAACGTCATGATATGCTTTTAGAGAAACAAGTTGCTGAAAATATTGAGGGAATTAACAGAGGCGAGCTTTCAAGTGGGCGAGGCCTAAATCAAAGCATTTCCCTTATATGTCCTGGAGACATTCATTGTGGTTCACATTATGGTACTTTAATTAGCTTGATAACGATGTTTCCATCTGTAATTGGTGTTCTTGAGAATATCGAAGAGGATGAATTGAGTTCCGATCAAAGAGGTGAAACAAATATTCTGCTTAAGTCAATACAATGCTTTAGTTTCGTATTAATATCCATTTAATGAAGACAGTATTGCAAATTGTAAATAAATTATCAAAAGCACTACAAAGGAAAGATCAAGATATTGTGAATGCCGTATCCTTAGTCAAAGTATGTAAGCAACGATTGCAAATTATAAGGGAGGATGGATGTGATTCTTTACTTGATCAAGTTTCTTCTTTTTATAAGAGACATAAGATTGATGTTCCCAACATAGATGATGTGTTCATAGGTCAAGGACGATCATGCTGTAAAGCTCAAGAAACGATAAACTTGCATCACTATCGTGTTGATTTATTTTATTCTGTTATAGACTTACAACTTCAAGAGCTAAATAGTTGTTTCAATGAAGTAAATACTGAGTTACTTCTTTGTGTTACATGTCTATGTCCAGATGATGCATTCATTGCTTGTGATAATAAAAAATTAATTCACCTTGCTAAATTTTATGCAAAAGAATTTTCTACTCTTAAGCTCATAAATCTTGATGGTTAACTTGAGACTTATATTTTTTATGTACGCTTAGCTTTAAAGGTTTGAAAGGAATTCCTTCTCTTGCAAAACGAATGGTTGAGATAAGAAGAAACAAGGTATAGTCGTTGGTGTATTTGCTTGTGATGTTTGGGTTGATCTTGCCAGTTGCAACTGTCATAGTAGAGAGGACATTTTCTGCTATGAATGTTGTAAAGAATGAATTGTGTAATCATACGTGAGATCAATTTATGAATGATAGCTTGGTTGTATATATAAAAAGAGATATATTCAGTGGCATAGATAACGAAGCTATCATGCATCGTTTTCAAAATATGAAAATGCGTTGAGGACAATTGTAATCATATTTAATAAAAAAATATTATCAATCGATATTTTGGTTCTTGTCTTGGTTCTTTTTATTTAAGATTATATACGTGTGTACTGTATGCAATATATATTTGCCATCTTAGTGGATATATATATATATATATATATACATTGTTTTATCAAGTACATTGTACCCCCTCACTTAAAATCCTAGCTCCGTCCCTGCTTGTAATAATGTATGCTAGTTGTTGATATAATGTCTCCATGATAATGTAGGTCGATTTTATGCAAAGAAAATATGATAATTCTAGTCATGAGATGATTATCCGTATATGTTAAATTGAGGAATTGCATTATTGCATTCAAAACATCTATCATGTAGTGTGTGTATTGAATGGGATTGGTAATGAAGATGATTTTTTTCAAAGCTTTGATAAAAAGGAAATTGTGAATATAAGACCAGGCGCCATGGAGTTGCTATGGGTTAATGATTTTTTTCTAATATTGTGAAGTTTAAAGTGAAAATAAAATAATACTTGTGAAAACTGGGTGCCATGGAGTCATCATGGGTTCGTGCGATTAACCCAACCTAGAGAGAGTGCGGGAGATTGCTCGTGTCGTGACCCGAGTTTTATTCAACCTGGTACGTCAGTGATGAACTGAGGATTGACCCAATAACGGATCTAGATGCGGAAGCAAAAGATGAAACCATAGTCCTTTGAGATATAAATCATCTCTAAGACACAAATGTAACATTCCATGTGGTCACGGAAGCTAAAGAGAGCAAAAGGGGAAACTAGAGTTAAAATGGGTTAAATTCGTCAAACAAGGGCAAAATGGTCAATTCATAATTAAAAGGAGAAAATTGACTCTAAACAAGTCAAACAAGGTTAATACAACCTAATCTAATCATTTCCTAACATCCCAAGAGGTTCTAAGAACTTTGGATAAGAATTCCCACAAAACGCCCTTTCCCGGTTTAATTGAAAACTGACACTACTTCACTAAAACATACATATCTCCCACTGTGTTTAAAATCTGAGAATGGAATTGGTACCATTGGAAAACCGACTCAAAATCCTTGAGTTTAGGCTTAAGAATCACCCCATTTGGATTAGAAACGAAGAAGTCATGACCCTTTGAAGTTGGAAGATCAATGCTGAAACAAAATCTGGAAGCTGTGCATATGAAAGCTATTTAGGTCGATCGAAATGGAGTTTCAGGTGACCGAAATGACCAAAAAAATTGCTGAAAACATGCATTTAAGTGCTGGTTGTTTCGGTAGACCGAAATAAAGTTTCAGTCGACCGAAATAGGCCCTGAACAGTAGAATTGGCTACTGGAATGATGAATTACTGTGCGTTAATGATTCCACTTTCCATCGGTCGACCGAAATGGAGTTTCGGTCGACCGAAACACCTCGAAAAGCTGTTATAAGGCCTGCTATATGCCAAAGGTGTTAAGGTTTAACCCATGCTTTGAATCCTATGATGATTTGGTTCAAAAATGAAAGTTTAAAACTGATTTTCAATGAGATTTTGAGTATGTGAACATGCCAACAACCTTGAAATGACTAAATGAATGTATTACAACCACTTATAGCCTTATACATGTCCATTACAAGAATTTCATATGCCAAACTTTCAAGGTTGGTTTAAAAACATTTTTAAAGCAAATAATGGTACCAAATGACTACAAGTATTAAGTTAAACATGTTTGGCCCTTGCCCTCATTACACACACATCCAAAGAGTATCAAATGGTACACTTAAGTGAACATTACATGTCTTGAATAATAAATACAAGTTTTTAACATAATAACCAAAATAAAGTGTGAAATGCTAACAAGTGCATATTCTAACATAGCAAAAATACTCCAAGTAGTCTAGCAAGTCTAAGATTGTTGTGCATTCCACAATATTGCTTCTTTACCTAAAAAACACCCGGTAACTTCGGGGTGAGTAAACAAGTTTACTCGTAGCAAATGAGCATGCATAAGTTCAACTTATTACAAGGTTTGCATTTTAATTTAATTCAATCCATGCTATTAAAGTGACATTAAAACTTTTAACATAGCATAATAAGATTCAAATTCACAATGTTAACAACTTGGAATTTAAACGCGAAATCAAACCAAAGTGGATACTTGGATATTGTCCGGATTAAAACCGTACTCTTAGGATCACTTTAGGGCTATTAACCCATGGGTACCTTCCCCTAGTGCGCACTGTAGTGTAGGGAGCTCTCTATCTCTCGTACTAGAACCAAGTCCTAGCCTAGTCAAGTTCTTGATAATATCCCAAGTTTCCAAAATCAACAAGTAGAGCAACAAGTTATGATATGTGATAAAACACAACAAGTTCCATGAATTGAATGACTAAATCATTAGAACAATAAGATATAAATTAATTAAACTAATTAAGTAATTTCTTTATATTTCAAGAATTGTCCAAATGATTCAATTGAATATATGACAAGTAGTAACTCATAGACATGCCATATATCAAGTCAAAAATGGAATTTAAGCATGGTGCAATTAAGTAGAATTTAAATCAATTTAAATTAATTAATTATCTAGATTTAAAAGCTTATTTAAATCATGCCAAATTAATATACAACAAAGATCAAGTCATGGTCATACCATTTATCAAGTCTAAAATGAATTATATGCAAACTACCATTTGTCATTTATTTCCTAAATTAACATAGGACATGCATACAATTTGTATATCATTTCAAGATCAATTAAATCACTTGAAAAATTAAATTATAACACCCCCTACCTCAATAGAGAATAGTATCTCTATAATCCAAGGCAACCAAGCTTAAAATTGGAAAATTAAACACGGGTTTTATAGAGGAGAGTGAGAGGAAGATAAAGTGTTCCAAGCTTATAAGTCTAAGGTGAGTGGAAGGGCACCAAAAATGAAGTCAAAGCTAATAGTCAAGCTTTTCTCCAATAGTGGCTAGATTAGATTTCATGAGAGGAAAGAGATGCATGAACTAAATGTGAAAATCCTAAGTTAAAATGGTGGGATTCTCCATTCACTAGCTGCTCTTGCACTACCTCTCTCACACACACTAATGCAGGACTAAAGGTGAGTCCTACACTTGTCATGAATCTTACACTTGTCATGAATCTAAGTAAGCTTCCAAGACTTAATATTGAACCTACACTTGTCAACCATCCATGCCAACAAGTGCACCTATCCTAGGCCAATAAATGGGTGAATCTCCACCCTCCATGTGTCAAGAGATTAAGCCTCAAAGTGGTTCCACCACAAAACCAACAAGTGACACTATAGAAATGTGACGCTTGTCACATTTTTTGAAAATTACAAACAAGTCCTTTTTGAAAATATCTTTCAAATTAAATTTGTAAAATGGTCCCCAAGATGAAAAATAATTACTTTACTTAATTACACTAAAACCCCTCAAGTTTAGAGGAATTACCAAAAACTCATGCTTTCATGCCATTTACAAGAAAAGTAAACATTTAATATGCTTTTGTACAAAAGTAAAAATGTAGATATCATGGATATATGCCAAGCCGGAATCAAATCCGAGCACAAAAAGTGAGGTTAAGCATGGAAAAATGAAAAATGACTAAAGGACGAAATAGGGAAAAGACGAAAAAAAGAATTTTCGAAAAAAGAAAGGAAGGAAAATGATCGGGTCATTATAATCTACCCTCTTAAAAAGGATTTCATCCCCAAAATCGAATCGTACCTAAAAGAGAGAACAAGTAGGGATACTGAGAGCGAACCTCCTGTTCGAGCTCCCAGGTAGCTTCCTCAATGCCATGGTGTTTCCACAAGACCTTAACCAATGGAACGGTCTTGGTCCGCAAGACCTATTACCGTGAATCAAGAATCTGGACTGGACCTTCCTCGTAGGTCACGTCCTCATCAACAACCACGTCAGTCCATCGTAAAATATGTGATGGATCCGGTTTGAACTTCCTCAGCATAGAGACATGAAAGACGTCGTGAACCTTATCCAGGTCTGGCGGCAATGCCAAACGATAAACAACCTCACCGATGCGTTCCAAAATCTCAAATGGTCTAATGAATCTAGGAGACAGCTTGCCAGTCTGGCGAAATCTCAGAAGTCCCTTGCGCGGAGAAATCTTAAGAAAGACATGGTCTCTTACCTCAAAAGACAAGGATCGTCTCCTCCTGTTAGCGTAACTCTTCTGTCTGCTCTGTGCGGTAGCCAACCGCTGCCGAATGAACTTGATTTTCTCTATAGTCTCAACGACAATGTCGGGACCCAAGGCAACGGTATCACCAACCTCGATCCAACAAACTGGAGATCTGCAAGGTCTGCCATACAACGCCATAAAAGGTGCCATGCCAATAATGGTCTGGTTACTGCTATTATAGTTAAACTCAACCAAAGATAAGTAGTCCTCCCAACTACCGCCGAAGTCGAAGATACAAGCCCGTAACATATCCTCCAATATCTGAATGGTGTGCTCCGACTGACCATCAGTCTGAGAATGGAATGCCGTGCTAAAATGAAGCCCCGTGTCAAGAGCCTCCTGAAAACTCTGCCAAAAGTGAGATGTGAACCGCAGATCCCTATCCGAAATAATGGATACAGGAACCCCGGGAAGCCTGACAATCTGCCTCACATACAGTCCACTTAGTTTATCTGCACTATCTATCACTGCCATGGGCAAGAAGTGAGCCGTGTTAGTCAACCTGTCAACTATGATCCACACGGCATCATTCCCTGCCTGAGACCTCGAAAATCCTGTTACGAAATCCATATTGATATGCTCCCATTTCCATTCTGCTACTGGTAATGGTTGCAATAATCCCGCCGGTCGCTGATGCTCTACCTTCACTTGCTGATAAGTAAGGCATCGAGCCACAAACTGTGAGACATCTCATTTCATGCCCTGCCACCAAAACTGTCGCTGCAGATTGTGATACATCTTCGTACCACCAGGATGAACTGCGAGTTGAGAGTGGTGAAAATCCCGAAGAACGTCTTCACGACAAGACAAAGGAACAAACATCATCCCCTTGTACCTGAGACCACTGTCTAAATGTAAGGTCCAACCCTCTACATTCTCGCCGCCAGAAATCTGAACATGGATGGCCTTCATCTCCCCATCTTCCAACTGTGCCTCAATAACTCTGCTAACAAAAGCCGGTTGAGCCATAAGGCTAAACAAAATAGCCGATGAAGCGTCCTCATAAGACTGTCGATCAAGATCTGCAAGTTCTTCTAACATTTTCCATCTGTGAATGGAAATGCTAGTAATAGTCCCCTGTGACTTCCTACTCAATGCATTGGCCACCACATTGGCCTTACCTGGATGGTACTATAACTCAAAGTCATAGTCTTCTATGAACTCAACCAATCTGCGCTGTCTCAAGTTCCAATCCTTCTGAGAGAAGAGATACTTAAGACTCTTGTGGTCGGGGAAAACCTCAAACTTTTCCCTGTACAAATAGTGTCTCCACCCCTTCAAGGCAAAGATAACTACTGCTAACTCCAAATCGTGTGTAGGGTAATTCAACTCATGAGTCTTCAACTGTTGAGACCCGTAAGCAACCACCCGCTCTGTCTGCATCAAGACACAACCCAAACCTTCCCGCGAAGCATCACAGAAGATCACATAACCCAAACCACGTTTAGAATGATCAAAATTGGAGCCGATGTCAACCTGACCTTCAACTCCTGAAAAACAAACTCACAGGCCTCGTTCCATACGAACTTGACTCCCTTACGGGTAAGTCGAGTCATAGGTGCCGCTAAACGAGAGAAATCCTGAACAAATCTCTGGTAATAGCCGGCTAGGCCAAGAAACCTCTAAATCTCAAATACTGTCTTCGGACGTTCCCAATCCATCACTGATTCGATCTTTGACGGATCTACTACAACACCGCCCCCTGACACAACATGTCTAAGGAACTTCACTTCCGGTAGCCAAAATTCGCATTTCTTGAAATTTGTGTAAAACCGGTTATCCCTAAGGATCTGCAATACTATCCTCAAATGATACTCATGTTCCTCTACTGAAGTTAAGTATACAAGAATGTCGTCGACGAAAACCACTACAAACTGATCAAGATGGTCACTGAATACACGGTTCATCAAGTCCATAAAAGCTGTTGGAGCATTGGTCAAACCAAATGGCATCACCAGAATCTAATAATGGCCATACCGTGTGCGGAAAGTGGTCTTGGATACATCCTCATCCTTAACCCTCAACTGATAGTAACCCGACCTTAAATCAATCTTCAAAAAATAAGTGGCTCCCTTCAACTGATTAAACAAATCTTTAATCCTTGGTAAAGGATACTTGTTCTTGATCGTGACGTGGTTCAGCTTGCGATAATCGATGCAAAGTCTCAAAGACCCATCCTTCTTCTTCGCAAAAAGAACCGATACTCCCCAGGGTGAAGCATTAGGACTAATAAAGCCTTTAGCTTTTAAATCATCCAATTGAGCTTTAAGCTCATCAAGCTCTATCGGTGCCATACGGTACGGTGCCATAGAGATGGGCGCTGTACCGGGAATGACGTCGATGGCAAGAACAACTTCCTGAAGAGGAGGTAACTCTATCAGCTCCTCTGGAAAGACATCAACAAAATCCTCAACAACTACAGGAAGAGCATGGCACAAACAACTAGCCTCATCGACTAGCAAACTAGATAAGTAGGACTTGTGGCGACTCCAGTCACCAATACTGAAAATCATCGTCGAGTGGGAATCGCTCCGATCTCCCACGAAGTGAAAACATTCTCCCGTGGGAGTGCAAACAGACACTCGCCCACGGAAGCAATCAATTGTGGCATGAAAGAAAGACAACCAGTTCATCCCGAGAATGACGTCAAAGCTTGTTATGTCAAAAATGACAAAATCGAACTCTAAAGTCCACCCAACTATCTCGATAACATAACCCCACAGACATTGTCCAAAAACACTAGACCCCCAACTGGCGTGTCAACATAAAGGAAACCATCCCGCTATGTGACCTCCAGACCAAAGAATGTTGAAATGATGCAGATATGAATGAATGTGATGCACCTGTGTCAACAAGGACTCTAGCCCAAGAATTAAAGACTGGAAAGATACCTCGAACTGTAGAAGTCCCTACGGAGGTATCGGCCTGTGGCAATGCATAAGCTCATCCCTGAGCCCCTGACTACTGAGAACTGCCCTGGTGGCCTGATTGGTGTCCAGAAGCAGTAGGTGTAGAACCTTTACCCGGATAAGAACCAACTGGCGGCACCACTGGCTGTGGTGCTTGAGGCACCATGAAACCCAACTGAATAACTGCAGACTGTGCTGGTGTGGCTTGTGAACCAGTGCCACCCTGTGCTCTACTCTGTAGATGAGGGCAATCCTTCCTCGTATGACCAGGCTGCTTGTAGTGGTTGTAAGTCCCCTGAAACCCCTTCGTCGAAACTGTAGGCTTACTTGTCTATAATTGACTGGTCTGTGGCTGAAGCTATGGACAACGAGGCTTGATATGCCCCGGCTGCTGACAATAATGACAAATCACTCCTCGGGCTGACCCCGAAGATATTGGAACTGCAGATGTAGACCGAGCTTACTGTGACTGTCCCTGAGTGCGTGAACTATCCCTGGCCTTAGCCTTCTTTCACTGCCTCCCGGAAGATAACAGAGTGTCACTGCGAGGCTGCTTATGTGAACCCATAATCTGTAACTGATCCCGTTCCTCTGCCTCAGCTAACATTGCCCTATGGACCACCTCTCTGTAAGTCCTCAAATCAAGAATTGAGACCCTTGGCTTGATGTCAAGATGTAGTCCATCCTAAAATTTTATTGCCCTGGCCTAATCTATCGCTACCATGTCCTCGGCATAACGAGAGAGAGAAGTAAATCGTGTCTCATACTGAATGACACTCATAATGCCCTGATAAAGACCTGTGAACTGTATCCTCATCTCTAGCTTCATAACCCTAGGAAAGAAGCGCTCGAAGAACAAACCTCTGAACTCATTCTAAGTCATCAACTCAACATTGTGGACATTGGTCGTAGACCTCCACCAAATATCGACATCTCCCATGAACATAGAGGCTGTCAAGGAGATCTTCAATTGGTCTGTAAGCACTGCCATGCTATCAGGCTTGCGTACCATGAGATCTAGCCATGCCTATGAAGCAAGCGGATCCATACTCCCTGCAAACTGGTCGATCTTAACCCTTTGTAACTTCATAAAGTAATCCAATGCCTCATTAGCAATTGGTGCCGGTACCAGAATTTGCATTCCTGCAATATGCTGATGAAACATCTGCTGAATGGACTCTGACATCCCCAGAGCCACTCCCTGTGCGATCTGCAGTTCATAAGTCGACGCTCGTGGTGGATTAGGAATCGTGCCACGAACTGGAATCCTAGGCCTTCCCGGACCCCTCGTAAACTCAGTGTCATCCACCAGTTCCTCAATGCCCTAACGCAAAGACTCTCTACGCGTAACAACCATGATACTAAATGCACGAGAAGAAATAAGTCAAAAATAACACAAGTTATTATAACCGAATACAACTCACGCTATAAATGCACGAAACTGGAAGCATGTCAATGTATGTGACATACAGTCATGCTAAAACAAGTAAGCATATACAACATGCTAAACAGATGCTGAAATCTTCTAGGGACTTAAGCACATAAGCACATAGACATGTTATCAAACTAAGCACGTAAACATGTTATAATACGAAAACATATTATCAAGGCATATGAATAAATCAAAGTACACGAACAAAAACATGATATGCACCCAAAACACGTTGTCCTAGGTTTTCGAACCTAGGAGCTCTGATACCACTTGTCGTGACCCGAGTTTTACTCAACCCGATACGTCAATGATGAACAGAGAATTGACCCATTAACGGATCTAGATGCGGAAGCAAAAGATAAAACCATAATCCTTTAAGATATAAATCATCTTTAAGACACAAATATGACATTCCATGTGGTCACCGAAGATAAAGAGAGCAAAAGTGGAAACTAAAGTTAAAACGGGCTAAATCCGTCAAACAAGGGCAAAATGGTCAATTCACAATTAAAAGGAGAAAATTGACTCTA
Source organism: Cornus florida (assembly GCF_030987335.1). Lineage (NCBI taxonomy): Eukaryota > Viridiplantae > Streptophyta > Magnoliopsida > Cornales > Cornaceae > Cornus > Cornus florida. The sequence continues at coordinate 35,286,987 of NW_026775580.1, read as the reverse complement.
AACAAGTCAAACAAGGTGAATACAACATAATCTAATTATTTCCTAACATTCCAAGAGGTTCTAAGAACTTTGGATAAGAATTCCCACAAAACGCCCTTTCCTGGTTTAATTCAAAACTGACACTACTTCACTAAAACATACATATCTCTCATTGTCTTTGGAATCTAAGAATAGAATTGGTACCATTGGAAAGCGGACTTAAAATCCTTGAGTTTAGGCTTAAGAATCACCCCATTTGAATTAGAAACGAAGAAGTTATGACCCTTTAAAGTTGGAAGATCAATGCTGAAACAAAATCTGGAAGCTGTGCATATGAAAGCTATTTAGGTCGACCGAAGGGGAGTTTCGGTCAACTGAAATGACCAAAAAAATTGCTGAAAACATGCATTTAAGTGCTGGTTGTTTCGGTAGACTGAAATAAAGTTTCAGTCGACCGAAATAGGCCCTGAACAGTAGAATTGGCTACTGGAGTGATGAATTACTGTGCGTTAATGATTCCACTTTCCATCGGTTGACCAAAACACCTCGAAAAGCTGTTATAAGGCCTGCTATATGCCAAAGGTGTTAAGGTTCAACCCATGCTTTGAATCCTATGATGATTTGGTTCAAAAATGAAAGTTTAAAACTGATTTTCAATGAGATTTTGAGTATGTGAACATGCCAACAACCATGAAATGACTAAATGAATGTATTACAATCACTTATAGCCTTATACATGTCCATTACAATAATTTCATATGCCAAACTTTCAAGGTTGGTTTAAAAACATTTTTAAAGCAAATGATGGTACCAAATGACTACAAGTATTAAGTTAAACATGTTTGGCCCTTACCCTCATTACCCACACATCCAAAGAGTATCAAATGGTGCACTTAAGTGAACATTACATGTCTTGAATAATAAATACAAGTTTTTAACATAATAACCAAAATAAAGTGTGAAATGCTAACAAGTGCATATTCTAACATAGCAAAAATACTCCAAGTAGTCTAGCAAGTCTAAGATTGTTGTGCATTCTACAATATTGCTTCTTTACCTGAAAAACACCCGGTAACTTTGGGGTGAGTAAACAAGTTTACTCGTAGCAAATGAGCATGCATAAGTTCAACTTATTACAAGGTTTGCATTTTAATTTAATTCAATCCATGCTATTAAAGTGACATTAAAACTTTCAACATAGCATAATAAGATTCAAATTCACAATGTTAACAACTTGGAATTTAAACGCGAAATCAAACCAAAGTGGATACTTGAATATTGTCCGGATTAAAACCGTACTCTTGGGATCACTTTAGGGCTATTAACCCATGGGTACCTTCCCCTAGTGCGCACTGTAGTGTAGGGAGCTCTCTATCTCTCGTACTAGAACCAAGTCCTAGCCTAGTCAAGTTCTTGATAATATCCCAAGTTTCCAAAATCAACAAGTAGAGCAACAAGTCTTGATATGTGATAAAACACAACAAGTTCCATGAATTGAATGACTAAATCATTAGAACAATAAGACAGAAATTAGTTAAACTAATTAAGTAATTTCTCTAGATTTCAAGAGTTGTCCAAATGATTCAATTAAATATATGACAAGTAGTAACTCACAGACATGACATATATTAAGTCAAAAATGGAATTTAAGCATGGTGCAATTAAGTAGAATTTAAATAAATTTAAATTAATTAATTCTCTAGATTTAAAAGCTTATTTAAATCATGCCAAATTAATATACAACAAAGATCAAGTCATGGCCATACCATTTATCAAGTCTAAAATGAATTATATGAAATTACCATTAGTCATTTATTTCCTAAATTAATATAAGACATGCATACAATTTGTATATCATTTCAAGATCAATTAAATCACTTGAAAAATTAAATTATAACACTCCCTACCTCAATAGAGAATAGTATCTCTATAATCCAAGGCAACCAAGCTTAAAATTGGAAAATTAAACACGGGTTTTATAGAGGAGAGTGAGAGGAAGATAAAGTGTTCCAAGCTTATAAGTCTAAGGTGAGTGGAAGGGCACCAAAAATGAAGTCAAAGCTAATAGTCAAGCTTTTCTCCAATAGTGGTTAGATTAGGTTTCATGAGAGGAAAGAGATGCATGAACTAAATGTGAAAATTCTAAGTTAAAATGGTGGGATTCTCCACTCACTAGCTGCTCTTGCACTACCTCTCTCACACACACTAATGCAGGACTAAAGGTGAGTCCTACACTTGTCATGAATCTAAGTAAGCTTCCAAGACTTAATATTGAACCTACACTTGTCAACCATCCATGCCAACAAGTGCACCTATCTTAGGCCAATAAATGGGTGAATCTCCACCCTCCATGTGTCAAGAGATTAAGCCTCCAAGTGGTTCCACCACAAAACCAACAAGTGACACCTTAGGAATGTAACACTTGTAACATTTTTTGGAAATTACAAACAAGTCCTTTTTAAAGATATCTTCCAAATTAAATTGCAAAATGGTCCCCAAGACGAAAAATAATTACTTTATTTAATTACACTAAAACCCCTCAAGTTTAGTGATAAGTGCTTAAATGTTGCACATTTCAGCACCTAAGTTAGGTTATTTCAGTCTTTCTATCTATCTTAATTTAATGTTTTAGTCCTAATTTATGTTTATGTGTATTTCAGGGCAATAAAGTTAAAATGAGCTAAGAACGGTCCATTAAAGCCTTTTTAGAGTCAAGCAAAGATATTCAGAAAAAGCTCAGAAAATGGCAAAAAGGAGGTCGCAGCCCATTGCTCGTATAGTATGTTTATTCTTCAAAAGCGGTCAATCTCAGGCCTTTGATGATGTTCCCAAAGATGAAAAAGCAAACTAATGAGCTCGGGGCTAAAATGGACCTAAATAGGGCTTAAAGGAAATTTCCAACTCTGGGAGGATCGATCCCCCAAGGTGGGGGATCGATCCCCCAGGACTTGGCAATATTACAGATTTTTTTTATTGTTTAGGCTTATTTTGTGAACTATTGGGCTTTAATAGGATTGTTACTTAAGGCCCAGTGAGCCATTAGATTAGGGTTAGTATTTATTTTATTTAGATGAATATTATTAGAATGATTAAGTTTTTTAATTATTATTCTGTATCGTATTTTTTTCTCTCTCTGGAAAAACACGGGAAAGAGGAGAAAAATCAAGAACAGGCTAGGGTTTTGAGAAGAAGCTCAGAGATGATGAATCTAGGGATGGAGATTGTTCTGTCTTCAACTCCATCAACCATGAGTGGCTAATTCTCCTACTTAGGGTTGGATAAACCCTAAGCATGTAACCTATTCTCTCTCTATTTTCATAATTTTTGGGGATTTATTTATGTAATTGATATATAGGCTTGAATAACATGATTTAATTCTTTCAATTGTTTATTCGTATTAATCTCATGTTGTCTTATGTGTTATTGATGAATAAACAAGCTATACACTTGAATTCCTTATAAATTGATTCTTGTGATGTCTATGCATGTGGTTAATTAGTTGTAATCGTGTTCAAATTGATGGAAAATTACTTTTATTTGATGGATGTCACTACATGTTTAGGTTAATTTATTGTCTAATTAGTTTTAAATTCATGTTTAATTAGTTTAATTTAAGATTAATTAATTTAATTGCAATTCAATTATTAGATAAGTAGACCATCCATACTTATGTTTGAATTCTATACTTTTTGTCACAATTGCATTATCTTTTAGATTAATGTAAGCTAGAATTGTAACTTGAATTGATGGACCATTCTTTGGATTGGTGAATTGCACTACACTTAGTTTATTTGTCATTAGGTATGCAATTCAAGCTTAAAATTGATGCTTCATACTTTTCTTTGTAAGTATTAGCTACATTAGAATTACATTTAATTATTTCCCCAATTAGTTGAAAGTGAGTGAGTTAAGGAATATGCTTAGTGGTGAATCCTACATCCTAAGTCTCTTTCCAATCTTTTATACTTTACTCTTTATTTGCATTATTAAGTTTAAAATTAGTCTAATCACAAAACCAAACCTTTTTAGTAATCACATAAGCACTAAAGTAGAATTCAATTCTGAAAAACCTATAATTGTTTAGATTTCTTGAGACGATCCCTGCTCACTTCATACTCCATAGTATAAGTGTTTAGTGGTTTTATAAATTTTAAAATATGGTGCCCACTTGACATTATTTCTAAACCTAAAGTGTTGTGTATTATTTTGTGCACACGCTCGGTCGCACCATAATTTTGGCGCCGTTGCCGGGGATCTAACGGTTTTTAAAAGAATTGAATTAGACATTAGTTCTTTGTTGATTGTTTACTTTTATGTCATTTTAATTTTTATTTTCTCATTTGATTTGTCAATTAGGTACTTGAGGCAAAGTGGAGCAAACGTTGGACTTGGAAGCAATTAAAAAAAAAAAAATTTGAAGTTGCTTAAGGACCATTTGTAAGTTTCTCTTTAATTTTTGTGCTTAATTGTTTACTATCTTGCATGCTTTGGACAGCCCAATTGGAGGCTTAAATTAAAATGTTTTATTTTTAAGTCCAAGCATACCTTCTTGTAGAAGGCATCGGCCCATGTGGAGGCATTTATTTGTTTTAAGTGCATTGATATTATTGAGGAGTTTGGGAACATCGTATATGGAGGTTGAAATTTTGAAATGTTGGTGTGTTGACTTGTTCTAATGCATGCATGGTCGTAGATCACTTAATCGTCCTCTTGCTCTTGTAAATCAAAATCTCGAAATTTTTCTTCGGCATTTAAAAAGTAGTACTAGGGATAGTCATCTTAATCTTTCAAATTTTGATCTTCCATCACCTTTAATGGAAGACCCAATAGATCTAATTGAAGATCCCATTGTAGATCTTGGTCATGTGGATCATAATGGTGTGCACCACCCACCACAAGGTCATATTGTGGATCCTCAAGGTATGCATCCACCCTTGGGAATGCCACAACCAGTTAATCATGCGGTGCAACAACCTAATCTAGGGATGCTAAGGCCAAATGTTGTTCCCCCAATTGGTGAGCAACAACAACAATATGTTCAAATGGCATACCCTCAACAAGGTCAAATGGTATATCATCAACAAGGTCAAATGCCATATCCTCCTCTCAATCCTCTCAATCCTCCAATGGTCCTTAGGGATCGTTACACTCCAAATCAATATAATGCACCCACTTGCATTCAATTGCCAAATTTCCGTGCTCATCATTATGAGATTAAGGCTTCCACCATTAACATGTGCCCCTTTTTCTATGGGTTGAGCAATGAAGAGCTTTATAAACATTTAGATGAGTTCTTGGAAGTTTGTTCCACCGTGAAAATCACGGATGTTCCGGAAGAAGTCCTAAAAATGAAGCTTTTCCCTTTCACTCTTCGGGATAAAGCTAAATATTGGTTTAACAACTTGCGGCCAAATACAATCACCTCTTGGGCATAATTGCAACAAGAGTTCCTAAAGAAGTATTACCCCGCAAGTCGAACCGATGCCATGAGAACTTTTATTTATGAATTTAAACAACAAGAAGGAGAACCCCTTCATGAAGCATGGAAACGTTTGAATGACTTGCTACGAAAATGTCCATATCATGACATTCCTAAATGGCAATTAGTTCAATGTTTCTTTTCAAGTTTATCCGATGCCAATAAGGGCATTGTTGATGCTTCTTGTGGCGGAAGCTGCATAGAAAGAAATGAAGATGAAATTTGGCTTCTTTTCGAAAAAATGAGTGAAAACTCAATGCATATATCTTCATCTTCTAGGGGTGGTCACCTAGAAAATATGGGAGGAAAGAAAGCTCTAAATTAAATAGACTCTTCCATGGAAATTGCCGCCGAGGTCAAAAATCTTACTCAAAGATTTGATAAATTCCTTTTGAATCAAGGTCCGATAATTCAATCTTATTCTCATCCTTCCAATGAAATGTGCATGACTTGTTCTAGTTACACTCACCATACTTCAAATTGCCCTCTTGGACAAGTCATACCAAGTGAGTCTCAAGAACAAGCAAATGCAACTTTCATTCATCAAGGGAACAACCCTTATTCCAATACTTACAATCCGGGGTGGAAAAATCATCCTAACTTTGCATGGAGAAATCAAGGAGACGGTGCAAACCTTCCTCAAAATCAAGGTTACCAAGCAAAGTATGTTCCCCCACATCTCCAAAATCAAAATCAGAATTCTCAAGGTTACCGTCCTTCATTCTATCCTCAGAATGTGAATCAATACTCTCAACCTCAAGCATCAAATTCTCAATCCTATTCTCAACCTCAAGCATCAAATTCTCAATTTTACTCTAATCCAAATCAAGCGCCTCCTAAAAGTTCCGCTTTTGAGGACAAGGTCTTGCAAGCCTTAGGTGATCTTCGAAAAGATAATCAATTGTTTCATTCTCACTCTCAATCAATTGTAAAGCTTGAAGCTCAAATTGGGCAATTAGCTAATTCTTTAAATGTGAGAGAGAAAGGTACGTTGCCTAGTCAAACTGAGACCAATCCTAAGGGGTAATTTATGGCGCAAGCAAGTCCTTCATCAGAATTTTCTGGAAATGAGCAAGTTCAAGCAATTACTACCTTGAGGAGTGGTAGGAAAGTGGATAATAAGGTAGAGGTACCTAAGGAGGATAATGAACTGAAGCAACCAAGTGGTAGCATCCGTCCCATTCCAAATCTTATTCCTATTTCTTTGGATGCTAGTGGTTCCAAAATGGACATTCTGTCATCTTCATCATCATCTCCCCAATTAGAGAAGCCTTATGAGCCAAAAGCTCCATTTCCTCAAGCTTTGAGAGAGACTTCATCATTTGGGAGACAAGAAGGGAAAATTCATGATATGATGGAAGTGTTTAAACAAGTAAAAATTAATCTTCCTCTTCTAGATGCAATTGGGCAAATTCCACCATATGCAAAGTTCTTAATGGACTTGTGCACACAAAAGAGGAAGAGTAAGGGAAGGGACCTTAAGAAAGTGCTTTTAACGGAACAAGTGAGTTCCATCATTCTGTCTAACACTCCTCCTAAGTTCAAGGATCCGGGTGCTCCGACCATTTCTTGTGTTATTGGAAACCAAGAGGTTCGTAGAGCCCTCCTTGATTTAGGTGCAAGTATCAATCTCATTCCATACTCTGTTTACTTGCAGTTAGGATTAGGGGACTTAAAGCCAACATCGGTAGTAATCCAACTAGCCGATAGATCAATTAAGAAAGCAAGGGGAATTGTTGAGGATATTCTAATTAAGGTTGATAAATTTTATTTCCCGGTTGATTTTGTGGTACTAGATACTGAGCCAGTCCCTAACCTCACCAATCACATTCCAGTCATCCTAGGAAGGCCATTCCTTGCCACTGCCAATGCCACCATTAATTGTAGATCCGGCATTATGGACATCTCTTTTGGCAACATGATGGTTAAGCTTAATGTATTCAATGCAAGTCAACATCCCACAGATGAAGATGAGTGTTTCCTAGTAGATGTCTTGGATGAAACCATAGAGGAGACTCTTCCCTCTATTTTATCTAAGGACTCTCTTGAGGCGTGCCTTTGCGAAATGTTTGAAAGTTGTGGTTTTGACACAGAAGGATCCAAAAGTGAGGTGAATGCTTTAATGGACTCTGTGGCCACTTTGGATTACCCACCTTGGAAAAGAAAGAAAGAACCTCTTTCTTCACTCTCTAGTACTCCACCAGTTCCATCTCTCATCTCTCCTCCTATTCTTGAGCTTAAGCCCCTTCCATCAAATCTGAAATACGCCTTCTTAGGCCCAAAAGAGACTCTTCCGGTTATCATTGCTTCCAATTTTGAAAATGACCAAGAGAATGATCTTTTGGAAGTGCTTAAAGCTAACAAAGAAGCCATTGGATGGAGTGTGGCTGACTTAAAAGGCATTGACCCTTCTATTTGTATGCATCGCATACACATGGAAAAGGATAAAAAGCCATTTAGGGGTGCTCAAAGGAGATTGAACCCAAATATGAAGGAAGTTGTCATGAAGGAGGTTGTGAAACTTCTAGATGCGGCAATCATTTATCCTATCTCTGATTCCAAGTGGGTTAGTCCAACTCAAGTGGTTCCCAAAAAGTCAGGAATCACAGTTGTTGAAAATGCTAAGGGTGATCTCATCTCGAAACGCACCGCCACTTCATGGCGTGTTTGCATAGATTACCGAAAGCTGAATTCTGCCACTAGGAAGGACCATTTTCCATTGCATTTCATTGACCAAATCTTAGAAAGATTGGCTGGGCAACAATACTATTACGTCCTAGATGGTTATTCGGGGTACAATCAAGTGGCCCTAGATCCATTAGATCAAGAAAAGACCACATTCACATGTCCTTTCGGTACATTTGCTTATCGACGGATGCCTTTTAGATTATGCAATGCTCCTGTCACTTTCCAAAGGTGTATGATGTCAATTTTTTCGGACATGGTGGAGAAGTATTTAGAAGTCTTCATGGATGACTTCTCGGTTTTTGGGTCCTCATTTGATTCGTGTCTCCAAAATCTCAAAAAAGTGCTTCAAAGATATCGAGAGACTAATCTTGTGTTAAGTTGGGAAAAGAGCCATTTAATGGTTCAAGAAGGAATCGTGCTTGGACATGTCATCTCTAAAAGAGGAATAGATAGAGCGAAAGTTGAGCTAATTTCTGAATTGTCTCCACCTACTACGGTGAGAGAAATCCGCTCCTTTCTAGGACATGCCGGTTTTTATCGCCGGTTCATCAAAGACTTTAGCAAAATTGCTAGACCCTTGTGCGACCTTCTTGCCAAGGAGACTCCATTTGTCTTTGATGAAGCATGCCTAAATGCTTTTCATCAACTTCGCACTCTTCTATCATCCGCTCCCATCATGCAACCTCCAAATTGGTCATTACCATTTGAGATTATGTGTGATGCTTCCGACTTCGCAATGGGTGCTGTTTTGGGGCAAAGGGTAAGTAAACTACCATATGCTATATACTATGTGAGTAAGACTTTCTCAGGTGCCCAATTGAACTATTCTACCACCGAGAAAGAGTTACTTGCCGTAGTATATGCCCTTGATAAATTTCAGTCATATCTCTTAGGATCCAAGGTAATTGTGTTTTCCGATCATGCTGCTCTTAGGCATCTTTTAATGAAAAAGGAAACCAAACCTCGCTTGATAAGATGGATCCTACTTCTTCAAGAATTTGACTTTGAAATTAAGGATAAAAAGGGCTCCGACAATGTCGTTGCCGATCATCTGTCTAGATTAATGGTTGAGTCTTCTCCAAATCTTGAAATTCATGAATCATTTCCTGATGAACAACTCTTTCAAATCTCAAATGGGATGTTGCCTTGGTTCGCTGACATTGTTAATTATCTTGTAACCAGCAAACTTCCCATTACTTGGTCAAAACAAGAAAAGGACCGATTCTTTGCTACCATCCGGAAATACTATTGGGAAGATCCCATTCTGTTTCGTTATTGCCCGGATCAAATCATAAGAAGATGTGTGCCAGAAAGTGAAGTTCCGAGCGTCCTTGTGTTTTGTCACACACTTGCTTGTGGTGGGTATTTCAGTGGAAAAAAGACCGCTTTGAAGGTTCTTCAGAGTGGGCTCTTCTGGCCCACTATCCACCGGGATGCCTATAACTTTTGCAAGGTGTGTATTCGGTGCCAAAAGTTGGGATCAATGTCAAAGAGAGACATGATGTGTAATACCCCTAGTTTTCAAAAGGATAAAATGGGAATTTAATTTTGATTATCTAAGTGACTTATGTACTTATTTGACTAGTTGTGTTTATTGTATTTGTTTAAATTAATTGCTTGATTAATTGTGTGTTTAAATTAATATTGTTTAAGTGTGTTTTATTTTGTTTTTCATTTGACTTGAAATTTTATGTGTGTTCTGTGTGGTTTTTAGTCATAATTATTTATTTATTTTTTTTCCTTAATTATGTTTAAGGGTAATTAATTAATTAGTTAGTTAATTTTATTCCAGATATATGTATAATGAACGTAACTGTTGTGGTCACTTGTTTATCACCATGTTGGGTGATAATTAGGTTTAGGGTGTTATGATTAAGTAATTAGGTAGCCGACTTGTAGTTGGGCTAGACTTAGGGTTAGGATTACTGGATTTGGGATTAGGGTTTCAGAGGAGTCTATATATATATAACGATATATGTTGCAAGGGTTTTTGGGAGAAAACCCTATTCACGTAGGAGTAATTTAAGAGGAAAAACAGAGATACATAGAGAGGGTTGTATACACTTCAATGTGTATATTCTTGTGTAGTCTGCAAGGGTTAAAATAAAACATTATTCACGTAGTATTAATCTATGAAGCTAAGGAGGAAGAACAGAGGAATGGAACAATGGTCAGAGGTGGGAGCAGTATAAGAGAATTCTGAAACTTAGAGACGATGCGGCTGTAAGGTTTCAAAACGAAATCTAAAGGCAAGTTTCATTCTCTCCTTCCTGTAAACTTGTGTTCTGTGCATTCTAAATAGACTCCAGGAATTTAATTAAAACTTCTAAAACAAATTTTATGCATATTAGTTTAGTTTGAAATTTGGTTAAGGTATAATAACTGAAGATGGCTTTCCTTGCATAAATTGTTAGATTATGTATTAAACCTCTGTAAATTAATTCATAATGGAATGTGAGGTGTTGTTATGATGGTTAGGAAGTTAATTAACCTTTATAATAGAATTTTGACACATGTGATCAGACTTTAGATTGTTCATATGTTCAGTTAACTGTGATTGGCGTTTTTGGATACGGTTTTGTTTTGTTTTAGATTTTTGTCAATTAATGCATGCTGGATGGTGAGAAGTTTCTAGGGCTTTAAAAATTTAAATTGAACCCTAGGAATGTTAAAATACTTGGGACAGGAACGTCGGACTTTGCCGGAAACGCAGAAAAATTCATCGGACGAAGAAGAGACGAGGCAGAGGGGTTCTCAGGGGGGAGAGCCGGCTCCCGAATGGTGGGAGCCGGCTCCCATGAAGAGAGAGCCGGCTCTCCATGAGGGAGAGCTGGCTCTAGAAGCCTAGGAGCCGGCTCCAATAAAGGGGAGCCGGCTCCCATGGGAAAAAAAACCCCTACGGGGTGTTTTCTGTAATTTTTCCGGAGTTCTGGGGTTAAACGCAAATACTGAAAATTAAAGGGGGTTTCAAATATGTTAAAATTAACCTATTAAGACCCTTAAATAGTTGGTTTATGCTAGGGTGCTAATCTTAAGGGGCATCAGGAAACAGAAACGTGGAATAGGCATGCTGTCAAGGAAGGATGAATGTTTAAGTTAATAAGTTTGTTTTAATAACTTAAACTGACTGGTATCGAATTACTTTTGGGATGTTATATAAATTATTTATATACTTTAATGGAGGCCAGAAAGTTTGGTGTAGGATATGGGCATAGACAGTATTAACTTAGATATTAAATGGTATGCTGTCAGGAGTGGTAGGAATTTTAGTTGCTAGTTTTGGTTTAGCGAACTAAATGGACTAGTATGGGAATACTGTTGGGGTTTCATATAATGAGTAGTTTGGAATTCAGAGTGTCATATTATATCAGGCACAGGTTTTGGAGTGGAGGATCAAAGGGACGTCATGTGGTGTAAATGCTAACTTTCATGCTGTTAAGGATTTGAGGAGGATTTCATTACTTGTCTTTGTTTTGGCAATTTAAATAATATGGTATGAGAGGATGGTTTGGGTTATCTAGTATAATGTATTTAGTTCATATTTCTGGCTGATCATTATAACAGGTTATGGATGTTAATTGATGAACTGTTTAACTTCTGTTTTATCAATTGTATGGATGTAGATAATATAAATTGTTTATCAATACTTTAACAATTTATTTAGAGGATTAATGATTATAATCATATACTGGATGCATAATAGGATCTTAATAATATCTGTTTTCTATTATGCTGGTTTCTGGATTTATTTGATGTTCTAATGAATGTGCATCGTTTATGGATCATTTGCATTATATGTACCGGTATGGGACGGTGATATATCAGGGATGGATTAGATCAAAAAGCTAAGTCCTACCCCTTCTTACATATGGAATGGATTAACTAAAATAGTTAACTCCTACATGGATACATGTCCTGTCAACTAAAACAGTTGAACGACATAATGGATGCTTGTTTTATCTTTCGGCATTAGGAAGGAATTTATATATATATTTATGGTACTGTGATACGAGCTTGAGTCTCCTGATCACGGTTAGGGTGCGTATATCGCAAAGGTTGAGTAGCTAGATATAGCAAATGTTCCCTGGTAGGTCTAGGTACTTGGCCGCTGAAAAACGTGTTTTATATGTCACCTTCTACCCAGGCTGAACTATGTTATAGGCTAGTGAGCATCCTATAGTGTGTATTTATATATCTATGGACTATTGTAGATATTGCCGAGCTATCTAGGATGTATCTGCGTATCGGGTTTATGTACGGATTGTAGTAGGATGGAACTTGCATGTGGGCCTGACCCACCTTTATTTTTCAGGTGTTCGTGAGTACCAGGCTTAGGGTTTGATCGTGGTGATGCAGATACAGTCACCCACTCTTCCGACTACATATGATTTTCTTTCTTATTTTGGTTTTGGATTTTAATTCTGTAAATGTTTACCAGTTGGAAATATTAGGGGTCCACTAGATGGATTCCCAAGTTGTACGGATTGGAAATTTTATTTATATTAAAACTTTTATTTTGGAGGTTTTACAATTAGAATTCTTTTCAGCGTATAATTATGTTATTCTTAATTCAGTTTTATTCCTGCTTGTTTATATATTGATTGTCTGGTATCCTTCGGATCTGTGCCCGGACTTGATCACCCGTGGTTCTAGAATCGAGGGGTATCACATGATGCCCTTAACTTCAGTCTTCGTTGTTGAAATCTTCGATGTATAGGGCATAGACTTTATGGGACCATTCCCAATGTCTTATGGCTTTCAATACATCCTCGTTGCCGTTGATTATGTTTCAAAATGGGTTGAGGCTTGTGCTACCAAAACGAATGACCACTCCATGGTAATTGCATTCGTTAAATCAAATATCTTTGCTTGTTTTGGTATGCCAAGGGCTATGATAAGTGATGCAGGAAAACATTTCTGTAATCAATTCTTGAAACAACTTTTCTTGAAATACTCCGTCACACATAAAGTGGCCACTCCCTACCATCCCCAAACAAGCGGGCAAGTCGAGGTGTCAAATAGGGAAATCAAGCATATTCTTGAGAAAACTGTCAATCCGACCCGAAAAGATTGGTCAAGAAAATTGAACGATGCTTTGTGGGCTTACCGGACAGCTTACAAGACTCCAATAGGCATGTCTCCATATAGACTTGTTTATGGGAAGCCTTGTCATGTTTCGGTTGAGCTAGAACACAAAGCACTTTGGGCAATAAAAAGGCTCAACTTTGATCTTGATAAGGTTGGAAATGACCGTTTACTCCAACTCAATGAGCTAGAGGAATTGAGAAATGATGCCTATGATAGTTCAAAAATTTACAAGGCAAGGACAAAAGCATTTCATGATAAACATATTGTGAAAAAGTCCTTTGAAGCCGGTCAAAAGGCTTGGTTATTCAACTCTAGGCTCAAATTTTTCCCTGGAAAGCTTCGAACCAAATAGGAAGGCCCTTATCAAATTATCTCCAGCTCATCTCATGGGGCGGTTGAACTTAAAAATCTAAAAGATGAAGGGACCTTCAAAGTTAATGGTCAAAGGCTTCAACCATACATTGATGGACAAAATTTTCAAAGAAATGTGGAATCTGCCCTCTTGGTAGATCCCATTTACTTTGAAGATTGAGAACATCTCACGTCTTTTTAGCGACGTTAAACACTAGTTGTATCGAGTTTCTCCTTCGTTGCATTTTAATTTCTATTTTATTATTATTTTTCCTTTTGTACATTTACGCATTTTTAAATTAAAAAAAAAAGTGAAAAAAAAAATTAAAAAAAAAAAATTGTAAATGAGTAATGTAGGTTGGTGTTTGATTTTATTTCTATTTTATTATTATTATTTTTATTATTTTTGTATATATTTCATGTTAGTTTTGATTTATTCAAAAACATAAAATTTTTTTTTTTTTTAAAAAGTATTTTTTTATTTTTATTTTTTTTATCTATTTTTCATTTTAGTGTATATATTCTTTTTAGTTTTGTTTTGTTTTATTTTTTTAAAAAAAAAATTAAAAAATTGAAAAAAAAAAGAAAAAGAAAAATCGATCCCCAAAATGGGTGGGAGATCGATCCCATTTTCTTGGCAGAGAGCAACAAAAAAAATAGGCCAAGTGGATTGTTCCCCCGTCCAAAGGGATCGATCCCATTTTACTTATATTTCTCCCTTCTCATTAAACAGTGAAGGGGACATTTTTTGCTTAAAATTGTCGATCCCCCATCAAAGCAGATCGATCGCACCTTAGCCCTTGAAACCACGAATACATTCCTCTCTTCTGTTGCTTGAAATTCTGCTTCTTCCCCCAAAAATCTCTAAACCCAATTTCATTGTCCAACCCTCACGGTTTGCTCTTCTCTTCTCGCGGCTGTTCGTAGTTCTTCTCCGACGTCGAGGCTGAGTTTTTCCAGCGATTTAGGCTGGTTTCGCCAGCGATCAAGGCTGGATTCTCTCCGTAGATCGCGGCTGGTTCGTGGTTCTTCTCTGGCGATTTTGTGGATCGCCGTTTGCCGTTTTCTTGGTAGCTATTTCCAGCGATTTCAGCTTGGTCTCGCCGGTGATTTCGGCTGGGCTTATCGCCGGCGAGTTTGTGGGTCAAAATAAATAAAAAAAAAAAACAGCAACAGAACGATTTCGGCTGGGCTTTATCTTTCCGGTGAGTTTCTGTATCGCCGTTTTCTCTGGTCGTGGCTGGGTCGCCGTTTTCTTCCGGCGAGCTTTTGAATCGCCGGGTTCTTCTCTGATCGCGATCGCGACTGCTCTCTCTCCGACGAACACGGCTGGGCTCTTTTCTCCGGCGAGCTTGTGGGTAATCTTCGCCGGCGATTATTGAACTGGTTTACCTAGCGCTGCCGGTTTCTTCTCCGGCTTGTGTTAAATAAAATAAAAAAAATATGTAAATAAATAAATAATAATAATAAAATTAAATAAAAAAATACATAAAAAAATTTAAATAATAAAAAAAAAAAATTTTGAATTGTGGTTTTAAAAAAAAAAAATTGGATTGATGATTTCTTAAAAAAAAAAAAAAAAAAAAAAAAAAACAGTTGAAGTGTTGTTAAAAACAATTGCATTGATAATTTAAAAATAAAAAAATTTTGAATTTATTTATTTTTAATATAAAAAAAAAAAAATTTCAGTAGCATTCCGTCTTACTAGAGACGTTAAACTTAGCTCATTTTTCTATTTTATTTTATAGGTTATATATACATATTCTTTTTCTTTGTTTCTTAAAAAAAAAAAAAAAAACTTAATTTTCTTTCCATTTATTATTATTTGTTTATTATTATGTATATATATATTTATTTTATTTTAGTATATATTTTTCTTTCTAATTTAGTATATATTTTTCTCTCTAGTTTAGTATATTTTTCTTTGTTTAAAAATAAAAAATAAAAAATAATAATAATAATAATAATCTGGGAGATCAATCCCATTCTTGTAAAAAAAAAAAAAAAAAAAAAAATTCAAAAATATGTGTTTCCAATATGCCCTTCTGACTGGTTAGGAATGTTTTCCGATTTTATAAAGGGTTTCATCTCATATTTCTTTGCATTGTGTTATATATTATTTTGAACTGTATGCATTACTTATCCCCTGTGATATTTGCTATGAGTTTGCTAATATGGTTACACAGATAGGTTTTTGCATCTACGTTTGGAGGAGACATCTTTCCTACTGGATCATTGCCGGACTTCATAGTCTTTACCGTCACGGTATACTCTTTCCATTATTTTTCATTGTTCTCATTGCACATTAAGGACAATGTACAGTTTAAGTTTGGGGGTAAGGTCATCATGATTCATTCTATTTAAGTTAAGTTTTAAATGCATGATGAGATTTGAGATGTGTTTGACAATGATTTCGAACTTTTGAAGTATAGTTCTTTTGAAAAGCAAGTTGTTAGGGTTTATGTAATACCCCTAATTTTCAAAAGGATAGTCTCGGTATTTTGTTTAATTGTTTTCTGTTCATTAATTGTTTTTGGTTCATTAATCGTTTTGAATTATGTTTTAATATGTTTTAATTGACTTTTTTACTTATTTGATTTACTTGACTTATTTGTGTTATTTGAATTAATTAGTTGGTTTATTTGTTTTCTTTGGTTTAATTAATTATTTGAATTATTTACATTAATTGTGATTATTTATTTTTTGTAAATTGTATGTTATTTTCTGTTTTACGTTAACTTGGAATTTTATTGTTTCTTTAATTGAATTAGTAATTACATGTTTTAATTTATGACTAGGTATAAAAGTGTGGTTAGGGTTTTAGTTCTGTTTAGGTTTAATTTAATGCGTCGACAGGGTTTATAAACTAGGTTGTGTTTATGGGCCGCGTTTCAGACTTTAGATGTAATCGGACTTATGGTTTTGGTTGCCTATAAATATATAAGCGAAGTCTGCTTAAAAAAAAAAACAAAAAAATAATAAAACCAAAAAATGTCTGTGGAATTAGAAACGAGGAACAGAGAAATTTGTAGGAGGAATCGCCGGAGATCGTAGAAGACAATGTAGAGATTTTTAACAAAAATCTCAAAAGGCAAGTTCTAACCTTACTCTCTCCCTTATACTCGTGTTCTTTGCATACTCAATAGTTCCAGGATGAATTACATGAAAAAAAAAACTAAAAACGTTATCTGTTTCATGTTTAGAGTTTAACTGAAACTGAATTTGTTTCAAAATTGTAAACTGTTTAACTTTGAACTTTCTTGTTTAATTCTTGGTTTAATCCATATTAGTAGCATAATAAGGACTGAATTAAGGGTTGGAATCTTCTGGGATTAAGTTAAACTCGCTGAAAACCTATACTGTGAAGTGTCGGAGGCGTAAACGGCGACTGGAGAGGAGAACACGAAGAAGAGGAGGGAGAGAGCCGGCTCCTATTGGATTGGAGCCGGCTCTCCTTGGACTGGAGGCGGCTCCAATGGTCTAGGAGCCGGCTCCAATATTCTGGAGCCGGCTCCAGGTTGTTTGTTCGTGGTTTTTGGGTTCTGTTGGTTGTTTTTCCACTTTTCAGTGATTAGGCTTCCTAGTGATTGTTTTAATATGTTTTAGTGGAGAATGAATACTGTAATGGATGGTTTAGGAGTGGTCTAGAGTAAACATAAATATGCAAAGATCAGATTAACATAGAATTGGACACAAAGCATTAATCATTAGGATTACATGGAGTTAATTACGAATGTCTTGTAGACTTGTGTGGATTTGGAGTTTCTAACTTCCAGATTATAATGTAAAATTTCTTGTGAGAGTTTGTGCACTGCTAATTGCAAATTCTTAGAGTATACCTACATACAAGGAATCTGTATTTTTGCTAAAGATTAATTGATGATTAAACTTAACATTTAATTCGTCAATTTTGTTGAATAGGAGCTTAACAGTATGATAAAGTGTCTAGATTTATTATGCATGCCATGGAAATAAATATTATAACATTTGTTTAAGCTCTGTTAATTATGGATACCGGGAATAAACTTATGTTTACAGACACAATCCTGTGGGTGATGAGGTAACGGCTTATTGTTGGATTAATTAAGCATGTTTTTCTAGTATACTTTAATGTACTTAGTTTGGAACTGTGGGTTTTGACACTGATACGGTTAGTACTTAATCAGTGGTTGGATTTATTAAAGCATGTTGGTTAATCTATTCTAACATGGTTAGGTTGGAATTGTTGGTTTTGGCATTTATAAATTATTTAAATGCGTGGAATAGAGTAATTAATATTGATATTTATGTTTCCAATGTTAATCAATTTGTTGGGACTATTCAAGAACGGTTGTTACTACATTTTGATTTGCTTGATATGGACTCGTAGATATTGTTATGTACTTGTATATGCTCTATCAACTATCGGACGGATTGGATTGTATGTACCGGTATGGGACGGTGACATACTAGGTTTGGATTAGCTCAAATTGCTAAGTCCTACCTATTTTGGAGTAAGGGCACGGGTTATAAAATACAATCCTCTTTATATATAAGTCGGTACGGTTGAATACGCCGAGTGACTTACTGGATTTCTTGTGGATGGTTAGAAACGGAGTTTAGATATATTTTTATGCTACCGTGTCATGAGCTTGAGTCTCAGTGTCGACGGTTAGGGTGCGTATATGCAGTTGGATGTGTAGCTGACTGTGAAGGTTGAGGTATACCCTGTTTAAGTTTAGGTACTCATGCCCACTCAGGTGCGTATTGTGTGATGCCTTCTATCCAGGTTGAGACCCCCTTCATGGCCTAGCGAGAGTCCAGTAGTGTGGATATATTTATGTACGGATTATTAGTTATTGTTGAACTATTTAGTATGTACATGCGTATCGAGTCTCTTCTTGGATTGTAGTAGGATAGAACTTGTTCGTGGGCCTGACCCACTCCTATTTTTCAGGTGTACGTCAGTTCTAGGCTTGAGCTTGTTCGTGCTGAGCAGAGACGATCTTCCATTCTACCGACGATGTAGGGTTTCTTTCCAGATCTTGGATTTGGATTTTATCTTTCATTTTGCTTTCATTCAGTGTGAGATTTTTATTAGGGGTCCACTAGAGATGGATTCCCGAGTTGTTCAAATTATGGATATTTGGTTTATCAAATTTAAGTATTTAATTATTTAAGGATTATCTTTTAGTTCTCTTTTCAGCTTTAAACTTTCATTTCTTAATTCATTTTGTATTCCGTGTTCGTTATAAAATATTAATTGTTTGATATTCCCTCGGGTTTGGGCCTGGGCCTGATCAACCCGTGCCTCGGATCCGAGGGGTATCACAGTCTAATACTTCTTATATGCTCTAGGATGCCATTTAGGGGTAAATTTTTAATTTTTGATATCATGTTTGCTCTTGTGGTATACATTATCTTGTTGGTTGAAAATGCATTGAGAGTTGATTCTAGAATTCTACACTTGCACTTGCGCACACTAGCATTCAATTTGTGGGTACATGCTTAGTTGATTATTGTCTTGGTTTATCCCAATTGAGCTAGTATGCTTTGAAAGCTTTCATTCTTGATAAAATGACCTTGCAAAAAAAAGAAATAAAAGCACTCACCAAAAGTGAGGAATAAAAAAAAAAAAAAAAACTGCATTCTTTCAACATGTCAACTGATTAAAAAGGAAGACAAGGGAAGAATGTAAGATGTATGATTAGTTTGAGTTCGTAGCCTAGCCATTCCGAGTCATTACGCCCTTAGGAGTGTCTTTACACTTAACGCCCTAAGACATCTGGTTTGGGAGTCGTTGGCTCAATGCTTGTTACATGGGGTGATTAAAGAGCTTAAGGAACTTGGACATTGCACATGGTCATACATAAAAAAAAAAAAAAATGAAATCAATGAAAAAAAAAAGAAAGAATGTTTGATTAAATAACAAGGTTCATTCAATGTCTTGATGTCTAGTACTATATCTGCATGCTAGTTTGAGGGTAAGGCTATGCCATTACTTTGATTTGCTAGGATAACAACACATTTTGATGCCGGTTCACTTAAAAGGATGATAGAATTGATTCAATTTGCATGATTAATTGATTGATGTGTGGAGGACCCTTTTTGCTTACATGATGTTGAAATGTTGATAATAGCTTAGAAATGGCAGAAATTTGCATACTTGAGGTAGTCTACTTTCAACACTTGTTTAATGTGTGTCGTTGCTTCTAAAGTAAGAAAGAGCTTTTGATGTTTGTGGGTACCATTTCTGGAAACCCTCACGAGACTTCACTTGTCCACTAGGGGTAACCTAGGGGTTTAAAAGGCTTGTTGCATATGCTAAATGCAACCGTGATCCCTACGAAAGTGGTGTTATCTTTATTTGTTTTATTAGTTCATAGTTGTATATATGTTTATTTCATTTCCATGCTGTAGTTCATTGCTAGGGACTAGCAATATCTAAGTTTGGGGGCATGATAAGTGCTTAAATGTTGCACATTTCAGCACCTAAGTTAGGGTATTTCAGTTTTTGTATCTATCTTAATTTCATGTTTTAGTCCTAATTTATGTTTATGTGTATTTCAGGGCAATAAAGTTAAAATGAGTTAAGAACGGTCCATTAAAGCCTTTTTAGAGTCGAGCAAAGATATTTAGAAAAAGCTCAGAAAATGGCAAAAAGGAGGTCGCAGCCCATTGCTCGTATAGTGTGTTTATTCTTCAAAAGCGGTCAATCTCAGGCCTTTGATGATGTTCCCAAAGATGAAGAAGCAAACTAATGAGCTCGGGGCTAAAATGGACCTAAATAGGGCTTAAAGGAAATTTCCAACTCTGGGAGGATCGATCCCCCAAGGTGGGGGATCGATCCCCCAGGACTTGGCAATATTACAGATTTTTTTTATTGTTTGGGCTTATTTTGTGAACTATTGGGCTTTAATAGGATTGTTACTTAAGGCCCAGTGAGCCATTAGATTAGAGTTAGTATTTATTTTATTTAGGTGAATATTATTAGAATGATTAAGTTTTTTAATTATTATTCTGTATCGTATTTTTTTCTCTCTCTGGAAAAACACGGGAAAGAGGAGAAAAAGCAAGAACAGGCTAGGGTTTTGAGAAGAAGCTCAGAGATGATGAATCCAAGGATGGAGATTGTTCTGTCTTCAACTCCATCAACCATGAGTGGCTAATTCTCCTACTTAGGGTTGGATAAACCCTAAGCATGTAACCTATTCTCTCTCTATTTTCATACTTTTTGGGGATTTATTTATGTAATTGATGTATAGGCTTGAATAACATGATTTAATTCTTTCAATTGTTTATTCGTATTAATCTCTTGTTGTCTTATGTGTTATTGATGAATAAACAAGCTATACACTTGAATTCCTTGTAAATTAATTCTTGTGATGTCTATGCATGTGGTTAATTAGTTGTAATCATGTTCAAATTGATGGAAAATTACTTTTATTTGATGGATGGCACTACATGTTTAGGTTAATTTATTGTCTAATTGATTTTAAATTCATGTTTAATTAGTTTAATTTAAGATTAATTAATTTAATTGCAATTCAATTATTAGATAAGTAGACCATCCATACTTATGTTTGAATTCTATACTTTTTGTCACAATTGCATTATCTTCTAGATTAATGTAAGCTAGAATTGTAACTTGAATTGATGGACCATTCTTTGGATTGGTAAATTGCACTACACTTAGTGTATTTGTCATTAGGTATGCAATTCAAGCTTGAAATTGATGCTTCATACTTTTCTTTGCAAGTATTAGCTACATTAGAATTACATTTAATTATTTCCCTAATTAGTTGAAAGTGAGTGAGTTAAGGAATGTGTTTAGTGGTGAATCCTACACCCTAAGTCTCTTTCCAATCTTTTATACTCTACTCTTTATTTGCATTATTTAGTTTAAAATTAGTCTAATCACAAAACCAAACCTTTTTAGTAATCACATAAGCACTAAAGTAGAATTCAATTCTGAAAAACCTATAATTGTTTAGATCTCTTGAGACGATCCCTGCTCATTTCATACTCCATAGTATAAGTGTTTAGTGGTTTTACAAATTTTAAAATATGGTGCCCACTTGACATTATTTCTAAACCTAAAGTGTTATGCATTATTTTGTGCACACGCTCGGTCGCACCACTTAGAGTAATTACCAAAAAGTCATGCTTTCATGCCCTTTACAAGAAAAGTAAACATTTAATATGCTTTTCTACAAAAGTAAAAATGTAGATATCATGGATATGAAATATCGTGGATGTATGCCAAGCCGGAATCAAATCCAAGCACAAAAAGTGAGGTGAAGCGTGGAAAAATGAAAAATAACTAAAGGACGAAATAGGGAAAAAACGAAAAAAAAGAATTTCTGAAAAAAGAAAGGAAGAAAAATGATCGGGTCATTACAATCTACCCTCCTTAGAAAGGATTTCGTCCCTGAAATCAAATCGTACCTGAAAGAGAGAACAAGTGGGGATACCGAGAGCGAACCTCCTATTCGAGCTCCCAGGTAGCCTCTTCAATGCCATGGTGTTTCCACAAGACCTTAACCAATGGAATGGTCTTGGTCCGCAAGACCTAATCCTATGAATCAAGAATCTGGATTGGACCTTCCTCGTAGGTCACGTCCTCATCAACAACCACGTCAGTCCATCGTAAAACATGTGATGGATCTGGTTCGTACTTCCTCAGCATAGAGACATGAAAGACGGTGTGAACCCTATCCAGGTCTGGCAGCAACGCCAAACGATAAGCAACCTCACTGACGCATTCCAAAATTTCAAATGGTTTAATGAATCTTGGAGATAACTTGTTAGTCTAGTGAAATCTTAGAAGTCCCTTGCGCGGAGAAATCTTAAGAAAGACATGGTCTCCTACCTCAAAAGACAAGGATCATCTCCTCCTATCAGCGTAACTCTTCTGTCTGCTCTGTGCAGTAGCCAACTGCTGCCGAACGAACTTGATTTTTTCTATAGTCTCAATGACAATGTTGGGACCTAAGACAACGGTATCACTGACCTCGGTCCAACAAACTGGAGATCTGCAAGGTCTGCCATACAACGCCTCAAAAGGTGCCATGCCAATAATGGTCTGGTAACTGTTATTATAGGTAAACTTAACCAAAGGTAAGTAGTCTTCCCAATTACCGCTGAAGTCCAAGATACAAGCCCGTAAAATATCCTCCAATATCTGAATGGTGCGCTCCGACTGACCATCAGTCTGAGGATGGAATGCCGTGCTAAAATGAAGCCCCGTGTCAAGAGCCTCCTAAAAACTCTGCCAAAAGTGAGATGTGAACCATGGATCCCTATATGAAACAATGGATACAGAAACCCCTTGAAGCCTGACAATCTGCCTCACATACAGTCCACTTAGTCTCTCTGCACTATCTGTCACTTCCATGGGCAAGAAGTGAGCCGTCTTAGTCAACTTGTCAACTTTGACCCACACGGCATCATTCCCTGCCTGAGACCTCGGAAGTCCTGTTACGAAATCCATAGTGATATGCTCCCATTTCCACTCAGCTACTGGTAATGGTTGCAACAATCCTGCCGGTCACTGATGCTCTGCCTTCACTTGCTGACAATTAAGGCATCGAGCCATAAATTGTGAGACATCTCGTTTCATGCCCTGCCACCAAAACTGTCACCGCAGATTGTGATACATCTTCGTACCACCAGGATGAACTGCGAGTCGAGAGTGGTGAAAATCCCGAAGAACGTCTTCACGACAAGACAAAGGAACAAACATCATCCCCTTGTACCTGAGAGCATCGTCTGAATATAAGGTCCAACCCTCTACATTCTCGCCGCTTGAAATCCGAACATGGATGGCCTTCATCTCCCCATCTTACAACTATGCCTCAATAACTCTGCTAAGAAGAGCCAGTTGAGCCACAAGGCTAAACAAAATAGCTGATGAAGCGTCTTCGTAAGACTGTAGACCAAGATCTGCAAGTTCTTCTATCATCTTCCATCTGTGAATGGAAATGCTAGCAATAGTCCCCCGTGACTTCCTACTCAATGCATCGGCCACCACATTGGCCTTACCCGGATGGCACTGTAACTCAAAGTCATAATCTTCCATGAACTCAACCCATCTGCGCTGTCTCAAGTTCTTGTCATTTTGAGAGAAGAGATACTTAAGACTCTTGTGGTCGGAGAAAACCTTAAACTTTTCCCCGTACAAATAGTGTCTCCACCCCTTCAAGGCAAAGATAACTACTGCTAACTCCAAATCATGTGTAGGGTAGTTCAACTCATGAGTCTTCAACTGTTGAGACCCATTAGCAACCACCCGCTCTGTCTGCATCAAGACACAACCCAAACCTTCCCACGAAGCATTACAGAAGATCACATAACCCAAACCACGTTTAGGAATGATCAAAACTGGAGCTGATGTCAACCTGACCTTCAACTCCTGAAAAGCAAACTCACAGGCCTCGTTTCATATGAACTTGACTCCCTTGCGGGTAAGTCGAGTTATAGGTGCCGCTAAACGAGAGAAATTCTGAACAAATCTTCGATAATAGTCGGCTTGGCCAAAAAAACTTTGAGTCTCAAATACTGTCTTCGGACGTTCCCAATCCATCACTGATTCGATCTTTGACGGATCTACTGCAACACCGCCCCCTTAACACAACATGTCCAAGGAACTTCACTTCCGGTAGCCAAAATTCGTATTTCTCGAACTTGGCGTACAACCGGTTATCCCTAAGGGTCTATAATACTATCTTCAAATGATACTCATGTTCCCCACCGAAGCTAAGTATATAAGAATGTCGTCGAAGAAAACCATTACGAACTGATCAAGATGGTCACTGAATACACGATTTATCAAGTCCATAAAAGCTACTGGAGCATTGGTCAAACCAAATGGCATCACCAGAAACTCATAATAGCCATACCGTGTGCGGAAAGCGGTCTTGGATACATCCTCAACCTTAACCCTCAACTGATAGTAACCCTACCTCAAATCAATGTTCAAAAAACAAGTGGCTCCCTTTAACTGATCAAATAAATCATCAATCCTTGGTAAAGGATACTTGTTCTTGATCGTGACGTGGCTCAGCTTGCAATAATCGATGCAAAGTCTCAAAGACCCATCCTTTTTCTTCGTAAAAAGAACTGGTGCTCCCCAGGGTGAAGCACTAGGATGAATAAAGCCTCTAGCTTTTAAGTCATCCAATTAAGCTTTAAGCTCATCAAGCTCTGCTGGTGCCATACGGTACGGTGCCATAGAGATGGGCGCTGTACCGGGAATGACGTCGATGGCAAAGATAACTTCTCGAAGAGGAGGTAACTCTGTTAGCTCCTCTGGAACGACATCAAATAAATCCTCAACAACTGCTGGAAGAACACGGCCCAAACAACTAGCCTCATCGACTAGCAAACTGGCCAAGTAGGACCTATGGCTACTCCAGTCACCAATACTGAAAATCATCGTCGAGTGGGAATCGTTCTAGTCACCCATGAAGTGAAAACGATCTCCCGTGGGAGTGCAAATAGACACTCGCCCGCGGAAGTAATCAATTGTGGCACGAAAGAAAGACAACCAGTCCATCCTGAGAATGACAAAATCAAACTCTGAAGTCCACCCAGCTATCTCGATAGTACAACCCCGACAAACATGGTCCAAAAACACTAGACCCCCAACTGGTGTGTCAACATATAGGAAACCATCTCACTGCATGACCTCCAGACCCAAAGAATGTGCAAATGATGCAGATATGAATGAATGTGATACACCTGTGTCAACAAGGACTCTAGCCTAAGAACTGAAGACTGAAAAGATACCTCGAACTGTAGAAGTCCCTATGGAGGTATCGGCCTGTGGCAATGTATAAGCTCGTCCCTGAGCCCTGACTGCTGAGTACTGCCCTGGTGGCCTGACTGGTGTCTGGAAGTAGTAGGTATAGAACCTCTACCTGGATAAGAACCAACAAGCAGAGCCACTGGCTGTGGTGCCTGAGGCACCCTGAAACCCGACTGAACAACTGCAGACTATGCTGGTGTGGCTTATGAACTAGTGCCACCCTGTGCTCTGCTCCGTGGATGAGGGCAACCTTTCTTCATATGACCAGGCTGCTTGTAATAGTTGCAAGTCCCCTGAAACCCCTTCGTCGAAACTGTAGACTTACTAGCCTGTGATTGACTGGTCTGTAGCTGAAGTTATGGACAACGAGGCTTGATGTGCCCCGGCTGTTGACAATGGTGACAAATCACTCCTCAGGCTAACCCAGAAGATACTGGAAACTGCAGATGCAGACCGAGCCTACTGTAACTGTCCCTGAGTGCGTGAACTATTCCTAGCCTTAGCCTTCTTTCACTGACTCTTGGAAGATGACGGAATGTCATAGCGAGGCTGCTTATGTGAACCTATGATCCGTAATTGTCCCTGAGTGTGTGAACTATCCCCGGCCTTAGCCTTCTTCCACTGACTCCCGGAAGAGGACTGAGTGTCATTGCGAAGCTGCTTATGTGAACCCCTGATCCGTAACTGATCCCGTTCCTCTGCCTCAGCTAACATTGCCCTCTGGACTACCTCTATGTAAGTCCTCAAATCAAGAATTGAGACCCGTGGCCTGATGTCAAGATGTAGTCCATCCTGAAATTTCATTGCCCTGGCCTCATCTGTCGCCACCACATCCTCGGCATAATGAGAGAGAGAAGTAAATCGTGTCTCATACTCAATGACACTAATAGTGCCCTGATAAAGACCTGTGAACTGTATCATCATCTCCCGCCTTATAGCCCTAGGAAAGAAGTGCTCGATGAACAAACCTCTTAACTCATTCCAAGTCATCAACTCAACATTGTGGACATTTATCATAGACCTCCACCAAATATCGACATCTCCCATGAATATAGAGGCTGTTAAGGAGATCCTCAATTAGTCTGTAGGCATTGCCATGCTATCAAGCTTGCGTACCATAAGATCTGGCCATGCCTCTAAAGTAAGCGGATCCATACTCCCTGCAAACTGGTCGATATTAACCCTCTGAAACTTTATGAAGTAATCCAATGCCTCATTAGCAACTGGTACCAGTACCAGAATTTGCATATCTGTTATATGCTAACGAAACATTTGCTGAATGGACTCTTACATCCCCAGAGCCACTCCCTGTGCGATCTGCTCTTCATAAGTTGGCGCTCGTGGTGGATTAGGAACCGTGCCATGAACTGGAATCCTAGGCCTTCCCGAACCCCTCGTAAACTTAGTGTCATCCACCTGTTCCTCATCACCCTGACGTAAAAACTCTCCACTCATGACAACCATGATACTAAACGCACGAGAAGAAAGAGGTCAAAAATAACACAAGTTATTATGACCGAATGCAACTCACGCTATGAATGCACGAAACCGGAAGCATGTCAATGTATGTGACATACAATCATGCTAAAGTAGGTAAGCATATATAACATGCTAAATAGATGCTGAAATCTTCTAGGTACTTAAGCAAATAATCACATAGACATGTTATCAAACTAAGCACGTAAACATGTTATAATACTAAAACATGTTATCAAGGCATATGAATTAATCAAAGTACACCAACAAAAACATGATATCCACCCAAAACCCGTCATCCTACGGTTTTCGAACCTAGGAGCTCTGATACCACTTGTTGTGACCCCAGTTTTATTCAACTCGGTACGTCAGTGATGAACCGAGATTGACCCGTTAACGGATCCAGATGCGGAAGCAAAAGATGAAACCATAGTCCTTTGAGATATAAATCATCTCTAAGACACAAATGTGACATTCCATGTGGTCACGGAAGCTAAATAGAGCAAAAGGGGAAACTAGAGTCAAAACGGGCTAAAGCCATCAAACAAGGGCAAAATGGTCAATTCATAATTGAAAGGAGAAAATTGACCCTAAATAAGTCAAACAAGGTGAATACAATCTAATCTAATCATTTCCTAACATTGCAAGAGGTTCTAAGAACTTTGGATAAGAATTCCCACAAAATGCCCTTTCCCGGTTTAAGTGAAAACTGACACTACTTCACTAAAACATACATATCTCTCATTGTGTTTGGAATTTGAGAATGGGATTGGTACCATTGGAAATATGACTCAAAATATTTAAGTTTAGGCTCAAGAATCACCTCATTTGGATTAGAAACGAAGAAGTTATGACCCTTTGAAGTTGGAAGATCAATGCTGAAACAAAATCTGGAAGCTGTGCATATGAAAGCTATTTAGGTTGACCGAAATGGAGTTTCGGTTGACCAAAATGACCAAAAAATTTGTAGAAAACATGCATTTAAGTGCTGGTTATTTTGGTAGACCGAAATAAAGTTTCGGTCGACTGAAATTGGCCCTGAATAGTAGAATTGGCTACTAGAATGATGAATTACTGTGCGTTAATGATTCCACTTGCCATAGGTCGACCGAAACACCTCGAAAAGCTGCTATAAGGCCTACTATATGCCAAAGGTGTTAAGGTTCAACCCATGCTTTGAATCCTATGATGATTTGGTTCAAAAGTGAAAGTTTAAAACTGATTTTCAATGAGATTTTGAGTATGTGAACATGCCAACAACCTTGAAATGACTAAATAAATGTATTACAACCACTTATAGCCTTATACATGTTCATTACAAGAATTTCATATGCCAAACCTTCAAGGTTGGTTTAAAAATATTTTTAAAGCAAATGATGGTACCAAATGACTACAAGTGTTAAGTTAAACATGTTTGGCCCTTGGCCTCATTACACACACATCTAAAGAGTACCAAAAGGTGCACTTAAGTGAACATTACATGTCTTGAACAATAAATACAAGTTTTTAACATAATAACCAAAATAAAGTGTGATATGCTAACAAGTGCATATTCTAACATAACAAAAATTCTCCAAGTAGTCTAGCAAGTCTAAGATTGTTGTGCATTCCACAATATTGCTGTTTCACCTGAAAAACACTAGGTAACTTCGGGGTGAGTAAACAAGTTTACTCGTAGGAAATGAGCATGCATAAGTTCAACATATTACAAGGTTTGCATTTTAATATAATTCAATCTATGCTATTAAAGTGATATTAAAACTTTCAACATAGCATAATGAGATGCAAATTCACAAAGTTAACAACTTAGAATTTAAAAGCGAAATCAAACCAAAGTGGATACTTGGATATTGTCCGGATTAAAATCGTACTCTTGGGATCACTTTAGGGCTATTAACCCATGAGTACCTTCCTCTATTGTGCACTATAGTGTAGGGACCTCTCTATTTCCCGTACTAGAACCAAGTCCTAGCCTAGTCATGTTGTTGATAATATCCCAAGTTTCCAAAATCAACAAGTAATGCAACAAGTCATGATATGTGATAAAACACAACAAGTTCCATGAATTGAATGACTAAATCATTAGAACAGTTAGATAGAAATTAATTAAACTAATTAAGTAATTTCTCTAGATTTCAAGAGTTGTTTAAATGATTCTAATTAAATATATGACAAGTAGTAACTCATAGACATGCCATATATCAAGTCAAAAATGGAATTTAAGCATGGAGCAATTAAGTAGAATTTAAATCAATTGAAATTAATTAATTCTCTAGATTTAAAAGCTTATTTAAATCATGCCAAATTAATATACAACAAAGATCAAGTCATGGCCATACCATTTATCAAGTAAAATGAATTATATGCAAACTACTATTAGTTATTTATTTCCTAAATTAACATAGGACATGCATACAATTTGTATATCATTTCAAGATCAATTAAATCACTTGAAAAATTAAATTATAACACCCCCTACCTCAATAGAGAATAGTATCTCTATAATCCAAAGCAACCAAGCTTAAAATTGGAAAAGTAAACAAGGATTTTATAGAGGAGAGTGAGAGGAAGATAAAGTGTTCCAAGCTTATAAGTCTAAGGTGAGTGGAAGGGAACCAAAAATGAAGTCAAAGCTAATAGTCAAGCTTTTCTCCAATGGTGGCTAGATTAGGGTTCTTGAGTGGAAAGAGATGCATGAACTAAATGTGAAAATCCTAAGTTAAAATGGTGGGATTTTCCACTCACTAGGTGCTCTTGCACTACCTCTCACACACACACTAATGTAAGACTAAAGGTGAGTCCTACACTTGTCATGAATCTAAGTAAGCTTCCAAAACTTAATATTGAACCTACACTTGTCAACCATCTATGCCAACAAGTACATCTATCCTAGGCTAACAAATGGGTGAATCTCCACCCTCCATGTGTTAAGAGATTAAGACTCCAAGTGGTTCCACCACAAAACCAACAAGTGGCACCTTCGGAATATGACACTTGTCACATTTTCTGAAAATTGCAAAAAAGTTCTTTTTGAAAATATCTTCCAAATAAAATTACAAAATGGTCGCCAAGATGAAAAATAATTACTTTACTTAATTATACTAAAACCCCTCAAGTTTAGAGTAATTACCTGAAAGTCATGCTTTCATATCCTTTACAAGAAAAGTAAACATTTAATATGCTTTTCTATAAAAGTAAAAATATAGATATCATGGAAATGAAATATAATGGATGTATGCCAAGCCGGAATTAAATCCGAGAACAAAAAGTGAGGTTAGGCATGGAAAAATAAAAAATGACTAAAGGACGAAATAGGGAAAAGACGAAAAAAAAAGAATTTCTGAAAAAAGATAGGAAGGAAAATGACTGGGTCATTATAATCTACCCTCCTTAAAAAGGATTTCATCCCCAAAATCAAATCGTACCTGAAAGAGAGAACAAGTGGGGATACTGAGAGTGAACCTCCTGTTCGAGCTCCCAAGTAGCCTCCTCAATACCATGGTGTCTCCACAAGACCTTAACCAATGGAATGGTCTTGGTCGGCAAGACCTGCTCCCGTGAATCAAGAATCTGGGCAGGACCTTCCTCGTAGGTCACGTCCTCATCAACAACCACGTCAGTCCATCGTAAAACATGTGATAGATTCGGTTCGTACTTTCTCAGTATAGAGACATGAAAGACGTTGTGAACCCTATCTAGGTCTGGCGGCATCGCCAAACCATAAGCAACCTCACCGACGTGTTCCAAAGTCTCAAATGGTCCAATGAATCTAGGAGACAACTTGTCAGTCTGGCGAAATCTCAGAAGTCCCTTACACGAAGAAATCTTTAGAAAGACATGGTTTCCTACCTCAAAAGACAAGGATCGTCTCCTCCTGTCAGCGTAACTCTTCTGTCTGCTCTATGCAGTAGCCAACCGCTGCCGAACCAACTTGATTTTCTCTGTCGTCTTAATGACAATGTCGGGACCCAAGGCAACGGTATCACCGACCTCGGTCCAATAAACTGGAGATCTGCAAGGTTTGCCATACAACGCCTCAAAAGGTGCCATGCCAATAATGGTCTGGTAATTGTTGTTGTAGGCAAACTCAACCTAAGGTAAGTAGTCCTCCCAACTACCGCCGCAGTCCAAGATACAAGCCCGTAACTTATCCTCCAATATCTGAATAGTGCGTTCTAACTGACCATCAGTCTGAGGATGGAATGCCGTGCTAAAATGAAGCCCCGTGTCAAGAGCCTCCTGAAAACTCTGCCAAAAGTGAGATGTGAACCGCGGATCCCTATCCGAAACAATGGATATAGGAACCCCGTGAAGCCTGACAATCTGCCTCACATACAGTCCACTTAGTCTCTTTGCACTATCTGTCACTACCATGGGTAAGAAGTGAGCCGTCTTAGTCAACCTGTCAACTATGACCCACACGGCATCATTCCCTGCCTGAGACCACGGAAGTCCTGTTACGAAATCCATAGTGATATGCTCCCATTTCCACTCAACTATTGATAATGGTTGCAACAATCCCACCGGTCGCTGATGCTCTGCTTTCACTTGCTGATAAGTAAGGCATCGAGCCACAAACTGTGAGACATCTCGTTTCATGCCTTGCTTCCAAAACTGTGGCCGCAGATTATGATATATCTTCATACCACTAGGATGAATTGCGAGTCGAGAGTGGTGAAAATCCCAAAGAACGTCTTCACGACAAGACAAAGGAACAAACATCATCCCCTTCTACCTGAGACCACCGTCTGAATGTAAGGTCCAATCCTCTACATTTTCGCCGCTTGAAATCCAAACATAGATGGCCTTCATCTCCCCATCCTCCAATTGTGCCTCAATAACTCTGTTAACAAGAGCCGGTAGAGCCACAAGGCTAAACAAAATAGCTGATCAAGCGTCCTTGTAAGACTATAAACCAAGATCTGCAAGTTCTTCTAACATCTTCCATCTGTGAATGGAAATGCTAGCAATAGTCCCCCGTGACTTCCTACTCAATACATCGGCCACCACATTGGCCTTACCCGGCTGGTATTGTAACTCAAAGTCAGAGTCTTCCATGAACTTAACCCATCTGCGCTATCTCAAGTTCAAATCCTTATGAGAGAAGAGATACTTAAGACTCTTGTGGTCGGGGAAAACCTCAAACTCTTTCCCGTACAAATAGTGTCTCCACCTCTTCAAGGCAAAGATAATTGCTACTAACTCCAAATCATGTATAGGGTAGTTCAACTCATGAGTGTTCAATTGTCGAGACCCGTAAGCAACCACCCGCTCTGTCTACATCAAGACACAACCCAAACCTTCCCGCGAAGCATCACAGAAGATCACATAACCCAAACCACGTTCAGGAATGATCAAAACTAGAGCCGACGTCAACCTGACCTTCTACTCCTAAAAATCAGACTCACAGGCCTCGTTCCATATGAACTTGACTCCCTTGCGGGTAAGTCGAGTCATAGGTGCTGCTAAACAAGAGAAATCCCGAACAAATCTCCGGTAATAGCCGGCTAGGCCAAGAAAACTCCGAATCTCAAATATTATCTTCAGACGTTCCCAATCCATCACTGATTTGATCTTTGACGGATCTCCTGCAACACCGCCCCCTGACATAAAATGTCTACGGAACTTCATTTCCGGTAGCCAAAATTCGCATTTCTCGAACTTGGCATACAACCGGTTATCCTTAAGGATCTGCAATACAGTCCTCAAATGATACTCATGTTCCTCTATCAAAGCTGAGTATACAAGAATGTCGTCGACGAAAACCACTACGAACTAATTAAGATGGTCACTGAATACACGGTTCATCAAGTCCATAAAAGCTGCTGGATGATGTGGGTGTGTCGCCGCACCACATCAAGCTTGAAAGAGTGTGTGCATTTTAAGGCGAGGGCCAAAAGTTTTACATTTATAGAAGCCACTACTACCTTTACTAAAAATATAGGTAGGGCGAGTAGGGATCATCCCAAGGGATTGTGAGGATCGAACAATGTCGTGGAATCGCTATTAGGGCTAGTAGGTCGAGTGATCAAACAATTGGTTGGTTGGTTGATTAGAGAGCAACTAAATTCAATTAAGTAACAACAAAAGAATGCAATTAAGAGTAAGTAATAGAGAGAGAGATCTTGGGGTTTAGAGATCACCACCAAGCAATGCATTTCTATGCCATTGACAAGTGACTAATGAGGGCAAATGGTGTGTTGCAATATTGGTGTGTGTGTGTGTGTATGTTTAGTTGATTCAACAAGCAAGGATGACTAGTTAAGCATGTATTGTCTAAACATCATGTGAAAGGCACAATATATCTAAGCAATGAAGCATATATTGTCTAAACAACATGTGAAAGGCATAATAGACCAAAACAAGTCATTAATGCTTTCATTAAGCTCATAATCCAAATACAACACAAGGTTAGAGACATATACTACTTGCATTCAAAAGCTTGGATCATCAAACAACAAGCATGGATTGTCCTCCCATTTAACACTACACTACAACTACACTATATCTGCACTACTAGCATGAAAATAAACTAGGGGAAAGGCACAATCCATCAAGGAATAAGTATAAACCATCAAGAAAATCACAAGAGCATTCCTTTAAGCACTATGTTTGTACAATCTCCATATCTATAGCATCAATACACATTAACATGCATCAATAACACAAAATATAGAGATAAACACATAAATATCTATCCTAACATACATAGACATATGGATAGAATGAAATGATCAATTGGAAGCATTAAACCACATAAATTATTAAACAAACAAGATCTATATATATCAAAGTGTCAAAACATCAATTACAACACTAATCCATCAATAATACACAAGATTAAGATGTAAAAAGCATGCATGGGGCTAACTCTAGCCCCAAGAGGATGTCTAGCCACTCACGGTGATGTTGCTCCAACCCTCAAGGGCTAACTCCATGGTTGAAATCTGCTCATTGTTGATGAAGAACTCCAATGGTGTCTCTAGCCTCCTCCTCTAAGTTTGCTCTCCAAGAGATGATATGAAAATGATATTAGCCTCCTTTGGTAAAAAACAATCCTTATCCTTATATCGGTAGGTCAAATGACACCCAAAATGAGCTGGGGTCGTGCACACAATATTCCCTAATGATTGGATAAAGGACAACTTTCAATGAGATGGAAATTTAACTTTTTCGCGTTGGAGGAAGTTCGATCAATTGAACCTTGGACTTGGATCGATCGAACTGGCTGAGATCCATTGAACTTAGGCTGGATCGATCCAACTGGTTGATCTTTTTGGGAAAAGACAAATTCGAGATATTTTGGGGATATATTTTTGGGAAAAGGACAAAAGTGGTTAGTGGGTGGTACAGCTGTGGATGGGATCAATCATTTGAATAATGACAAAAGTGTTCGATCGATCGAAGGGTGGTGTTGGATCGATTGAACTTTTGGACTTTATTCTTTTGGGCTAAGGCTTGGATCTATCTTGAAGTGCTGAGATCGATTATTGTTCGATCGATCGAACCTTGAAGTTGGATCAATCGAACTTTGCTGCTTCCCACCTTTGGCTTCATTTGCTTCCTTCTTTCTCCACTTTGCTCATTTCTTTGTTTAATCCCAGAATTGCTTCAATTAAGCTCTTATTTGGCAGAGTTAGCTTATTTTCGGGATAAGTGCCTGAAAATGAAAATAATACGAAATCAATCTAAAATGGTAAAGTAAGATAGATAAAGGTACTAGAATGCTTAAGCTTAAGGGGTTTAAATACGCACTTTTCAGCGCTCATCACACCCCCAAACTTAAATATTGCTAGTCCCTAGCAATGAACTAGAAAGTAAAGGAATGAAATGAACAACTATATAAGTATAAATCTAGAAAACAATAAATGGATAACGCCACTTTCGTAGGGAACACGATTGCACTTAGCATATGCAACAAGCCTTTTAAACCCCTAGGTTACCCCTAGTGGACGAGTGAAGTCTCGTGAGGGTTTCCAGAAATGGTACCCACAAACATTCAGCTCATTCTTTCAAAAGAGGCACCAATATTGCAAACAAGCATTAGGAGAAAACTACCTCAAGTATGCAATTTTTCAACCCTTTTCAAGCAATCTCCCAAAATCTCAACATCAAGCAAGCAAGTATGGTCCTTCACACATCAAGAAAATGATCATGTAAATCAAAACAACTCTAGAATCCTTTTTGAGTGGACCGGCATCAAATATGTTGTTATCTTAGCCAATTAAAGAATTAATCACATCCTTACCCTCAAACTAGCACACAAATCTAGTACCGATCATCAAGACAAAAAGTGGACCTTTTATTAAAGCTTTATTGTTTTAGGTGCACTTATTCTTTTCACTCGATTTTTTTTTTTTTTTTTTTGAATTGAGGATCAAAGATGGAAGCATAGTGCAATGTTGATCCATTAAGCTTTCTAGCGATTCATGAGATCGAGCGTTAGGTCAATGACTCCCAAACCAGACGGTTCTAGGGCATTAGGTATTCAAATACCCCTACGAACTTACAAGCTCAAATCAACTAGGCTACAAATCAAGACAACAACCATCTAATCATTTCATACTTCTCACCATTTGGGAGAAGTCCTCACTTTTTATTGCTTTTGCAACTTTCTTTCTTTTTTTTTAATTTAATTATTAACCTAGAGTTTGGGCCCTCCACCTTTTGGCGCGAGAAGTTCAGTGCTTGATGAGGCTAGAATCCCGGCTACTTAGTGAAAAGGGGTTGTTATCCACCTTTATCAAGAATGAAAGCTTTTAATGCACTACTAGCTCAATTGGGATATAACCAATTCAATAATCAACAAAGCATGTACCCCACAAATGAATGCTAGTGTGCGCCGGTGCTAGTATAGAATCCTAGAATGAATCTCAAAGCAATCACAAAATCAAGATGATGTGGACCACAAGTGCAAGCAAGATATCAATCTTTCAAAAAATTTACTCCTAAATGGCATCCCTAAGACATACAAGGAGTATTGGACTCTCAAGTTAAGCAATTTTTAAATTTTAAGCAATATAGTCCTCAAAAGATCAAAATCATAGCTAGATATGGACCAATCATAGAAATATCCCTCAATTACACAAGTCATGCTCAAAATTTTAAATTTAAAACTAACACTGCAAAACACCATTCCCCCCAAACTTAAATGGCACAATGTCCTCAATGTGCAAAGAGAACAATGGAAAGAGTATACCAGTGCAACTAAGGCATAGAATGATCGGGACTGAAGTATCCGAAGTGGGTGGCATGGCCCCCCCAAACTTGGGATGAACTGTGGTCCTGAAAATTGGCACTTGGATAAACTCATCAGACAACAAAATGGGATAATTAGTGTACAGTGGACATGCAAGTGTAAATGGGATAAATAGATAAAGAAATGAGAGAGGTATAAGGGTGGTCCTAAAAATTGGGTAATACTCTCTCACTGAAGTCACTGTGATGCACCTGATGGAGTCAAACATACAAATATGATAATATAATTATATGACATCCATAGCAAAAACAGATATATAAAATAGATAAAGTACTAGTACATCAAAAGATCTAAGCCGACAGACTGGTTGTAAAAATAATAATGTACAGTGACAAAAGTAAAGTATCAATAGGAGAGAGGGATCATGAGATAGAAGGAACTAGGAACTCAGGAGGATGAGGTAGGACGGGCAGGTCGGGCTTCGCGGATATCTCTGGATAAATCTCGGAACATGGTCGCGACAGTCGTGCAAAAGGTAGCCAAATCAGCTCTGTGGGCTGTGAGATCAGCTTGTATAGCGACAACAGCATCCTCAAGCGTCTGTAGACGTACTCCAAAGCCAGGGGTCAGATCTAGAGCCTCAGGCATAGAAGAGTCAGAAGAAAACTCCTGAGTCTGCTCCTGCTCATGAATGGGCGACCTGGCTGGAGAGTACTGCTCTGCATCGTCTGCAGGGCGCTCTAAGTCAATATCTATATGATCGGTAGCTGGATCGACTGGTGCGTCGTCCGCTGCGGGATCTGCTGCTATTGCCTCTCCCTATGCTTGTGCCTGTGCCTCCTCCTCTGCCTCTAGCTCCTCTGCAGCCACTACCTCGTGGTCCTGCAGTTTAGAAATAATGGCGTTATATCTTTTGGTCCAGTCCTTCTTCAGAAAGTGGCATGAACCTCTCTCTGGGTGCTCCCGAGGGTGAATAGGGTAGCGCTGATCTATCAAAATTTGGGTGATGAGGTGGCTGAATGGAAGAGACTTAGCCTGTCCGGGCGTCTCCTTGCTAATGTACTTGTCATATAGCTTCCTCATCATGCTCCAGATGAGCGCTGGAATGGACACCCAGTGCCCAGTGTAGAAGGCGTAGAGGGCTGTCAAATAATCACCCCTCCTTTGAATCTTGTGCCCGGCCATGTAAATGTTCTAGAAAAGTACGGAATCGGTGAACCAAAGGTCATCTGGAAGGAATGTCCGAGTGGCGAAGGTCTCGCCACTAGTATGGTGACCTGTACGAAAAACCGCCATATCGGTGTAAGAAGGCCTGTATAGCCTCGGATATGTGTCCTGAAGCTCTGGAGGACAGCGGTGTGGGTAGTGGCAAGAGCGGGCTAGTGAGTCCACTGTGATGGTGATCTGATGGCCATCTAAAGAAGTGACCAGCTCTACTGTGGTACGCGGGGATGGTCGGAGGTTCTGGTAGAACAACCGTACCAGCCGCGGGTAGACCGGCTCTGTGACCGGGGCAAGAATAGCTACTAGGCCCCTCTGTCGAACACTCACTCATGGTCGACCATCATATGCACATATCTAGGCGTGGGCCTATCACGCTCCAGATGAGCTGGCTGAGCTGGTATAGGTGAATGCTCAGCTCCAGCATGTGGTGGAGATGGTGATGGAGTAAATGCAGGATGAGCCACAGGGGTGGATGGCAAATGGTCATCCTCAGCCTCATGAGATAGTGACTGAGGTGGGGTAGCCTGTGCTGGCTCCTTCTGTGCATGAGAGGGCTCTGCTGGCTCTTCTGTCCATGGTCTAATGTGTCAGTAGGGCCCGTGTTGCTTGTTGGCAACGGTCTTCCTCTTAACCATGGCCTGCAAAAAGAAAAAGAAAAACTTGCAATGGGAGTTAGTGCCAGAATAAGAAATTTTAAGTACGATATAGAAACATGTATGTCAAGTAAAAATAGACAAAACAGATATGACATGAATCTATGCAAGTGGCAGGATATGAAACATGTTAAACAATGTAAGTATGAAATGCATCCAATATGGAATATCACAGGCATTGGGCATATATAAGATAGCATGAACATAAGATATGATGAATGAAGTGTGTGTGTGTGAGATCTGTGAAGTTTGATCGATCAGAAAAGAAGTGAGATCGATCACAAAAGTTAGATCGATCGAAAATAAGTGAGATTGATCTCACAACTTCGATCGATCTGAGACATGAGTTCGATCGATCTCTCAAGATCGATCGATCGAACTGTGCGACGAATATAAACAGTCACAGATCTGTGACTTTGGAAGCAGGGGGCCCACACGAACGTGTTCGTAGGCCCATCAACACAATAAATCATTAAATATATCATCGCTTTTCAAAGCCCAAACCCCCAATATAGATCAAACACATACACATATATACGAAGCATATACACATATATATATACATGGAAACCCAATGCTTCGAAGCTTTAAAAATGGAGATTCAATCACGTATAAAGCAAGAATGCAACATATAAAGTATCTAATCATCATATTGAAGCTTAAATCATAAGAGAGATCTTGGATCTTACCCAAATTGATGAGAGAAGTGGAGATATGAACGAGTGAAGATGAATCCGAGAAGGGAGAGAGAGATTGGCCCTTGGATCTCGCCGGAGATGTCACCAGAGATGAGGGAGATGAGAGTAGATGCGGCGGCGATGAGGGGAGTAAGGGTTTGGAGGGTTGGATCGATCTAAATAATCGATCTTGGGACCTTCCAGGTCTATTTTAAAAACATTCCCGATAGAGTTCGATCGATCGAACTTTGACGAACTTTCTTCAAAGTATTTTTGGATTTTTTAAATTTTTGAAAATTACAAAATTAAAATTAAAAATTGGAATTAAAATTAAAAATTGTAAAATAAAATAAAATAGAATAAAATATTTTTGGTTTTTTTTTTTTAATAAATTAATTGAATAAACAATAATAATTAAAAACTAATTAAAATATTTTTGAATTTTTGAAAACTTTTTTAAAAAAATTAAATAAAATGAAACAAAATGAAAATAAAATAAAATAAAATAAAAATGAAAATACTTTGGATTTTTAAAATTCAAAAAGTCAAAACAAAGTCAAAATAATGAAATAAAGAACTGAGATCGATCGAAACAAGAGTTCGATCGATCAGACAGAGAGCAAAAATATGCAGGTTTTTGGCTCAAAAAATTGGCCAAGTGTTGGAACTTGAAGATCGATCGAACTTGGAAGTTGGATCGATCGAAGAACTTCTTGATCGATCTTGGAATGTTTCGAACGATGGGACAGAGAGATGAAATATGCAGGTTGATGCAGGCTCAAAATTTTTCTAAGTGTTGAATCATAAGATCGATCGAACTTTGAAGTTGGATCGATCGAAGGTCTCCTGATCGATCTAAGAATTAGTTCGAACGATGGGACAGAGAGGTGATTTGGATGCAGGTTTCTGCAGGTCGAAAAATTTTCTAAGTGTTGGATGCAGGATGGAGTTCGATCGATCGAACTCAGGTTTGAGATCGATCGAACTAAGCAGAATGCTCAATAATGACATGAAAGCTCATGCAATCCTCACCAAAGTTCCTTTTAATGCATATGAGAACCAAAAACAAGTATCTAGACTTTGCAAGAAATGAAATGAACGATAAAAATGAGGGAGGAATAAGGTTTTGACACCCTACGAATGCTTTTGCTAGTCTTTAACATCTCTAGCAAGACATTGGGCTTTTTTAGCCCAGATCAAAGATCTTATAATGCATCCCCTCCTTGTTGGGGTGATAGATGCTTTGAACTCTACCCAACAAATGGTTCTTTGAAGAACTTATTGGATTAAGCTCGAAAGAAACCTTTGGTCCATTGTCTATGTAATCACAACCTTTGGGCTTCCATGCTTTTTCAAAGCAAGAATTTGGAACAAGACTTTGAGAATGCAAGGTTGAAGATGATCCTTTGGAAGTTTTGGTCTTACACAAAAGCTCATTTCCTTGACATTGAAGATCATGACATTTATCTACAACATTAAACTCTCCTTCATATTTGTCAAATGAATTGGGTGTGGGATTAAAGATATTCAACTTCACATTCATGTGGCCAAATGAGATCTTCATTATCCCTGTCCTACAATTGATGTTAGCATTAGCGGTTGCCAAGAAAGGACGGCTAAGGATAACGGGAATTTGGCTCTTAGGATTGGGGACCGGTTCCGTGTCTATGACAACGAAATCAACCGGAAAGAAGAATTTGTCAATCTTTATCAAAACATCCTCAATTATACCCCTAGGCTTCTTAATGGATCGATCGGCAAGTTGCAAAACTACCGACGTCGGTTTCAATTCACCTAGGCCCAATTTGATATAAACCGAGTATGGAAGAAGGTTAACACTTGCTCCTAAGTCAAGAAGTGCCCGATTAATGATATGATCACCAATAATTCATGATGTAGTGGGTGAACCAGGGTCCTTAAACTTTGGAAGAGTGTTATATTGCAAAATTGAGCTTACTTGCTCGGTCAAAACCACTTTTCTTGGTGCTTGGCTCTTGTTCTTCAGCTTTTGGGTGAACAAGTCTTTCAAGAATTTGGCATAAGCCGGAATTTGCTTGATTGCATCCAATAGTGGAAGATTAACTTTCACTTGCCTAAACATTTCCATAATTGCATTGGTTTTTGCCTTTTGCTTGTCTTTTGAAATGGATCATTTTAAGGCATCCGGAAATGGAACTTTTGGTTCAAACACTTTTTCAGAATTTTCTTTTGAACTCTCTTCAACACAAGAAGTTTTTAAGTCATTTTGTTTCAAATCATTTTTCAACAAAACCTTTTCAACATCGTTTTTCAAAACTTCTTTTTCAAACACATTTTTCAAAACTTTCTCATTTACATGATCATGTACATGCAATGAAGGAGGAATGGGATGTGAAACGGGACGGGTGATAACTTAAGGTTGCACCAGTTCACTCTCTTTATTGGACATTCCAACTTGATTGTCCACAATCCTACCACTCCGCAAGGTAGTCACCGCATTAACATGTTTAATGGTGTGGCCTTCCGATGAGGAATGGGTTTCCACAACACATTGTTGCTTAGGTGGGGCATTAATAGGCATCTTCCCTTCTCTCTTGCATTGAGAGTGCTTGTTATTTGCCCTACTTGGGTTTCTAGCTTCGCAATAGATTGAGAGTGAGAATGAAGCAATTGTGTGTTAGCTTCTAAAGTGCCCAATGCATTTAAAACTTTTTCTTCAAAGGCAGGACTTCTAGTATTATTTTGGGAATAAGATTGGTTGGGAAAATGAGAATTAGCAAATTGATTCCCTTGTGATTGATAAGGTCTATAAACTTGGGATCCTTGGTTTTGAAGTGGAGGTAGAATGTACTTCCCTTGAAAACCGCCTTAAGAAGGGTTTGAGCCCTCCCCTTGGTTTTTCCAAGAGAAATTCGGATGATTCCTCCAACTTGGATTATAGTGAGTACTATAAGGATTATTTCCTTGGTTCACAAAAGCTACACTGACTTGTTCATTAGGTTCATTTTGCACTTGTCCATGAGGACAATGAGAAGTAGAATGAAGAACACTAGAACAAATCATACATGTTTCATTTGATGCACGATGAGAATGGTTAGGAAAGGAAGATACTTGATTCGCCGAGTTTTGGTTAATCAAAAATTGATCAAACCTTTGAGATAAAAATTTCATTTCGGCGGCTATTTCATTTGAATGGTAGACTTGATGTAAGCCAACACTCTTCCTACCCTGTGAATTTCTTCCATTCTTGGATGATAGTGTTCTATGCAAAGAATTTTCACTCATGCTCTCATAAAGACGCCACACATCATCCTCATGCCTGTCAATGTATGAGCCACCCATGGAAGCATCAACCATACCTTTATAGTTGTCCGATAAGCTCTCAAAGTATTGAACTAATTGCCATTTGGGCATGTCATGATGTGGACACTTCCTAAGCAATTCATTGAAGCGTTCCCATGCCTCATGAAACGTTTCTCCATCCCCATGTGAAAATTCTCGAATTGAGGTTCTCATGGCATTGGTCTTAGAAACCGGATAGTAATTCTTCAAGAACTCTTGTTGTATTTCTGCCCAAAAAGTGATTGAAACAGGCCTAAGATTGTTAAACCAATACTTTG
Organism: Cornus florida; assembly: GCF_030987335.1. Classification (NCBI taxonomy): domain Eukaryota; kingdom Viridiplantae; phylum Streptophyta; class Magnoliopsida; order Cornales; family Cornaceae; genus Cornus; species Cornus florida. Next base: position 35,244,786 of record NW_026775580.1, on the reverse strand, counting down.
CCTTTTCTTTTAAGGTGAATGGAAAAAGTTTGAGTCTTAAAACCTCTTCTGGCATGTCCGTATATTTTACGGTGGAACATACTTCAAGAAACTCATCCAAATGCTTGTAAGGTTCTTCACTTGGAAGTCCATGATAGTTAGGAAGCATTTGAATGGTTTATGGCTTAATTTCATAATGATGTGCTCTAAATGGAGGCAATTGGATGCATGTAGGTGCATCATACTCGTTAGGCACATAATGGTCTCTTAAAGCAAGAGGTGGATTAGTTACTTCAGGTACAACATGAACACCTTGGTTTTGAATTCCTTGATTGATGATGGGAGGTTGTGGAACATACATTGGCCTTGGCATTCCATATGTAGCTTGGCCTTATTGTTGTGGTGGTTGGTGAATGTATGGCCTAGGCATGCCTAATGGTACTTATATGTTCTCATTATGTACATTGGGATGAAGGATACCTTGTTGGTCTATGTGACCAAGGTCCTCAACATGATTATCATTATGGTTATCCATTGATAGATTGGTTCTATTTGAACTTCCTCTTCCCCTAGGATTTCTAACGATAGATTCAAGATGCAAATCAAGAGGGACAAGAGTTGGTCTTAATAAACGATGTCCATGCATGCATAATGCAAAACACAACAAGCACAAAGAATGACAAACACTATGCCTTCATAACAATGCAATTAGACTTCTTCCACAAACACTTAATTCATACTTCCATGCTTTAACAACAATGATGTAAGAACAATTTAAAAACAAGCCTCCATGCGGGCCGACGATTTAACTAAGGGATTGAGTAAAGAAAGTCTCACAAAGGTCTTTTAGCACTTCAACTCCAAATTTAAAGCTTAGCTTAGCAAATATTTAGAATTTTTAGCCTTTTTTCTTCTTTGCTTAGCTTGAATGCTCCTTTGCTTGCTTCCTCTCCAACAATGCACCTAGTTAAGTAAGAACAACACAATAAGTAACCAAAACAAAAAATAAAAATAAAGTAAAGAGATGATCAAAAGAGTCCTAATCCTAATCAATTCCACAAATCTGACGTTGCCTAATCAAATCAATCAATCCCCGGTAACGGCGCCAAAAACTGATGTGGGTGTGTCGCCGCACCACATCAAGCTTGAAAGAGTGTATGCATTTTAAGGCGAGGGCCAAGAGTTTTACATTTATAGAAGCCACTACTACCTTCACTAAAAATATAGCTAGGGCGAGTAGGGATCGTCTCAAGGGATTGTGAGGATCAAACAATGTCGTGGAATCGCTATTAGGGCTAGTAGGTCGAGTGATCAAATAATTGGTTGGTTGGTTGATTAGAGAGTAACTAAATTGAATTAAGTAATAACAAAAGAATGTAATTAAGAGTAAGTAATAAAGAGAGAGATCTTGGGGTTTAGAAATCACCACCAAGTAATGCATTTCTATACCATTGACAAGTGACTAATGAGGGCAAATGACGTGTTGCAATATTGGTGTGTGTGTGTGTGTGTTTGGTTGATTCAACAAGCAAGGATGACTAGTTAAGTATGTATTGTCTAAACATCATATGAAAGGCACAATATATATAAGCAATGAAGCATATATTGTCTAAACAACATGTGAAAGGCACAATAGATCAAAACAAGTCATTATAATCCTTTCATTAAGCTCACAATCCAAATACAACATAAGGTTATAAACATATGTTACTTGCATTCAAAAGCTTGGATTATCAAACAACAAGCATGGATTGTCCTCCCATTTAACACTACACTACAACTACACTACATCTACACTACTAGCATGAAAATAAACTAAAGGAGAGGCATAATCCATCAAGGAATAAGTATGAACCATCAAAAAAATCACAAGAGCATTCCTTTAAGCACTATGTTTTGACAATCTCCAAATCTATAGTATCAATACACATAAACATGCATCAATAACACAAAATCTAGAGACAAACACATAAACATCTATCCTAACATACATAGACATATGGATAGAATGAAATGATTAATTGGAAGCATTAAATCACATAAATCATTAAACAAACAAGATCTATATATATCAAAGTCTCAAAACATCAATTACAACACTAATCCCTCAATAATACACAAGATTAAGATGTAAAAAGCATGCTTGGGGCTAACTCTAGCCCCAAGAAGATGTCTAGCCACTCACGGTGATGTTACTCCAACCCTTAAGGGCTAACTCCATGGTTGAAATCTGCTCATTGTTGATGAAGAACTCCAATGGTGTCTCTAGCCTCTTCCTCTAAGTTTGCTCTCCAAGAGATGATATGAAAATGATATTAGCCTCCTTTTGTAAAAAGCAATCCTTATCCTTATATAGGTAGGTCAAATGACACCCAAAATGAGCTGGGGTCGTGCACACAACATTCCCTAATGATTGGATAAAGGACAACTTTCAATGAGATGGAAATTTAACTTTTTCGCATTGGAGGAAGTTCGATCGATCGAACCTTGGACTTGGATCAATCGAACTGGTTGAGATCCATTGAACTTAGGCTGGATCAATCCAACTGGTTGACCTTTTTGGGAAAAGATAAATCCAAGATATTTTGGGGAGATATTTTTGGGAAAAGGACAAAAGTGGTTAGTGGGTGGTACAGCTGTGGATAGGATCAATCATTTGAATAAAGACAAAAGTGTTCGATCGATTGAAGGGTGGTGTTGGATCGATCAAACTTTTGGACTTTATGTTTTTGGGCCAAGGCTTAGATCTATCTTGAAGTGTTGAGATCGATCATTGTTGGATCGATCGAACCTTGAAGTTGGATCGATCGAACTTTGCTGCTTCCCACCTTTGGCTTCATTTGCTTCTTTCTTTCTCCACTTTGCTCCTTTCTTTGTTTAATCCTAGAATTGCTTCAATTAAGCTCTTATTTGGCAGAGTTAGCTTATTTTCGGGATAAGTGCCTGAAAATGGAAATAATACGAAATCAATCTAAAATGGTAAAGTAAGATAGATAAAGATACTAGAATGCTTAAGCTTAAGGGGTTGAAATACGCACTATTCAGCGCTCATCACTGGAGCATTGGTCAAACCATATGGCATCACCAGAAACTCATAATGGCCATACCGTGTGTGGAAAGCGGTCTTGGATACATCCTCATCCTTAACCCTCAACTGATAGTAACCCGACCTCAAATCAATCTTCGAAAAATAAGTGGCTCTCTTCAACTGATCAAACCAATCATTAATCCTTGGTAAATGATACTTGTTCTTGATCGTGACATGGTTCAGCTTGCGATAATCAATGCAAAGTCTCAAAGACCCATCCTTCTTCTTCATAAAAAGAACCGGTGCTCCCCAGGGGGAAGCATTAGGACGAATAAAGCCTTTAGCTTTTAAATTATCCAATTGAGCTTTAAACTCTTCAAGCTCTGCCTGTGCCATACGGTACGATGCCATAGAGATGGGCGTTGTACCGGGAATGACATCGATGGCAAAGATAACTTCCCAAAGAGGAGGTTACTTTGTCAGCTCCTCTAGAAAGACATAAACAAAATCCTCAACAACTGCCAGAAGAACACGACCCAAACAACTAGACTCATCAACTAGCAAACTAGCCAAGTAGGACCTATGGCGACTCTAGTCACCAATACTGAAAATCATTATCGAGTGGGAATCGCTCCGATCTCCCACGAAATGAAAACGATCTCCCACAAAGTGAAACGATCTCCCGTGGGAGTACAAATAGACACTCACCCACGGAAGCAATCAATTGTGGCACGAAAGAAAAACAACCAGTCTATCCTGAGAATGATGTCAAAGCCTGTCATGTCGAAAACGACGAAATCGGACTCTAAAGTCCGCCCAGTTATCTCGATAGCGCAACCCCAACAAACATGTTCCAAAAACACTGGACCCCCAACTGGCGTGTCAACACAAAGGAAACCATCCCGCTGCGTGACCTCCAGACCCAAAGAATGTGCAAATGATGCAGATATGAATGAATGTGATGCACCTGTGTCAACAAGGACTCTAGCCCAAGAACTGAAGACTAAAAAGATACCTCGAACTGTAGAAGTCCCTACGGAGGTATTGGCCTGTGGCAATGCATAAGCTTGTCCCTGAGCCCCTAACTGTTGACAAATGCCCTGGTGGCCTAACTGGTGTCCGGAAGCAGTAGGTGTAGAACCTCTACCCGGATAAGAACCAACTGGCGACGCCACTAGTTGTGGTGCCTGAGGCACCCTGAAACCCGACTGAACAACTGCAGACTATGCTGGTGTGGCTTGTGAACCAGTACCACCCTGTGCTCTGCTCCGTGGATGAGGGCAATTCTTCCTCATATGACCAGGCTGCTTGCAGTAGTTGCAAGTCCCCTGAAACCCCTTAGTCAAAACTGTAGGCTTACTAGCCTGTGATTGACTGGTCTTTGGCTGAAGTTGTGGACAACGAGGCTTGATGTGCCCCGGCTGCTGATAATGGTGACAAATCACTCCTCGGGTTGACCTTGAAGATACTGGAATTGCAGATGTAGACTGAGCCTGCTGTGACTATCCCTAAGTGCGTGAACTATCCCCAGCCTTAGCCTTCTTCCACTGACTCCCGGAAGATGACGGAGTGTCATTGCGAGGCTACTTATGTGAACCCCTGATCCGTAACTGATCCTATTCCTCTACCTCAGCTAACATTGCCCTCTGGTCCACCTCTCTGTAAGTCCTCAAATCAAGAATTGAGACCCGTGGCCTGATGTTAAGATGTAGTCCATCCTGAAATTTCATTACCCTGGCCTCATCTGTCGCCACCATGTCCTCGGCATAACGAGAAAGAGAAGTAAATCGTGTCTCATACTCAATGACACTCATAGTGCCCTGATAAAGACCTATGAACTGTATCCTCATCTCCCGCCTCATAGTCCTAGGAAAGAAGCACTCGAAGAACAAACCTCTGAACTCATTCCAAGTCATCAACTCAACATTGTGGACATTGGTCATAGACCTCCACCAAATAGCGACATCTCCTATGAACATAGTGGCTGTCAAGGAGATCCTCAATTGGTCTGTAGGCACTGCCATGCTATCAAGCTTGCGTACCATGAGATTTAGCCATGCCTTTGAAGGAAGCGGATCCATACTCCCTGCAAACTGGTCGATCTTAACCCTCTGTAACTTTATGAAGTAATCCAATTACTCATTAGCAACTGGTACTGGTGCTGGTGCCAGTACCAGAATTTGCATCCATGCAATATGCTGACGAAACATCTGCTGAATGGACTCTTACATCCCCAGAGCCACTCTCTGTGCGATCTGCTCTTCATAAGTCGGCGCTCGAGGTGGATTAGAAACCGTGCCACGAACTGGAATCCTAGGCCTTCCCGGACCCCTCGTAAACTTAATGTCATCCACCTGTTCCTCAATGCCCTGACGTGAAGACTCTCCACGTGTGACAACCATGATACTAAACGCACGAGAAGAAAGAGGTCAAAAATAACACAAGTTATTATGACTGAATGCAACTCATGGTATGAATGCCCGAAACAGAAAGTATGTCAATGTATGTGACATACAGTCATGCTAAAGCAGGTAACCATATACAACATGCTAAACAGATGCTGAAATCTTCTAGATACTTAAGCACATAAGCATATAGACATGTTATCAAACAAAGCACGTAAACATGTTATAATACTAAAACATGTTATCAAGGCATATGAATAAATCAAAGTACACCAACAAAAACATGATATGCACCCAAAACACGTCGTCCTACGATTTTCGAACCTATGAGCTCTAATACCACTTGTCGTGACTCGAGTTTTATTCAACCCGGTACGTCAGTGATGAACCGAGGATTGACCCGTTAACGGATCCAGATGTGGAAGCAAAAGATGAAATCATAGTCCTTTGAGATATAAATCATCTCTAAGACACAAATGTGACATTCTATGTGGTCACGGAAGCTAAAGAGAGCAAAAGGGGAAACTAGAGTTAAAACGGGCTAAATCCGTCAAACAAGGGCAAAATGGTCAATTCAAAATTAAAAAGAGAAAATTGACTCTAAACAAGTCAAACAAGGTGAATACAACCTAATCTAATTATTTCCTAACATTCCAAGAGGTTCTAAGAACTTTGGATAAGAATTCCCACAAAAAGCCCTTTCCCAGTTTAAGTGAAAACTGACACTACTTCACTAAAACATACATATCTCTCACTATGTTTGGAATCTGAGAATTATATTGGTACCATTGGAAATTTGACTCAAAATCCTAGAGTTTAGGCTCCAGAATCACCCCATTTGGATTAGAAACGAAGAAGTTATGACCCTTTGAAGTTGGAAGATCAATGCTAAAACAAAATCTAGAAGCTGTGCATATGAAAGCTATTTAGGTTAACCAAAATGGAGTCCTGGTTGACCAAAATGACCAAAAAAATTGCTGAAAACATGCATTTAAGTGCTGGTTGTTTTGGTAGACCGAAATAAAGTTTCGGTCGACCGAAATAGGCCTTAAACAGTAGAATTGGCTACTGGAATGATGAATTACTGTGCGTTAATGATTCCACTTGTCATCGGTCGACCGAAATGGAGTTTCAGTTGAGCGAAATACCTCGAAAAACTGCTATAAGGCCTGCTATATGCCAAAGGTGTTAAGGTTCAACCCATGCTTCGAATCCTATGATGATTTGGTTCAAAAATGAAAGTTTAAAAATGATTTTCAATGAGATTTTGAGTATGTGAACATGCAAACAACCTTGAAATGACTAAATGAATGTATTACAACCACTTATAGCCTTATACATGTCCATTACAAGAATTTCATATGCCAAACCTTCAAGGTTGGTTTAAAAACATTTTTAAAGCAAAGGATGGTACCAAATGACTACATGTGTTAAGTTAAACATGTTTGGCCCTTGGCCTCATTACACATACATCCAAAGAGTATCAAAAGGTGCACTTAAGTGAACATTACATGTCTTGAACAATAAATACAAGTTTTTAACATAATAATCAAAATAAAGTGTGATATGCTAACAAGTGCATATTCTAACATAGCAAAAATACTCCTAGTAGTCTAGTAAGTCGAAGATTGTTGTGCATCCCACAATATTGCTTCTTTACCTGAAAAACACCTGGTAACTTCGGGGTGAGTAAACAAGTTTACTCGTAGGAAATGAGCATGCATAAGTTCAACTTATTACAAGGTTTGCATTTTAATATAATTCAATCCATGCTATTAAAGTGATATTAAAACTTTCAACATAGCATAATGAGATGCAAATTCACAAAGTTAACAACTTGGAATTTAAACGCGAAATCAAACCAAAGTGGATACTTGGATATTGCCCGTATTAAAACCGTACTCTTGGGATCACTTTAGTGCTATTAACCCATGGGTACCTTCCCCTAGTGCGCACTATAGTGTAGGGAGCTCTCTATCTCCCGTATTAGAACCAAGTCCTAGCCTAGTCAAGTTCTTGATAATATCCTAAGTTTCCAAAATCAGTAAGTAGAGCAACAAGTCATGATATGTGATAAAACACAACAAGTTCCATGAATTGAATGACTAAATCATTAGAACAATAAGATAGAAATTAATTAAACTAATTAAGTAATTTCTCTAGATTTCAAGAGTTGTCCAAATGATTCCAATTAAATATATGACAAGTAGTAACTCATAGACATGCCATATATCAAGTCAAAAATGGAATTTAAGCATGGTGCAATTAAGTAGAATTTAAATCAATTTAAATTAATTAATTCTCTAGATTTAAAAGCTTATTTAAATCATGCCAAATTAATATACAACAAAGATCATGTCATAGCCAAACCATTTATCAAGTCTAAAATGAATTATATGCAAACTACCATTAGTCATTTATTTCCTAAATTAATATAGGACATGCATACAATTTGTATATCATTTCATGATCAATTAAATCACTTGAAAAATTAAATTATAACACCCCCTACCTCAATAGAGAATAGTATCTCTATAATCCAAGGCAACCAAGCTTAAAATTGGAAAATTAAACAAGGGTTTTATAGAGGAGAGTGAGAGGAAGATAAAGTGTTCTAGGCTTATAAGTCTAAGGTGAGTGGAAGGGCACCAAAAATGAAGTCAAAGCTAATAGTCAAGCTTTTCTCCAATGGTGGCTAGATTAGGGTTCTTGAGAGGAAAGAGATGCATGAACTAAATGTGAAATTCCTAAGTTAAAATGGTGGGATTCTCCACTCACTAGATGCTCTTGCACTACCTCTCACACACACACTAATGCAAGACTAAAGGTGAGTCCTACACTTGTCATGAATCTAAGTGAGCTTCCAAGACTTAATATTGAACATACACTTGTCAACCATCCATGCCAACAAGTGCACCTATCCTAGGCCAACAAAAGGGTGAATCTCCACCCTCCATATGTCAAGAAATTAAGCCTCCAAGTGGTTCCACTACAAAACCAACAAGTGGCGCGTTAGGAATGTGACACTTGTCACATTTTTCAAAAATTGCAAACAAGTCCTTTTTGAAAATATCTTCCAAATTAAATTATAAAATGGTCCCCAAGACGAAAAATAATTACTTTACTTAATTACACTAAAACCCCTCAAGTTTAGAGTAATTACCAAAAAGTCATGCTTTCATGCCCTTTACAAGAAAAGTAAACATTTAATATGCTTTTCTAAGAAAGTAAAAATTTAGATATCATGGAAATGAAATATCATGGATGTATGCCAAGCCGGAATCAAATCCGAGCACAAAAAGTGAGGTTAAGCATGGAAAAATGAAAAATGACTAAAGGACGAAATAGGAAAAAGACGAAAAAAAAAAAAAGAATTTCCGAAAAAAGAAAGGTAGGAAAATGACCAGGTCATTACAGATCGTAGATAATTGGGCTAGCTAGGCTCCAAATGGTGCTACGGAGTTGTCGTAGGCAAGGGATAGTTAGCCAATTTCCTTCGTGACGCCAAGGAGTTGCCTCGGGTCGAGTTGCGTTAATGGCTTTGGTGTGGTGTGAGTTGAGTTTGTGTGCGTGCGTGGAAAGTCAGGTAAGTGTGTTGCATCGCATTGCATTGCATTGCATTTTGACATGCATAACTATGATTGTATGTGCTTGACCGTTGAGTTAATGCTTAGATGGAGTATGTTGTTATTTGATTTACCTTTTTATTTCATGACTCTCTTTCCCTAAATTTCCTTATATTTGGGGTGTTTGGCTCACGAGATTACAAAGTGTATTTTTTAAGCATTTCTTATTGAGCAAGTGGTCGCTCACCCTTTATTCATCAAATTTCAGGATAATTGCCGATTTTGAAGGAGCTTGCGTTGCAGAATCATTTTTATCTATTTGGAGGTTATTTTGTACATGTATTTTTAGTTTTGATCTATACATCTTGAGGATGTTTGATATAATTGATATGGTCCTGGGAAATTTTTTATGTAACTGAGATTTTTTATGTAATAGTATTGTTATGAAGTTTCAGGTCATTACACTAAGAGTAAGCATACCCACACTAGCAAAAGAAATAAACATACTACAAAAATAAAGAGAGATATTCAACTATAATCTTTACAACATCAAGAACATAAAAAATAACAGCCCTAGCAAAATCAACAGCTTGTCTTCTAGAGCACTTATGCATCCTTGTATTCCTTTCAAACTACAAGGCATGAGGAGTACTTGTGGAAACCATTCTACTAACCTTAGCTTAAGAGATTAAGCTATGAAACTGGACATAACCCATTTAGCCAACAACATGAAGATGTTAAAGCCAGGCATATCCCTATATAACATAAAATTCTTCCCATAAAGTAACGGTCAAGATTGCATTTCCTTATATATTTGTTCCATTGTATTATTACTTTCTCAATTTTTTTTCTTCTTCCTTTTATTTTTTATTTTATTGTTGAGTATCATCCCAGTAATTCAAATATATAAAGAAGTGGTTTCAAAAATTTACTTCTTATTATATCAATGAGATTGTAAATGAAAAGAAAGAAATAGCGAGTTTCTTGCATCTGTCCTTTTTTCATTTTCATTTTCTTCTTTTTTTGGTCAAGGATACTGTAAACTAATATATTGAGCTTCATACATCTGTCTTCTTTGGGCATAAGCTATCTTTAAATTTAATAGAAAACTATAAATAACGTCTAACACAAAAACATAATCCCAAAAAAATAGCATTTGTTAAGAGATTAACTAATGATTATATTTGATCAACTAGAAAATCATATCAAAGGGAAATCCAGATAGGTTTGTTGAGATAAGTTTATTGAGAGAATCTCATATAGGTTTGTTGAGAGAATCTCTTCATCTTAATCGAGATAGGTTTGTTGAAATAAGTTTGTTAAGAGAATCTCATTTAAGTTTGTTGAGAGAATCTCTATTTATTTCTTATTGTTGTAACAATAAACAAATAAGTTTGTTGAGAGAATCTCTCAATCTCTCTCTTATTGTTGTAACTACAAATATACAATAGGACACTATCGTTTAAAAAAATTTCAAATTATTATCTTCTTCTCTTATCTATTATCAATTTTTCACTTGGTATTAGAGCCTAAAATACCTCCTTTTTTTTCTCACAATTCCTCTCTATTTTCTACTACAATCTAATCTCATGGCTTTCAATTCAACCTCCTCCATTTCAACCAATACTTCACCTCTATCACTCCCCTTCTCCCATCACCTCCAAAACTTGGCACAAGTATCTATCAAGCTTGATAGATCAAATTATTTGTCGTGGAAAAGAAAATTCCTCCCCATTCTTTATGAAACTAAGATGTTAAGTATGGTTGATGGCATAATTATAGCTCCATTGACCACAATCTTCGAAAATTCTGTAGTGGCTCCAAATCCAAAATACCTTGAACGGAAAAAAGAAACATCAAATTCTTCTTAACTGGCTACATGTTACGTTAACTCCTCAATTACTTGAACATGTTATGGGTTACAGGACTTCTTATGATACGTGGGCAACCTTAGATCGTGCCTACATGTCTCAGACAAATGTTAGGTATTATCAGATCAAACATGAACTTTCCAATATTCGGATATGATCTTCTTCAATCACTAAATATATGGATCGTATTAGAATGCTCTCAGATGATCTTTCTCTTATTCAGCCGCCCATTAAAGTTGTCGCTTACCCTTTTTAAGGTCCACTACAAAATCTCCTACCCTTTTACATCTTATTCACTCAGATTTGTGGGGGTCTACTCCTAAATTATCTCATGGTGGTTTTTGTTATTATCTAATTTTTGTAGATGAATTTTCTAGGTATACATGGACATATCCATTAATTCGAAAGTCTAAAACTTTTGACTACTTTCGTAAATTTAAGCTTATTGTTGAAAATTAATTTGGCACCACTATAAAATATCTTCAAACTAATGGAGGAAATGAGTATATTAACAAAGTTTTTGCAGCTCTTCTCACTAATAGTGGCATTGAATACCGTATCACATGCCCTCATACTTCAGCACAAAACGAAAAGGCAGAATGAAAGCATTATCATATTGTTGAACATGGTCTTACTTTTTGTCATCATGCCTTCCTTCCACGAAATTTTTGGATGGAAGCTTTTTCTACTTTACTTTACCTCATAAACAGATTACATTCTCCAGGGTTACAACATAAATCACTTTATGAGATGTGCTTCAATTGATCTCCAGATTATGTTACACTTCACACATTTGTGTATCAATATTTTCCTTTCCTAGGCGACACGAGGAAAGACAAACTTTCTCCAAAATCGATGCCATGTGTTTTCTTAGCCTATAGAACCCAACAAAAAGGATATCGGTGCCTTGACCCAAAAACTGGTAAAGTATATTTCTCTCTCCATGTTTGGTTCAATGAAGATGTGTTCCTATTTTCTTAACTACTTACAACTGGTCCTCTTAAGCCATCCATATTGCCTGGAGATTGGGTTGCATCAATTGAACCTACATTACCTACATCTTATGGTCTGCTCCTACCTCTATCGTTGTTACCTAGACCACCAACTGTGACCATTGTCCCACCAATTACCGTTCCTACACTGCCACCAACACCTCCAACTGCTCACCCAGTCCCACCAATTCCAATTCCCACAGTGCCATCAAAACCTATCATCACTTCTCATATGCGATATATTGTACCCTCATAGCCTAATTCTACAAAACTTGTTGACTCATTGTTATGTCCTAACTCAACCCAACCACCATTAGAACCAGCCAGATCAGTACATCCCATGGTGACTTGACTTCGTGATAGTGCTCGTCAACCTAAGAACCTCTTTATAGGCAATGTAAGCAAACACCCACTGCTAATATGCCTCCAAAATGTGGTTAATTCTCTTGTTAACGAGCCTACAAGTTATAATGAAGCATCCAAGTCACCTCATTAGTGAACTGTAATGCTTAATGAATTTAATGCCCTTTTTCACCAATAAACTTGGTCGTTTGTTCCAACTTCTCAAGCCCAAATTTTCGTTGGATGCAAAAGGGTTTATAAGATCAAACGATATGCTATGGCTCTATAGAACGACACGTCTAAACTTGTTGCAAAAGGTTACCATCAACAATATGGGCTTGATTTTGATGAAATATTTAGCCCAATTTTTAAACCCTTTACTATTCAACTAGTCCTCTCTTTTGCCATAAATCGATGTTGGCCTATTCGTCAACTTGATGTTAAAAATGTCTTCCTACATTGCATTATTCGTGAAACGGTTTATATAAAGCAACCATTAGGCTTTATAGACAATGATTTTCCTAATCATATTTGTCATCTTCATAAATCCATTTATGGGTTGTGACAAGCACCAGGAACATGGCTTTAGTGCTGCACTATTTGAGCTCGGATTTGTTCAAAGCCAAACTAATACGTCCACGTTTCTCCACTATGCTAACCATGATATCACTTTCTCCTTCTTTTATGTGGATGATATCCTCATCACTGGTTCTAGCAATGCTTTCATCTCAATAGTCCTCACCAAACTGCACAAGAACTTTGGGATTAAATACCTTAGGTCATTACACTATAGGGCATTAACATACATACCAACTGATATCCATTGGCTTACATACCTTTCTCGAGAGTTAAAAATTGTGATATCCCCTGATTTCTGAGACGCGGGTTGATCAAGTCCACACTAAAAAATCAGAGGATATCAAACAATTAAAGTATTTAAACAAGCACAGATTACAAAAAGAATAAATAACTCACTGAAGGAAAATTTATTAAATAATAATTCCATTAGGAATTCAGTAAATTAAGGACCCCTAAAAACATTATCCAATAACCCAGTCAACTATAAAATAAGTCTATCATCTAATAATAGATAAATATTCTACTTTGAAGAAAAAGAAAAAAGAGTAGATAAGTCTCCCAAGTTGTGGGTCCTCAACCTTAAGACTTGAACCTCGATAACTTGAAAGATAAAAATAAAGTGGGTCAAACTCACGAGCAAGCTCTCTCTACCAAGCCTTTGAAAACCAATAAACAAATCATCTCTGACCAAAACCAAAACTAATAAAGTTTTAAGAGCAGAAATGAAGCAATTCTGGGATGAATCAAAGAAATGAGACAAGTGGAAGCAAAAGGAAGAAAAAGGTGGAAAACAACATCTTCGATCGATCTCAGATCAAAGTTCAATCGATCCAACATGATCGATCCAGCCTAAGTTCGATGGATCTCAGCCATGTTCGATTGATCCAAGTCCAAGGTTCGATCGATCGAACTTCCTCCAGTGCAAAAAAGTTAAATTTCCAACTCTTTGAAAGTTGTCCTTTATCCAATCATTGGGGAATATTGTGTGCACGACCCCAGCTCATTTTGGGTGTCATTTAACCTACCTATATAAGGATAAGGATTTTTTTTTACAAGGAGGACCTCATACCATATCATATCATCTCATACCTTGTAAGAATTCTTGGAGAGCAAGCTTAGAGGAGAAGGAGGCTAGAGACACCATTGAAGACTCTTCATCAACCAAGGAGCAAATCTCTACCGTGGAGTTAGCCCTTGAGGGTTGGAGAAGCACTACCATGAGGGGCTAGACATCCTCTTGGGGCTAGAATTAGCCCTAAGCATGCTTTCTACATCTTGATTTTGTGTATTATTGAGGGATTAGTATTGTAATACATGTTTTGACACTTTTATATATATAGATCTTGTTTATTCAATGATTTATTTGGTTTAATGCTTCCAATTGATCATTTCATTCTATCTATATGTCTATGTATACTAGAATAGATGTTCATGTGTTTGTCTCTATTTCTTGTGTTATTAATGCATGTCTATGTGTATTAATGTTATAGATCTAGAGATTGTCAAAACATTGTGCTTAAAAGAATGCTCTTGTGATTTTCTAGATGGTCCATGCTCATTTCTTGATGGATTGTGCCTCTCCCTTAGCTTAATTAGTTTAATTTCATGCCATTAACTTAATTGTAGTGTAGTGGTAGCATAGTTGTTAGATGGGAGGATAATCCATGCTTTGTGTTTGATGTTCCATACTTTTGAATGCAAGTAACATATGTCTCTAACCTTGTGGTATATTTAGCTTGTGAGCTTAATGAAAGGATTAATGACTTGCAAGATATATTGTACTTTTCACATGCTATTTAGACAATATATACTTAATTGCTAGATATATTGTGCTTTTCACATATTGATTAGACAATGTATGCTTAATTGGTCACCTTTGATAATTGAATCAACCAAACACACACACACACATCAATATTGCAACACACATTTCCCTCAATAGTCACTAGTTAAGGGTGTAGAAAAGCATTATTTGGTGGTGACCTCTAAACCCCAAGATTTTTCTCTCTCTTACTTACTCCTTATTACATTCAATTATTTAGTTTAATTTGCTCTCTAGTATAATCAACTAACCAATCATTTATTTGATCACTCGACCAACTAACCCTAATAGCAATTCCACAAGCTAGTACAACTCCAATCCCTTGGGACGATCCCTACTCACCCTTGCTACGTTAGTAGTAGTGGTAGTAGTGGTTTTTATAAATTTAAACTTGACAAAAAAGGCTTTTCTTAAACCGCACATTCACTACATTATTTTGGTGTACAGGAACGGCCATCGTCAATTACAACCATGCCATGTTGGTGGAATTGGAAGACCTTGATGAAGTCCGTCTTAATGCCTTGGACCATATCATTGCTCAAAAGAAGAAAGTCATGCGGGCGGGCATACAACAAAAAGGTTAAGGCAAAGACATTTATTGAATGAGACCTGGTATGGCAAGTTAGATTTCCACGAGGAGTCAAAGACAAGGAATATGGAAAGTGGACTCCTAATTGGAAGGGTCCTTACTTAGTGGAACGAATCCTTGGAAAAGGGGCTTATAGATTAATGGACATAGATGGAGAATCCCACAAGCATCCTATGAATGGTGTATACTTGAAAGAGTATCATCCTTCCATCTGTGAAAGCTAGAAAACCACAATTATTCAACTGGCCACATGATCTGGCTGGTAATCTCCTTTCCAAGTAAGCTGGAAAGCTAGAAAAGAATTTTAATGGCCATATTTTGGCCATTTATATAGCTAAGTCAGAATGTATAAAGGGAACCACTCAAAGAAGAAAAGCTAAGTACTTGAAAGGGTATATTGGCTAAAGCCTTGGAGAATATTTAGTTAAATATTTCCAAGAATAGATGATTTTCTAAATATGGAGTTTTTTCATTGAGAAAGAGGGTGCATTTCATGGTCCAGGTTTTACCTATCTTGGAAATAATTAACATTGTTGTATATACATATTTTTCCATGTTAGCAAGTTCTTTTGTTTTTTTTTTTGAATTCCTTCATTTTGGAAAGTCACTTTGTGACTAAGCCTCGTTGTTAATATATGAGAAGGAATTTTTTCAGTTTCAATGATTTAGAAATTTTCTATGTGAGAGGCACAAAATAAAAAGAGTTGAGAAATAACCTTCATTCTCATTAGATCCATAATTTCATTACATATTCCAAAAATGACCGCTAACTCTAGAAGCTGGCCATACAAAAGACTCCAAGAGAAATTTACTTATTCACTACAAAGTAACCACTTAAAATACCATGAGAAAACCACATTAAATGCCAAGAAGGACATTTCCAAGTGCCATCCAAATTTTCCTTGCTTCTTCAAGAGTAGCCAGTGCTTTGGTTTTTGTTTCTTCAAGTTGGGGAAATTCGTTTACTAGAGTTTCCCATTCTTTCCTGTAAGGCTCAGATTCAGCAAGGATGGCACTAGCAATTTGATCCAATTCCAACTCATCACGTTCCACTTGTTCTAGTTCTTTTTTAATTTTGTTTAGCTCTTCAGTCAATGTGTTTTTCTTGGCTGCAAGTTCCTCAGCCCGTGCCTTGATCTCTGGATAGGGTGTTAAAGCAAGATGAAAACTTTCAAAGGCTTTGTCCCTAAGTTTAGCCTTTCTTTCATATTCTGAGATAGAAGAAGAGCTGGAATTCACATGGGAAACAAGGAATTGAAGTTGATGTTGCAATTTGGTCAAGGCAGTTTGAATGTGATCAAGAAATCCAGGGTGTTTCTTCAGGGTAACTATAGTACCGGCCAAATCTTGATGGAAGGTCACAATTTTTTCCACATCATAAGCAAGGTAGGACAACAATTTTTTTTTGGCTACGGTAAAAGGATCTTCTGAAGGATCTGGAAGTATAAGTACGTTGGCACTTAAAGTTGAGATACTTGAAGATTGAGTAGCTTTGATCACTTTGTATAGATCGACCAACACTGGAAGAGCTCCTCTATGCATCATGAAAGATGTTGATGTGGACAAAGAGGGAGTAGCCTGAAGGAAAGAAAGGTTATGTTTATTACATAAGAAGTAAGAAAGGAGGTGAAGTTTAAAAGTATAAAGACTTGTTTCTGGGATGGAAGGAGGAGGGCCGGTAGAAGTTCCACCAGTGCCAGAAGGAATGGATGTTCCAATAGCCAGAGTTAGAATAGGCAGAGATTTTCTACTTTGGTCTGCCAGACTTTCCATAATAAAGGCTTGAAGGTCTAAATCTTCTCCATGAGCAACTTGCACATCTGACTGAATCTTGGAAGAACCCTACAAGATGAGTCTAAAAGGGAATTATGGATACTTTAAGAATTTAAAAGGGTGGAGAAGGTAGCGAGAAAGGCTTACCAAAACAATCTCTTTGGTTGGTTTTAACTTCTTTATTTTTGGGGAGTCTTTGGGCTGTTAGAACTCCTTGGTTTTCTCCAAGTCAATTTTCCTTTTTGCCTTTCCAGCAACTTTTCCAGAGGAACTCCGCTCGGTGAATTTGTTGCTAGAATATTGAGTATGAGTTTGTCCTTTGGAAATACCATCATCATCAGTAGACTATTCATCAGAGGAAGAAAGTTGGGGTTGAAATTCTTTCTTCACAATAGCCAATTCCTACAAAAGAAGATATTAGAAAATCTAGAAATTGGAAAGTTAAGTCTAGTCTAGAAATACCTGAGAGATTTTTTCTTTTCCTTTGGCCTTGTACAAAGCATCCTCTTCTTCTTCTTCCTTTTCAACTTTTTCTTCTTCATCATCACTAGAAGAAATACTTTCATGACTCACATCACCACTTTCAGCCATACCCTTAACCTTGTTGGGTAAGACAACAGTTTTCTCTCTACCCTCATCACCATCACTTTCCTCAGGAATTTCTTCTTCTCCATCTGGAATGAATATGGAAGATTAACAGCAGTATAAAGGAAAAGAGGAAGTTTTGGAGTAAAGTATATTTATACCTGGAGACAAGGGTTTGAAGGAAGCTAAAATAGTGTCACAAACGGCCTTATGGTTCTTTGTCCGATTGGAAGAAATGTAGGCCGTCCACCATACAGTAAATTCATTGGAAGATTGAGGCTTGCTAGTATGGCCTTGAAAGTTGAAGGCCGACCATTCCACTTTATAAGCCTTGTCAATTGCTGCAAACTTGGCAACATCTGTGATCCTCACTCTTTGATCAAAGTGTCTATTCTGAGATTTATATGGTGGTAAGGGATTAAGTTGGGTGAATCCCATTTGCCTGGCCAGTTGGGCTGGATTGTAGAATTCCACACCACAAAAGCTATTCCTTAGATTCAAGTTGGTTGTGCTGTAATGAAGGTCCCGAACAATTAGAAAGCTTGCCCAAATATTTTTCCATTCTCCAGTATGTTTTTTGGTAGAAACTCCTGGAGAAGGAACTAACCAGGATGGCATGCGGCCAAGAAAAGTGAATGGATCGAAGAACTTGTCGTCTCTAGCTTCACATTGGTTGTAAAATATTCAAAGTTTGTAGCAAAGCTAAAAGTGGAAGGGGATGCTGTTGTCAAGGGGTAGCACAGAAGGGTTTTTCCAATTTGCATGGCAAGAGGGGAAGGTCTATCTTGGAAATCTACCTTAAGCCACATCTGAAATAACCAGAAAGGGCCTTGAAATCTTAAGAATTTGGAAGCAAGGAGGTCATTCAGACCTCTGTATAAATGAGAGAGTTTGAGAGGAACTAATGCCAAATCTCCATTCCTGGCCAAAGATATAGCAACTTGAACAAAATCCTTGGTAACTTATCCAGATGGAACATATAGTAAGTACCCAATAAGCCAACAAATTAAGAAAGCTATGTGGTCATCCTCTTCGACTGCCCAGTTTTTTTATAATGTTTGATGAAAGGAAGGGGGGATTAGACAAACTTCTTGCTGCCAGTGTTTTTGGTGGGAAAAGGGAATTGGTCAACATAGAGAGTGACACTAACATCATCTCCATGAGATTTAAGGCCAGTTATACAACATATATCCCTTAGAGTCAGGGACATCATTCCACATTTTAAGTGAAGGGCCTTTGTGGTTGAGGACCAAAAGAAAAGGGCTGGAAAGAGAAGATTTGGGTCAAGTGTAATTGAGGCTTTGCTAATCTGGATGATGTCAAAAATTCCTTGTTTTTTCCATTGCGAGGAAATCTTTTCATCCTTGGAAAGACGATTCACCCAAGAAGTCCAAGAGGAACGGTATGGTGGCCAATTCCTTATACTGAAGGAAGGTTTTACTTTCTTTCCTTTCCGTGAGATAAAAGGAAACTTTGAATCAAAAGGGAGAGGAGACGTACCAGCAGGGTAGAACTCTACCAACTCGGAAGGGGCTACACCTGCAATGGCTGGTCCAAGTCCAGTTGAAGAATCTTTCAAAGGAACCAAGGTTTCAAGATGTAGCCTAATAGGGTTCAAGGACTGCAGGAGTAGTTGAACTTAATGACTCGGGCTTCAGGTTTTGGTTTTAGGTTGAATTGAAGGGGCTGGAAGAGAGGAACTAGTGGTCTATTTGGGAGGTTTCTTGATCTTTACAGGAGCCATGGTTAGTAGCTATCATGAAGTTAGGGTTTTGGGTTAGCTGGAGAAGAAGAAAGAAGAAAGATCTTGTGATGGGAATAGGAGATATGCATATATATATATATATATATATATATATATAAATGATGAGACGGCTACACTTTTTAAGGGTTGGTAGTTGGGGCTTTTCAAAATTCGAAAGGGAGTATTTAAGATTAGGAAGTTTTGATGGTTCTTAGCCATAAATGGATGAGACTCACATTGGGATATGAATTGTTCTTTTTGAAAGAGGCGATAGTTACAGATTGATATGGAGGAAATCAAGGGGTCAGTAGCGTGTCTATGGAAACTCTTCACGTAATGATTACTTGGGATTGGTCCAAATCTAGGGACGATTTTTAAAGGGGCTTTGTTTGGATAGTTCAAGATTTAAAAGAGAAGGAGTGGAATTTTGCTATAAATGGATAAGATTTTCTCGGAATATGTGGTACTTTTCAAATAAGCGGCGGAATAAAAAGATATTGAAGGAAACAAGGAAGTCAGCCACATGAAAAGAAGAAGTTGGAATTTTAAGTGGGTAATGATGGCGGAATTCAAATCCCATGCCTTATCATCAAGTTGTTACACATGGCATGGAATTTGGGGGGCATATGTTTACTCTATTATTTTGGCCCAATGGAAAGGCAACATGTGGCGAGTTCCAATGAGCTTGCCACATTGGATCAATTCTTTTAAAAATCTAAAAAAGGAAGCATAATATGGAGTTTCTGAAGTTTTGTGTTATTCACCAATAAGAAAGAAGTACGTGGCAAGTTCCAGTTTCCACTCTAGATCGCAGCTCATTGAATTGTTATTAGAAGTTATATGATATTACAAAGGGGCCAGTTTGGTTTGCTGTATGGATTCTGCTTCTATTTTTGTTTAAAGTAAAAAGGCAAGTCCAATTAGGACTTGCCATCTTTAAAATAAGGGCCTACTTTTCCCTAGGTGAATAAATTTTACCATACGTGGCAAGTTCCATTGAACCTACCATAGTCTTGATCATGATATATCAGTTCCTTTTGAAGTCATTATCATGATTTTTAAAATAGGGATTTACTATTATGGCAAGACCAAATTTGACAGAGAAGGAAAACGTAGGATTGATTCTCTCCTTATTTTTAGGAGACTTCAATTGTTTAGCCAAGTCAAACCATATTGCTAAAAGGAAGGAGACGTGGGAGTTTAATTTATTTCTATAAATATATATGTGAGTATATATTTATGTATCAATTCAACCCACGGTGAAGTAACTACCGTAAGTAAAGATGGAGTCCATGGCATCATGAATTTCAAGCCCAGAAATGAAGGTTTGGTTGAGAGAAGTTGCAGAAAATCAAGGGAACGCGGGCAATGATTTATATATATATATATATATATATATATATATATATATATATTCATTATATCAGATACACACCCACGATGAGAAAAAAAAAAAAGTTGTAATTTCGGAAACCACGATGTCATGTACTCTAAATTCAGAAGGAAAGTTTGAATAAGGGAAGTTACAGGAATTGGGGATGCCAACCCACGATCAGAAACGCTGAAATTCAGGAGGCCACAACTCCATGAAAGGAAAGATCAAACAGGAAAGTCTAACTGGAAAGAAGTTACCCAAAGATTAAGGAAACGTGGATCTGCAAATAGCTTCTATATACATGCCTGATGTATATAGAATTATACAGGTAGAAGGTGTGAGATATTATTTATTTTTTGGCAGTTATCGTAGACATAACAAGTTCAAGTTGAGTTGTAATTTAAATTACTTGTTCTACAAGTCATCAAGTTCAACATGGATTCCACAACTGGGAAGGAGTTCAAACTTACCTTACTTGAAGAGTTTGTAATGAAAAGGGTAAGGACACTACATTAGGAAGGAATATGAATAAAGTTGGGCATTCTACACTTTGCATGTTAGTATACAATTTCCGTAGAATGAACCAAGGCTGAAGGAATTCGAAATCCGAGTCTCCCAACCTTGAACTGGTTCAGCTTCCTTGAACCGGTTCAAGATGTTCAAGTTTGACACACTGCCAAACTTGAACCGGTTCAGCTTTCCTTGAACCGGTTCAAGACCTCCTGTTTGCAATACAACTTTAGTTTCCTTTTTCTAATTAATTTCCCAGTTGGTCTAGAATTGTACCAAATCATATGCACGAAATTTACCCTTATTCTCAGAGGGATTAGGTCATTCTATAATCTATATAAACCATGTCATATACATTGGTTTATTCACGGCTTTTATATTATAATTCAGATATTATTCAAAGCCTTAGGAAGTTTATTTCTCTCAGAAAATCAAAATTGATTTTTCTGTTGTCTTCCTAGAACCCACATATATTCACCTAGTGAGTCTAGAGTTGTGGTGTTTGAATCCTAATCGTGATCCTACAGTTGTATTAGCATTGATCAGACAAAGCAGATCTTCTTTTACATCATTCAGACAATTGAAGAACAGAAGTAAACGCAGTCATACTTTGGAAGGGTTGGAGCATTCGCGGAGTGCTGTCTGATCTACCTGCTACTCTTTTACAAATATCAAGTGTAAGCCTGAGATCAAGTTGCTATTAGACGGGGAGTCGCAAAGCTAGAGGATCGTCAGCGGTTGGTGTGGTGTAGAACGATAGGGTGTGAGTCAGAGTCAAAGTTCAGTATACTTTGTTCCAAGTATAGTGAATTGGTTTACTTTGGACTGCACAAGTCCACGAGGTTTTTCCCATAACAGTTGACGTATTTTATCAACTGGGGTTTCCTCGCTAAAATCCTGGTGTCATCTCTAACTTTATACTTTGCTTTATTTTATCTGCATGTCATTAACTGTTTAATTGCTAAAATATAAAATAAGTAAAGTAGTTAAGGACACAGATCTGTTATGCAAAACCTAAAACTTTCCAGTTTACATTCCGCTGCGTACGACTCAGAATTTGGTATCAGAGTAGATCTCTATACACTGAGTTGATCCTTGTTGGAAAGTTTAGTTTTGTTGTGTTTTTCAAAAATTGTTTTCAACATCATGTCTTATGCGTTAAAAGAAGGTAGTTCTAATTAACGTGGTCCTTTATTTGAAGGAGATAATTACAATTTTTGGAAATCAAAGATGAGAGCCTATTTGCAAAATTCTGGTGGTAAAACTTGGGCAATAGTTGAGTCTGGTTATACACCTCCAACAGTAGATACAACTGTGGATGGTAAAATAGTCAAAGAGTTAAAAGATACTTTTGCTTTTACTGCTATTGAAACTGAGCGTAATGATGCTAATGGCAAAGCTTTATATTCAATTATTAATTTTGTTGTTCCATCTGAATATGCTACAATTTCTGATTGTAAAACTGCTAAAGAAGCTTGGGATATTTTACAGGTTACTTATGAAGGAACTTCAAAAGTGAAGTTGTCCAAAATTCAGTTGCTCTCTCATAAATTTGGCAACATCATGATGAAAGAAGATGAATCCTTTTCTGATTTTTATTCTAGTCTTCTTGAAATAATTTCTGAATTGCGTCATTTAGGGAAAAAAGTTAGTGATAAAAAAATATGTGAAAAAATCTTAAGGTCTTTACCTAAAAGATTCCAGATTAGGGTTAAAACCATCTCTGAACATTGGGATTTGACTACTTCTCAAGTTGATGAGATGGTAGGTTCACTAAAAACTTTTGAGATGCAGAATTTTGATTTAAATCAGAAGGAGAAAAATCTTGCTTTAAAATCTATACAGGTTGAGAATTCTGTGAATGATGACTCTGATGATGACATTGCATTCTTATCAAGGCAATTTAGTTAGATTTTGCAAAGGCAATAGAGGATGAGGAATAGCAACAAGGCTAATCCTCAAAATTTTAACAAAACGTCAAAGTTTAGATTTAACGAAAAGAAAGTAGAAGAATCAAAAGAAACAGAATTTACTTGCTAGAATTGTGGTGGCAAAGGTCATGTAGCCAATGTTTGTCCTAGTCCTAGGAAAGAACAAAAGGATAGGGATAAAGGAAAAGTAATGAAAGTTTCTATGGTTGAAAATTCTACTTTAAGTGATAGTGATTCTCCTCAAGATGATTCTAATGATTTTTCTTATGTCGCTTTTCTTAATAAGGGTCCTCATGTCGTTCATTTATCTGACTCTGATAGTTTAGATAACGAAGAAACTAAAGTTCATAATAAACAGGTTGAAGAGGCTGAAAAGGACGATGAAAGATTGAAGAAGATGGTCAAAGAAACTATTGAGACCAAATAGGCAATCAATAAACTAGCAAATGAGCTTATCCAAGCAAAAGGAGAGAATGAAGATCTAAAGAAACAGGTTGCTGAAGGCAAACAGAAGGCTGTTGAAAAAGAGTCAGTCATCACTGAGCTTGAGAAACAGATCATCATTATTGAGGATAAGGTAAGTGTTGCTAACTCATTAAAGGAATGTCTTGCTTTGAAAAATGATTATCTTGAAATTGAGTTGAAATCTGAAAGAGATAAACTAAAAGGGTTGAATATGAGTCAAAACAGTTTGAATAAGATAATCAACATGGGTAAGGATGTGAATGATAAAACAGGGTTAGGATTTGTTAAAGGTTCTCCTAGTAATCAAGGTAAAACAATATTCGTTAAACCTGCTATTATGCCTAAACCATGTTTGCCTGATGCATCACATTCTGCTATGTCTTATGTGCCTAAATTTTTGTATTGCACTTTTTGTGGGAAAAATGGACATAAGTATAACTCATGCCTGCATAGGAAAAAGAAAGATTTTTCTAAAATTGAGTCTCAAAATTTTCATGCTAAGAACAAGGTGCGTTAAATAAAGGGAAAAAGAAATTGTCACCTAAGGTTTTTAGAACTGAAATTTTACCTAAGAAAGAGGTAAAAAGAGAAAAATAATTTCAGGAAGTGAGAGTGAGAACTGTGTGGATCAAAAAGTCTAATTTGATCAATTATGTGCCTGTTGAGTCCTTAGAACAAGTTTCCAAGAGGACTTTACCCTCAAACTGAGTTCTACAAAATTCAATGATCATGGCATGTGTTTAAAACAAAAATTTTGTTGCCATTAGATCATTTGTTAGGGTTAGGTTAGGGTTTGATTTTCTGATCATGATTGTATACATGTGAAAGTTATTTTGAAGAATTTATGATCTATCTTTGAATGCAAATAGAGACACATGATAATTTGAATAAAAATAGATTCTTGGTTTGTAATCTACACAGTGAAAGATAATTTGCATTGTTTAGGGGATTTTTAGATTTGAATCTCTTAAGTTCATAAACTTTTGTGCACTAGTCCATCTTTAACAAATTTGGTTGAAAATCTTTTAATCTGTTAACTAGGGTTTATTGTTCACAAAAGCTATCAAAGTTATTGTTTTTTAAAAAATAGGAGCTAAAAACAAAAATAAAAAGATCGAAAAAAAATATATTCAGCTTGAAAGAAAAAGAAGAAAAAAAAATGCTGAATAAATTGCTAAGGAAAAGGCTACCTATTGAGATTTGTTCGAAAACTCCCATTAAACTGTGAATTAAAACGAAAAGTGGAGATAAGTTGAGTTGGGGAATTGCTGACTACTCTTTAGAGTGAAAGCCGCCTTGCTTAAAAAAAATTTGCTCAAAACAATTTTATCTTGATGCTTTTTAATCAATAAGGTTTAGACAATGATCTGTTAAAATTTAACTGAAGATTAGATTGGATTTCACACACACACATGAACTTGCTATATTAATTTCTAAACTTTTCAGTAAATTTTGCAAGTTTGATTTCATGTTGTGATTACTTTCTAAGATTTGAAATTATTTGAAAAGTCTGTGGAGTCAAAAATTTGTTCTCTGAGATAATCATAAAATTCTCTGAAAGGGTTTTAAATCGTGTGTTAACTGGATGATTTTAATGATTAGTGATTTTATTTTTAGTTGATTTATAAAAAAAAAAACAAGAAAAAAATTGAAAAATTTTGAAAAATTCAAAAAGATTTTGGTTTTTAGGTTTTTAGTTTGTTTTTGTTGCTAGTTATCACCAATGTGTTAAAAGTTTCTGGAATTGAAAAAGTTTTTCATAAATACACTATAGTTTTAAGACTGGAGGTCTTGAACCAATTCAATAAGGGATGAACCGGTTCAAGCATGTCATTTGGCCACGATCAAGTGACTGTCCATCTTGAACCGGTTCGAAATTATAGAACCGATTCAAGTCTTGTGCACCATAGTGCACTGCCCATTTTGAACCAGTTCAAGAGGGCTGAATCGGTTTAAGAGCACAGGATTTGGTTTTTTTTAAACAAGCTTCTGGCCTCCTTTGTTTGCTACATCACTTCATCTCTCTTGCACTCTCTCACTCCTTCATACATACACATATATATACATTATATATGTTACATCTTTGTCATCATTCCATGCTATAACATTGATCAGTACATGATACTTTGAGATTGATAGCAAAGATTGAAGAAGTTGTGTGAAAGTTGAAAATTCAAAATTGGGTTTAATGAAGTTTGTGGAGTTTTGGTTTAAAACTTAAAGGATTGGTTAATCTTTTGAGTTGATTGAAGAGATTAAAGCTTGATTATACTTGGGGAAAGTATATTTGCATTGTGTTGATTGATTTTAGGGTGATTTAAAGATCAAAACAAGGTTTTCTATAAACACTTTTGGGGTTGCACACCAAGTGTTTGATAAAATTCCTGACAGAGTTACAAGCTTCAAAGTGAGAAATTTTCTAAAGAACATGCCTCCTAAATTGTCTAGAGAAGCTAAAGGAAAAGGAATTGAGTCATCTAGACCACCAAAGAGGTCTAGAACTAGCATCACCATTCAAGAACCTCAAGGCGGTTCTCAAGCTCCAAGCATGGCTTCTATTCGATATCCTTCAGTTTCTAGCACTGGAAGGATTGAATTTACAGCATCACATTTTTATATTGAAGAGGCTTGGAAAGTGTATAACTCTGTTTACAAGGATGGTCCAATAAAGACAGAAAGGAATGTGAATCTTCAGAAACTTTAAGACACCGCAGGATACAAGCTAGTGAATTACATCAAATCTAACAATTGGCTTTACTTCACTAAGCCTGGCAAAGGTAATTATTGTCCGGATATGATTAGCTATTTCTATGCTAATATTCGTGAAGTTCATGACACTTACTTCATTATCTCTCTGTTTGGAGTTGATCATACTATTGAAAAGGAGGATATTGAAACTATCCTTGGTCTTCAGGATAGTCGTCTTTTTAGTGGACATACTCTGCCTTTGACAGTCTCGGGTCCTAATTTTTCCCGGATTGTTCCAAAGATATGTGTGCCGAACTCTTCACTGAATCGAGATAGTATTCCAGCTCGATTTCTGACAGATGAAGCTGCTTTCTTCAATCTGTTTGCTATGACAAATCTAGGCTACTTTGGGAAGAAGGATGAACTCTCTCTTGAGCGCGCACAAGTGCTTTATTTTCTTGCTAATAATGAGTATATTATGCTTGGAGAGTCTATTGTGCAGCTTATGATAGCTCATTACAAGAAAAACTCGCGCAAGTACTCTTCTCCCTTTCCGATGATTATCATGGAAATTCTGAAAAAGAAGAATGTGCCAATTCCTCCAAGGGCTAATCATAAGCCTATCATGACTGAATTGGATCCTTGAGCTTTGAACAAACCAAAGACTGCTAGGGAGAATGCTAGAAAGGCAAGGAGATCTGTTGATGAGGAGCCATCACAAGTTTTAGATATTTCTCAGCTATTTTCTCCGAAAGGAATTTTCATGAAAACTAATGCCAACCTCATGTATTCCCATCTACTTCAGCATCAGAATTCATTATTTGAGTGATGGTTGAGATCCGAGATCTCAAATTACAGGTTGCTCAGTCGAGAGGACAGCCATCTAGGGTTCCAAATGAGGATGTCTACAGGCCTGTGCCTCCAGATCCGTCTCTGCAAGCTGAAGATGAAGGAGATGATGAAGATGAGGCTGAGTATACAGATGAGGATGCGGAGGATGAGGATGCAGAAGATAGTGGTGAAGAGGATGCAGAAGAGAGTAATGAAGAATAGAGATAATGTTTCTTATCTCTGAGTAGTTGAGGAGACATGGTGGTGCTTTTATTTGATTATTTCTCATGCATCCTGACATTATGTTTTATTTCATTATTGCACCACTTGTCTATGGTTTTGGATATTATGAGAATATGCTTTCTTAGACTTTATTATGCTTATCTGAATTGTGCTTTCACTCCTTTGTCAATTTGTTACAAAAAGAGGGAGTCCACCTGTCAATATCTAAAATGGGGGGAAGAAATAATTGGATATTTACTTCACGTTTTGAATCCAAGAAGAACAGTGTTCCTATTACCTTTAAGCAAATCATGTAATTTACTTTTCTGTTTTGGGTAGATTGCAAATATTGTTTTTAGGGTTTTGTCACAAAATTGCCAAAGGGGGAGATTGTGAGATATTATTTATTTTTTGGCAATTATCATAGACATAACAAGTCCAAGTTGAGTTGTAATTTAAATTACTTATTCTACAAGTCATCAAGTTCAACAGGGATTCCACAACTGAGAAGGAGTTCAAACTTATCTTACTTGAAGAGTTTGTGATGAAAAGGGTAAGGACACTACACTAGGAAGGAATATGAACAAGGTTGGGCATTCTATACTTTCCATGTTAGTATACAATTTCCGTAGAATGAACCAAGGCTGAAGGAATTCGAAATCCGAGTCTGCCAACCTTGAACCGGTTCAGCTTCCTTGAACCGGTTCAAGATGTTCAAGTTTGACACACTGCCAAACTTGAACCGGTTCAGCTTTCCTTGAACCGGTTCAAGACCTCCTGTTTGTAATACAACTTTAGTTTCCTTTTTTTAATTAATTTCCCAGTTGGTCTAGAATTGTACCAAATCCTATGCACGAAATTTACCTTATTTTTAGAGGGATTAGGTCATTCTATAATCTATATAAACCATGTCATATATATTGGTTTATTCACGGCTTTTACATTATAATTCAGATATTATTCAAAGCCTTAGGAAGTTTATTTCTCTTAGAAAATCAAAATTGATTTTTCTATTGTCTTCCTAGAACCCACATATATTCACCTAGTGAGTCTAGAGTTGTGGTGTTTGAATCCTGATCGTGATCATACAGTTGTATTAACATCGATCAGACAAAGCAGATCTTCTTCTACATCATTCAGACAATTGAAGAATAGAAGTAAACGCAGTCACACTTTGGAAGGGTTGGAGCATTCGTGGAGTGCTATTTGATCTACCTGCTGCTCTTCTATAAATATCAAGTGTAAGCCTGAGATCAAGTTGCTGTTGGACGGGGAGTCGGAAAGCTAGAGGATCGTCAGCGGTTGGTGTGGTGTAGAACGATAGGGTGTGAGCCAGAGTCAAAGTTCAGTATACTTTGTTCCAAGCATAGTGGATTGGTTTACTTTGGACTGCACAAGTCCACGAGGCTTTTCCCATAACAGTTGACGTATTTTATCAACTGTGATTTTCTCGCTAAAATCCTGGTGTCATCTCTAACTTTATACTTTGCTTTATTTTTATCTGCATGTGATTAACTGTTTAATTGCTAAAATATAAAATAAGTAAAGTAGTTAAGGACATAGATCTATTATACAAAACCTAAAACTTTCCAGTTTACATTCCGCTGCGTACGACTCACAGAAGGATTCTCAGAAGAAGAGAACGTGAAAGATAATATATATTTATGCATATATATATATATATATATATATATATATATATATATATATATATATATTTATATCTCATATATACAGCCCACGATGGAGAAATCGCTAAAATTGTGAGGAGGGCCACGATACCATGATTCAGAAAGGAAAGTCCAGACCATACTAAGTTACCTAAAGCTTAGGAGATGTGGGACACTGGCCAAACAAGAAAGCGTCGGTTGAGAGTGGTGAAATTTCTTAAGGAAACTACTACTAACCGAAGCAGTTGTTGAAGAAAGTGGTTCAAATCGTGTCTGAAGAAGGAAAAGTCTACGATAGAGGAAGAAGGAGATGGGAAGAAGAAGTTATAACCGCCAAAAGAACGTGGGGCACTTGGCTGTCTGGAATTTGGCCAAGTGGAAGCTACCAACGCTGCCACACATCAGTTTACATGCATGGATGGGCTCTATAAATAGGACACTTAGAGCTAGTTTGCAAACCCTATTCAAATCACACAGCCCAACAGCACTTCAATTTCTTTACATTCATGTATTTTTACATTCATGTAATGCACTTTCAATATGTTTAATTCAAGTCATGCACTTATTATTCCTACTTTCCAGCACTTTGCTTTGAAGTCTTGCACTTTCAATACCGCTTTCCTTTCCACTAGCCATAGTTCAATCCAAAAGTCCTTTTTCAAGGCAAAAAGAACATTTGAAGGTGGTAATTCCAGTCCTTCATTCAATCGCCTGATCCCTTTAATCTCCTACTGGATAGTTGTTCGGATATCCACTTTGGAATGACAGCAGTTCCTGGCACGCCCGACATCCACCCCTACTTTCCATTCACCTGGAAAGTGGAACCATGGTTTTCACGAGCTGAACAAATACTATTAAGATGCAATGTTGTTTCCTAAATACGAAAATTTGGTTGGACATTTGATTAACTGTTTTGAAAGTTGAAACTGTATTTGGGAGGAGAGACATTAATTATCAAAAGATTTTTGAAGCTAATGAAAAATTTAATTTTCTTTTTCTTTTTTCTTTTTTTGGGTAGGTAAGAGAGTGTATAAAAAGACAATACATTATACACCTGTATACTAGGGACATACCTCAAGGCCCAAACAAGGAAAGCCCAAGAAGAGGCAAAGGGCAAAAACAAACAAAACAGAAAACACACCCAAAACAAGTGCACAAAAAAATGGCCCAAACAATCAGCATTTTTTTTAACAAACAAGGCCCAAACAAACAGCCTATAAACTGGCCCAAATCCGTTTTAACATTGATTTTTGCTTGACCAAAATTCGTTATCATTTGTTTTATCGGTAAACATTGCATTATGGCATTAGTAAAATCTAGAGTGCTTACAAGATTGTAGATTTTGATTCTTACTACTAATTCAACATCACTTACAAAATACTACATCCTGTTTTTACAGTCAAAAAAGTTTCTAATTTCATACTAATCTCTCCAAAACTTTGTAAGTTACTAGTACTAACCATGTATGGCATTAAAAACCGCCCCTCCTGCATGATTGGATGCCGGGAAATGCCCAACCTTGTCGTAGTAGTTGGGATAAAAAAAGTTTGCAGAGATTGTTGTATTTTCCGACATCGAAGTTGTGAATCTTCATGAGCTTTTCTTGTTTCGTCCTGAACCGGCGTCGGAAGTACCCTTCGAAAGAGGGTTCTTTGGAGGTCCGGAGGAAGAAGGCGTAGGCAAGTGTGAAATGGAGTGAGGTGACGAAGAAGCAAATGGGCTCCATCAGGTCCCAAGTGAGCTCCCAAAAGGTGAGCCTCATGAAGTCCAGCGTCTGCAGGGCTAAAATGCCCAGCCCACAGTAGAGTTCCGCGGACCAGTGACTCGATCCGCTTTTCGGTCTATCGTTGCCTTTGGCTCCTCCATCTGTTCCAGCTCCTTTCTTCTTGGATCGTTTGGACTTCCAAAATATTGACCGTGCTATTTTGAATTTGCGTTCACAATAAATATTGAAAGAAATGAGTAGTAATAGAAATTTAAAGTCTAATAAAATGAAAATGTCCTCAGAAAAACATATCAACCCACACACAGGGCTCTGGAAGGAGCGTAGTTGGTACAACTACAATAAGACTTGTGAGCCTGGCGACAGTTGAAATACCAAACTGATATTCAATTCCCGTATATCTGAATCAAACCATCCTTATTTTTTTTTGCTTTTACTTGGTAGGTAATCTTCCTAGTTTGTTCGTTTGCGGACCATATAGTCATAAAAGACACTAATAAGTAATAACCAAACATATCAGTCTATCTCATCTTTGCTTGAGAAATAAATTGCTCAAACACTTCTTTGCTTAGGAGAACTAAGGTGACAGTACCCTAGCCACCAACCTGGTCAGCTTCTCCAATATTCATCCAAGAGGTGTGTCCTTCATGAAAATGATAAAAACATATATATATACATCTTTGAATGGTTCTGCTTGATATATATATAGAAATATATACTTTGATTTGCTTGGTTGGCAAGAATAACGGTTGAGATTTTTACTTGTCTCAATCACAGTCTGTTGAATAATAAACTTGATTTTAGTATTTAATTAATCATTTTAAGTATTTGTCTTACATAGTGTTTTTGGGCATTTAGCATGTTAGTGGGTAGTAAATTATCTTAATGAGAATTAGTATATGAGAGTTAGTGTGATGATGAAGGTTATGTAAAACCAAAGGTCATGGGAGTTAAGTCTGAATGGTTATGTGGGAGTTAAATCTAAATGGTTATGTTAGTGGAAATTAAACCTCCTAAATATCATGTTAGTGGGAGTAGTGGGAGTTAAGCCTAAAAGTTATGTTAGTGTGAGTAATTGGGCACTTAAATGTAATTATTACATCTATGTTCATGTGGCCTATATATTTATGTACTCTAGTCAAATAATAGAAGAAGTGGAATAAAATAATCTTCCAAGTATTCCTCCATATCATTCTCTTCCAAAATATTATTGAGTGTTGTGTGTCTCTAACCCATCCACTATTTTCAATAAAGTGATATCAGAGCAAAGCCAGAAAGTGGTATCAGAAAAAAAGCCAACAAAGTGGTATCAGAGCCAGGTCATTATCAGAGCCAGATTTCATATTGAGAGCCTAGATGATCTTGAAGGCCTGACGAAGTTGATCCTAGAAGGTTCAACATTTGAGAAAAACATGTTTCTCCTTGATGATGATGAAGGGGAGAAAATGTATTTTCTTAGTGAGAAGAAGATGTTCTCTAATTACAAGAGAATGAAAGTCATCATAACTTCATTCCTCAAAGCATGTGATTTGTGGGATGTTGTTGGATTAAAGCCAAAGAATGGCATGTCCAACAAGCTTCAAGAAAAGAAAGAAGAAAAGGCATTGGTAGTGTTGCAGAAAGCAATACATCAAGAAATTTGGGAGTATTTTGGAGAGTCCAAAACTCCAAGTTGTGTTTGGAAGATCGTTTCCAATCATAGAAGTGAATCACTACCCATGGAGTATTGGGTACAATGCTTTGAGGATGATGAGTTTACGAAGGTTGATTATAAAAGTTTGGAGGACAAATTTGTGCAGAATGAAGAGGTGTACAACACAAATGAAGTTGAAGAAATTGAAGATTCAAAAGTTGAAGGCCAAAGTGAAATGATGAATATGGAAGAGATAAAGAAAGGTGTTGAATAAGAAATTGAAAAAGTGGAGAAGATTGAAGTGGAAAGAGAAATTAAAGGAGAAGAAAGTGCTAAAGAAAAGACAAAAGTTGATGAAATTTGTGAGTTAACAGTTTCAGGTATGATTACAAATTCCACCTTGAAAGAAGTTATATTTGACTTATTTTATGAAATTATATATTATTTCTTCATATTCATCAAATAATGCTTATTTTGTGGAGAATGATGAACTTCTCTTAAAGAAAATTGTTCCAATTAATTATGAGATTGAAGCTAAAGGCGAGAAGAATTTTTCGAATAATTTTTTATAAGATAGTTCGGAGAATTTGGTAACTGACACAGGTTGGGTGAATATGGAGTTATTTTTTTATTCCAAAGTAATAGCACATGTAAAGTTCAAGAAGTATCGAAATTTCGAGAGGAAAGAAGATTGGTGTGCTTGCGTGAAGAAGATAAAGATCGATAATGAGAACGAATTATTCAAGCATTTGAAGAAGTTTCACAAGCCCTACACATCAATGGAAATGGCCAAGAAGATTGAAGCTATTGAAGGAGGTGGAATTGAAGATCAAACATTGAACTTTTGATCAAGCCCCCAAGATTAATAAGATTCTCAAGTTACAAAAATCAAGTTTAAAGGGGGGTGTTGAATAATAAACTTGATTTTAGTATTTTTGTATTTAATTAATCATTTTAAGTATTTGTCTTACATAGTGTATGTGGGTATTTAGCATGTTGGTGGGTAATAAATTATCTTAGTGAGAATTAGTATATGAGAGTTAGTGTGATGATGAAGGTTATGTAAAACCAAAGGTCATGAGAGTTAAGTCTAAATGGTTATGTTAGTGGGAATTAAACCTTCTAAATACCATGTTAGTGGGAGTAGTGGGAGTTAAGCCTAAAAGTTATGTTAGTGTGAGTAATTGGGCACTTAAATGTAATTATTACACCTATGTTCATGTGGCCTATATATTCATGTACTCTAGTCAAATAATAGAAGAAGTGAAATAAAATAATCTTCCAAGTATTCTTTCATATCATTCTCTTCCAAAATATTATTAAGTTTTGTGTGTCTCTAACCCATCCACTATTTTTAACAAAGTGGTATCAGAGCAAAGTCAGAAAGTGGTATAAGAGAAAAAGCCAACAAAAATTATATAAATTACATGCATCAAGTTACCTCAAACTAAGCCGTGGAATATGCTGCTTAACAGACTAGTGAATAGGATATTATTTGTAAATTTATTTCTCTTTCTGGATTTTGTTCTTTAATCATAACTTTATGTGTCTGAACACTGGGCTAGCTATTATATATATATATATATATTGCTATGCCCGCTATGATGCCAATTAAAGAAACCTAGACCAGCAAAGTAAAGTTAATGATGTACCAAAGTTATATTGAATGAATCTGAGGCCAAAAAAGGAAAGAAATGACTTTTAGGTAGCGTTCTGGTAAATTGGACATGAACCGGTGTATGGTAGTGACTTCAGTGATCAGTCTAATATATAGGATGCTGAGAAACTAATTAAAATTAATTTGATAATATTTGTGTCCAATTAGCTGATATGATTTTCGAACCCACAACTCAGATTGATGTTTAAACATTTAACATTGCCACTAAGGTTTTCGGGTAGTTAATTCATAATTGTGATGTACATCATAAATTCAAAATGCAAGATTATTTTTGTATTTGAATGTCATGTAACACGGAGATCTCCACTGGAAAACCCCCATTCTCCTTAATCCCCAGAGAACCAACCACCAGAATTTATCAAAAACATATTAATTAAGATAGAGAAGTACAAGGAGCGAATTAAATTTCACTATCTTTGGTAGCTATCATTTGGGAGATGGTCAAAATCAAATCTCATTAGTTCATGTAGAGAATCTGTGAGGAAAGAGAAAGTGGGCAGACAAACTAGATTGTCTTTGACAACACTCTAAAGTTGTTTTCTAGCAACTGCTGGTGCTAACAAATTAAATTGCTAGTGAAGCTCTAATTCTAGTTTTCTCTCATTGTCTAGAATATCAATTTCCATCTGTAATCAACCAAACACTCCTTCCTCAACCCTGTATATATACATGACCCCAATGAGCTCTGAGGAATCATTACTCAGAAAGCACAATAACATTAATCACCCATCAACAACCACCTTTTCTACACACGCACACACAGATGGGTGTTCCTGTTCTTTCTTCGCCACCATTTCTGGGAGTTTTCATCTCATTGCTGACATTGTCTCTCCTTTCTTGCTCTGCACTTGCCAAGGATGAAGGAATAACTAGGCATTACAAATTTAATGTATGTCTATGCAGCCTCTCAAGCTAATTAATATCGTTCCATATTTGTGATTTCCACAATTCACTTTGTTCTTTTAGTTTCTTGACAGTTTTTGAAAAATATTTTGTAGGTTGTGGTGCAAAATGTGACGCGACTTTGCCATAGTAAGAGCATAGTCACCATAAATGGGAAGTTTCCTGGTCCTCGCATTGTAGCTAGGGAGGGTGACCGTCTTCTTATAGAAGTGGCTAACCAAGTTCAGAATAATATTTCCATCCACTGGTATGAAACTCCAAAGTCTTAAAAGATCAGTACTAGTTTTGAACTATGCACATGCTACTAATAATATAAAGCACCATAATCTAAATGGCTAAGTGATTTCTTTGAAACAGGCATGGCATTAGACAGCTTCGATCAGGATGGGCTGATGGACCAGCATATATAACTCAGTGCCCTATTCAAACTGGCCAGAGCTATGTGTACAACTTCACCATTATCGGCCAAAGAGGGACTCTCTTTTGGCATGCCCATATCTCATGGCTAAGAGCAACTGTCTATGGTCCTCTAATCATTCTTCCTAAGCTTAACATTTCTTACCCATTTGCCAAACCTCACAAGGAAGTTCCAATCATCTTTGGTAATCAACTATACATACAATTTGAATCTAATTAAACTCAATTAATAATCCCTCAATCACATTTCTAAATTTACAAACACAATGTCCTATATTCAATTGCAGGAGAGTGGTTCAATGCCGATACTGAGGCAATAATTAACCAGGCCACACAAACAGGAGGCGGCCCAAATGTCTCTGATGCCTATACCTTCAATGGACTTCCTGGTCCTTTGTATAATTGCTCTGCCAAAGGTATCAAATGCAATTACAATTTCTTTTTCTTTTGGCAAATAACATTTTTAATTTTGTACTAGTAGTGCTAATTAACATGTGCAAATTGGTTTTGGCAGACACATTCAAGCTGAAGGTTAAGCCTGGAAGGACATACCTTCTTCGTTTGATCAATGCAGCACTCAATGATGAACTCTTCTTCAGCATCGCGAACCACGCTCTCACAGTTGTTGAAGCCGATGCAATTTATGTTAAGCCATTTGAGACCGAGACACTTCTCATTGCCCCTGGACAGACCACTAATGTTCTTCTCAAGACCAAGCCTTCGTTCCCAAGTGCCACTTTCCTCATGACTGCTAGACCATATGTGACAGGCCTTGGCACATTTGACAACTCCACTGTCGCTGGTATCCTAGAATATGAATTACCATCCATTCATTCAACCATCTCAATGAAAAAACTTCCACTCTTCAAACCAACCCTGCCTACTCTCAATGACACCTCATTTGCCACCAATTTTTCAAAGAAACTTCGTAGCTTAGCGAGTGCTCAATTCCCTGCCAATGTACCCCAAAAAGTTGACAAACAATTTTTCTTCACAATAAGCCTCGGAACTAGCCCATGCCAGCAAAACCAAACCTGTCAAGGACCTAATGGAACCAGGTTTGCAGCCTCGATTAGTAATGTTTCCTTTGCACAACCAACCACAGCCCTCCTCCAAGCCCACTTCTCTGGCCAATCAAATGGAGTTTATAGCCCTGACTTCCCAATAAATCCGTTGCATTGGTTCAACTACACTGGCAATCCTCCAAATAATACTATGGTGGGCAATGGGACCAAATTAATGGTACTTCCCTTCAACACTAGTGTGGAGCTAGTCTTGCAGGACACAAGCATTCTTGGAGCTGAGAGTCATCCTCTCCATCTCCATGGTTTCAATTTCTTTGTTGTTGGCCAAGGATTTGGGAACTATGATCTGAAAAATGACCCTACAAACTTCAATCTTGTTGACCCCATTGAAAGGAACACTGTGGGTGTGCCCTCTGGAGGGTGGGTAGCTATTCGGTTTCTGGCAGACAATCCAGGTGGGTAATTAGAGTCAGCATTATAATCCAGTGATAAATTTCTCATCCACATTTTAATGCTATAATGGATATATTGCATTCATAATTTTCATGTCAACACTAATTGTTAGTTGAATTTTTTTTTTTTTCACTAAAGTTTCCAAAGTTTTTCGGAAAAATTTGTCCCACCTTTTGTGATTAATCCGGGACAGAGCTTTTAAGGAAGACTATTATCATTCATATATAGGAAAGGTATGTTTGTATTGCTTCATGCATATATATAATTTGTCTACAGGGGTATGGTTCATGCATTGTCACCTGGAAGTCCACACCAGCTGGGGTTTGAAGATGGCATGGCTTGTCTTAGATGGAAAGCTTCCCAATCAAAAGCTGCTTCCACCACCAGCAGATCTCCCCAAATGTTGAATTTTTTCACTCACTTCAGGATGCACACTTCATTTGAAGTAATTGACACCGGCGCTAACTTTTCTCACCCATTGTAATTCATTGGCAATTTTTTTGGAGCATTTGTGTTAATTTCCGCAATAAAAGATTTCAGTTATCATCTTATTTATCCGAGTAAGGGAAAGGAGAAGAGTGGTCCTCTTTTTGTAGCATTCAGAATTCAATATGTTCATGCAAGGATGCTTTAATAATATTATTGGATTATCTAATTTTTATACTCCTCTTTTCTATTCCTAAGCAAGGGACATATTATGTTGTGAACCACTCCTCTATATACTGTCCGAAATGGAAAATGCTTGGATAGCTTATTACCAATTGAAATTTCTTATGCTTGATTATGTAAAAATACTTATATTAATAGGGCATAAAAACTTCAGCTAAAACCATCAAAATTATTAGAATTGCTTCACCTAGAACAGAGTCGTGGCATTTCCTAGGATAATTCAACGAAGGTACAGTTAGGAGAAGAACAAAGCATTTTCGAGGTGAAGCAATTGATCAACCCCAGAGTGCAATCATATTTTCATTGGTGTAGCCCCAACTCAATCTAAGGCAGAATCCGATCCCAGATTTCTCTCCCTATAGATACGTTCTTCACATGTCTTCCTCTCCACCAATTACAGCTCAATTTCAATCACCCAAACAACCCACAAAGAAAAGAAAACAAACAGAAACATTTGAGATGGGTTCTTGCTTTTTCCTTGTCCTCGGTGTTTTGTCAGTTCTAGCTGAGCTTGTGCTTGCCAAACATGCAGGCATTACCAGGCACTACAAGTTTGATGTATGTGTGACATTTATAACATGTATATTGAAATGTAGTATAATATTTTTATACGACTCTTTTGATTTATTATTTACAAGATCAAGCTACAAAATGTCACAAGGTTGTGCCAAACAAAGAGCATTGTGACAGTCAATGGTCAGTTTCCGGGGCCTCGGATCATCGCGAGGGAAGGGGATACAGTGTTAGTTAAAGTGGTTAACCACATTCAGAACAATGTCACAATTCACTGGTATGCAACCACCCTAGCTATAGCTATTATTGTTATAGTTGTGGTTGTTAACTTGTTAGGAGTACTTATTAGTTGAATTAGTTTGATATCTGTATAATGTGTGAATTTAATGTTGGGTGAATGATAGGCACGGAGTGCGACAACTGAGGACTGGATGGGCAGATGG
Organism: Cornus florida; assembly: GCF_030987335.1. NCBI lineage: Eukaryota > Viridiplantae > Streptophyta > Magnoliopsida > Cornales > Cornaceae > Cornus > Cornus florida. The sequence goes on along the minus strand of NW_026775580.1, from coordinate 35,206,362 downwards.
ACCTGCATATATCACACAATGCCCAATTCAAACAGGCCAGATCTTTGTGTATGACTTCACCATCACTGGCCAAAGAGGGACCTTATCTCATGGCTCAGAGTCACACTCTATGGACCTATTGTCGTCCTTCCTAAAAGACACATTCCTTACCCATTTCCTCAACCCCACAAAGAAGTCCCCATCATTTTTGGTAATCCAATTCATTATGTTCCAGGAAAAGAATTTACTCAATCTTTATCCAATCTTAATACAGCAATTGAAAGTCGGACCATCTGACTGCAGTTATGTGAGTGAGAGATTGCATCATATTTCACTCACATGTCGAATTAGTCTGACTTGTTGGATTACAAATCAATTTTTCTATAAAATATTGTAATTATGTAATAATTTAATGTTTTTCCATCCCTTAACATTTGATCAAAATTCCAATTATGGGGTGATTACTTTCTTGGATTGTAGGTGAATGGTGGAAGGCAAATACAGAGACAATCATCAACCAAGCTCTGCAATCAGGAGGAGCCCCAAATATCTGTGATGCCTATACCATTAATGGTCTTCCTGGACCCTTCTAATAGTGCTCGGCTAAAGGTATTATATATAAATTCTATGTAATATATACAAGGGCATTTTGGTGAATTTATATGTTGTGGGCATTAATTTGAAGAAATATCATGCAGATGCGTTTAAAATGAAAGTGAAGCCAGGGAAGACATACCTTCTCCGTCAGATAAATGCTGCACTTAACGACGAGCTCTTCTTCAGCATTACCAAACACACTCTCACCGTTGTCGAAACCAATGCCATCTATGTTAAGCCATTCAAAACCAGAATAGTTCTCATCACCCCTGGACAGACCACAAATGTCCTCCTCAAGACCAAATCTCACTTCCCAAATGCAACCTTTTTAATGGCCGCTAGGCCTTATGCCACCGGCCCTGCAGCTTTCGACAACACCACCACTGCCGGAATCCTTGAATATCACCAACCATCCGCCACCACAACGAAGAACAAGCTCCCTCTGCTACAATCAGCACTTCCCAAGTTCAATGACACATCATTTGCAACCAATTTCAGCAACAAACTCGAAGCTTAGCCAATGCGAAATTCCCTGCAAAAGCACCCAAAAAAGTGGATAGACGATTTTTCTTCACAGTGGGGTTGGGGTTAAACCCATGTCCTCAGAACCAAACTTGTCAAGGACCCAATAACACTAAATTGGCAGCTTCCGTTAACAATGTGTCCTTTGTGCTTCCAAACACAGCTCTTCTTCAAGTTCACTTCTTTCAACAATCAAAAGGTGTATACACCACTGATTTTCCAGCCAACCCACCATTTAAATTTAACTATACAGGCAATCCACCGAGTAACATTATGGTGAACAATGGGACCAAAGTGGTGGTGCTTCCATTTAAGACTAGTGTGGAGCTTGTGATGCAGGACACAAGCATTATTGGGGCAGAGAGCCACCCACTGCACCTCCATGGATTCAACTTCTTTGTGTTGGGTCAGGGTTTCGGAAACTACGATCCCAGGAAGGATCCGGCTAAGTTCAACCTTGTCGACCCCGTTGAATGGAACACCGTTGATGTCCCCTCCGCTGGTTGGGTTGCCATTCGCTTTCTTGCCGGATAATCCAGGTAGCTATATATAGAGTACTAGTATATTATAACACTAATTAAATGAGAAATTAAAATTAATTAGTTGACTAATTTTGAAAATTATATTTAAATCCAATTAATTAACATATAATTTTCACGTGTACAGTTGCAAATTCAGCTCTTCAAATCCAGTACACGATTAAAATTAGTATTTTTAGTCGGACAAATTCAGAATAAAAACTTAAAAATTTGGAATTAAAAGTGATCAAATGAAAACTCTAAGACCATTTTCAATGCCAGAAGTCATTTTCACATGCCAAATCTATATTTTGGCAGGTGCTACAGTATCAAATTGTTATATTTTACCAATTCTGCTCCAGTGGTGCATTTTATGCAAAATGCTATTTTTTGACACAATCACCTTTAATTTCAACTACCATTCCCACTATTCATATTTGTATCAGTAATATTAATATTAGACACATTTCAATTCAAGTTGTAGACATTAGAAGGAAACTATAATTAAACATAATTAAAAAGAAGTAAAAATCTAAAATATCTGGTCAAAAAAAAAAAAAAAAAAAAAAAAAAGAGGCCCATGACCCATATAATTAACTATATAATTTATATATATTTAACTATATAATTTAAAGGCATATGACCCAAGAAAAAATATAGTATATATTTAGGGCAAATCATTTCAGCCTCCCCAATCGCCTCCATCTCTATTCTCGTTCTCACTGAACTTGCCCCCTCTTTCGACCATATCATTTCAGATCACCCGCTGTTCCAGTTCGGGTTCACCCTTCGCAAGCTTCAGCTGCTGTCTGTCAACTCTCAAGCTTGTCCCCCTCTGTCTCTGCAACGGCTAACTTGTATGTATGGGTTTTGTTTTAATTTTTTTTTTTCTGTAATTCTATTTTATAATGAAGGTCTGTAATTCTATTTTTTTTTCTTGTAATCAAGATCTATAATTCTTGTTTTGCAAAGTAAATCCTATTTGGTGAAATTTTTTATGATTTTTTTAAATATATATATATATATATATATATATATATATATATATATATATATATATAGATCTGAAACCCCCTCTCTCTCTCTCTCTCTCTGAAATAGTTTCTCTCTCTCTAAAATAGCTAATGCCATGTCTTGTGCTACAATTGTCATAAGAAATAACAAAGTTAAAAAGTAGTAGGCCATTTAGCATTGCATTAGAGAGCCTATTTTTAAGGCCCGCCTGCTATATTTTGAATTGGCAGCCCATATAGCAGCCGCATTGTAGATGCTCTAATCGCTTTTGGGTGATATGTAAATAGGTGTATATGGTTCATGCACTACCACCTGGAAGTCCACGCGAGTTGGGGCTTGAAGATGGCTTGGGTTGTCATGAATGGAAAGCGGCCAAATCAAAAGCTGCCACCTCTACCATCCGATCTTCCAAAATGTTGACCATGTTTTTGTTCTTTTTAACATACATTTCGATTCATAATACATTTGGCAGTCACAGAAAGATTGCATACGTATCTAATGGACGTGGCAACAACATATTTATATGGATCACTGGATAGTGATATTTATATAAAAATACCAAAAGGATTTCAAATGCCTAAAACAAAACCACGTAATATAGGGGTGCACAAAAGAACCATAGAACGGGAATCGGAACTATGAGAACCGGAACCGATTTTTCGGTTCTCATCGGTTCTGATTTCGATTCCGGTTCCAAAAATAAGGAACCGTTGAAACCGGTTCCGGTTCCGGTTCCTAACTCACGGTTCGGTTCCAGAACCGAACCGATCCGATATATATATATATATATATATATATATATATATATACTTGATTACTTGTGGGGTGTGGACTACTAGTACTGGGCTGTGCTGACAGTGTTGCTGTGGGCTGTGGAGTGTGGACCGTTGTAAGATCTGCTCAAATAATAATAAGATATCAAATAATTCGAATTTTGTCTATCAAAAGTTGAAAAGTGAAAACTCAAAACAAACTCAAAACCTAAATTTACCTAACCTCTCAATTTCTCAAACTCACTCGGTCACTCCGCCGCTCCGCCTCCCCTCCCTTCCTCTCCTCTCCTCTCAGCCTCTCGGCCTTCTCACTATCTCAAATCTCAGAACTCAGAAGTCTCTATCTTCTCAGATCACACTCGCGACTCTCGCAGCGCCGACTCGCCTCTAATTCGATGATTCATGGATTCGTGGTCTTTATCTTCTCAGATCTGACAGATCTTCGACTCCCGGTCTCAGTTTGGTAGGTAGGTATTTAATATCTGACAGATTTTCTTTATATTTCTTGGTCATCCATAACAACATTGTTTTATTTACCTTTTCCTTTCAATCTTAAGTTGTTTTGTTCCATAATAATTTATTTTTGTTTGTTAATTTAATTAATCACATCTTCTTTCAGTTCTTTGGTTATAACTTATATATAACTCCATGAATGCATATATTGTTTTCTTTACTTATTCTTTCTTTTTTTTTTGGGTAAATAATTTTCTTTAGTTTCTTGTTTATATATAGATAGATGTAATTATTTTGATAAGATCTTTCTTTTTCAAGCGTACATTTTGTATTATAATTAACTGATAACATCGCGTGTCTACCAGCTTTGTTTGGCAAGAATTAAGGTTAGTTCTGGACCTCTGGTTATTTTGAGATAGGATTTTGTAACAGTTAAATTTGTTCCTAAAAGTACATCCAGCTTTTAATAGCAAAATTAATTCAACTTTTATTCTTTAGAAAAGTACTTCTAAAATAGTACTTATTACTTAAAGATAGCCTTTATTGAATTAAATGATGGATTTTGGTGTTTTCTGTTTCAGTAACTTTCAACTTTCAAGTGTCAAGTGGCTTCCTCATCATCTTCCTCAGTCAATGTAATTTTTATTTTTATTTTTGTTTTTCCTATTATCTTTTTCATTTTCCTTTTCCTTTTCCTTTTCCTTTTTCTAATGACTCCGGGGAGGCTGGGGAGTATTCTGATGGTCATGCATCTCAACCTTCTAAAAAGGTACCTAAAACAACTCCTAAAAAAAAAGGTGAAAAAAAAGGGCCGGTCTCCTGTGTGGCAACATTTTACTAAAGATGTGATGTTTCTAATTTTTAGCATTTTTCAATTTTTCAGAAATTTTATTGCCGCAAGGGTAGTTTCGTCTTTGCACGTTTTATGTACGGGATCGTGGTTGGGTCCAATTGCATTTTATGCATTTTAATTTATGTGGATTAAGTAGTATTTATGTGGTGGTGCATCTATTTGTATGTATGGTGTAGAAATTTAATCAAAAGAAAAGTAAAAAAATAAAATGATATTAGTGGGCCCCACCACTAACCACATAAGTGGTCTTGAGACTACATTTTGTCTCAAAATTTCTCACTCTCCCGTAGTTCTCTTTCTTCTTCTTATTTCTCTTCATCTTTTCTTTTCTTTTGGAACCAAGCTTTGAATCAAGATTCCATCCTCATTACTTGGAATTTTTAAGTGTCGTTTGAGGCAAAACGGAGAGCACGACGAGCTCTACGCGTGAGTACCAACAATTTCAGCTTTGGGTCTCCCTTTGGGTTTCGAAATTCTTGACCTATTTCAAGGGTTTTGCGCAATTAAGAGGTAGGGGCTTTCTAATCCACATATTCTTGCACTTTTGTGAGTCAAATTACTTGAATTGTGTCTTAACATGCTTATTTGTGCTAATTGTAGTTTAAAGTGATTTCATTGTGTATATGTGGTTATGTGAGGACATGTATTAAATGTATTATGTGGAAAACATGCTTATGTAATAAATTTCTATGCCTAATATGCTGTTAACATGCTATGAATGATGGATGAAAGATTGCCTCATGGTGTTATGTGAAAATCCCTCATTATTATAACATTAAAAGTACGAGACATGCATGTACATCATTGGGTTGCATGATGGGTAATGTTTGGATAAAGTAAAAGGGAATTTTCGGGAGAAAATTGTTTTGAATCGGTTTTGAGAAAATCCGATCGCCGCGGGGGTACCAAAGGGCCGGAGTATTAATATAGCCTAAAGGGAATTAGGGAGTCGCCCTAGCGTGGTTGAGCTAGCTGGCCCCATAATGACGTCGCGGGGGTACTAAAGGTCAGGGACATTAGCCAATCATTCTCTCGTATCGCTGCGGGGTCACCAAAGGGCGGGTTATATTAGCAGTTTGAAAGTGATGGTTTTAAATATGAAAATGGGGAGCAACATCGGCATGCATTGCATCCCCATTGCATCACATTATTTATGTTGAGATTGGAAACCATGTTGTATTCTTCCTGATGTTGTATAACCCCGATTCCCATTGTTTTATTCTTTGTATTGGATTCACGGGGACTCAAGAGGTGCGTCTTAGGCGCCACTTACTGAGCAAATTGCTCACCCCACCTACTTAACATTTTTCAGGTCACGGTAAAGAATTGGCGGATGAAAATCCACCTCAAGCTTGAGGGGACTTGAAGAGTACTTTGGATGTAAATTTTGTAGAACTTGAACTCGTTTTCTAAGCATATATAATAGATGTAGTAGATTCATTTTAGTATGTAAATGATAATGTAACTTGAAGCTTGAATCTATTTTGATGTAAATTGCCCATGATGTAAAACCTAAGTTTAAAACTCATGTAATTGTATCAAATGATGTTGCAAGGTGATTATGTGATCATGTGTTAGTACTCTAGTCCATAATTGTTGATGATACATTTTTGATTGTTTAGTTCGAGTTCGGACCATTCCAAAGTTCCCATTTCAGTTTCCATTCATTTATAAAAAGTAGCACCTCAATTACAGGTTCAGGGCTCCAATGAGCCATTTCGGTCGACCGAAATGGCACATCGGTCGACCGAACCTCCTGCAAGCTCTCAGCATCTCCTGTTTCGGTCAACCAAAATAGGGTTCGGTTGACCGAACCGTTCACTTGCTCTCAGCATCTCCTATTTCGGTCGACCGAAATGGGGTTCCGTCAACCGAACCATCTTGCTGCTCTCGGGATCTCACTGTTAAACTTTTGGTTTTATTTGGGGTGTGCTTCGGTTGACCGAAGCTCTCCATCGGTCGACCGAAATGCACTGGTTGGTTCCACTTTGCCTTCTTTCCTTGTTATTCCACTTTTAAGTCTCAGAGCATGTTTTGGAGCCATTGGGAAAGCTTAGTTCGATCCTAATGATGATGTTTGACTCTAGAAACGATGAGTTTGACCTAGGAAACCTCGAGTCCGAGTCAGGACCCAGCTAACGGTTCGGACCTTCGGGTTCGGGTCGTTACAAAATAAATAAAAGATGGGAAGCCAAATGGTGCCAAATGTAACTAATGTGGAGCAGTATTTAAGTGGTCGAGTGAGAATGGGACTAGTGCTTTTAAAAAACATCTTATTAAAGTTTGTCCCAAATTCTCCAACAAAGACAAGAAACAAAAGCTTTTGTCATTTCAATCGGGGACACGAAAAGATAGTAGTAGCCTTGGTGTTTGGAGCTTTAACCAAGAAAAATGTAGGCTAGCTCTTGCTAAAATGATTATTATAGATGAGTTGTCTTTCAAATTTTTTGTAAACCATAAAGGTTTTGCAACCTAATTTTAAAATTATGTCATGCACTACCGTGGCAAGGGATTGTTTTGCATTGTATCTTGATGAGAAAAAAAATTGAAAAATTTGTTGTTGAAGCCAAACCAAAGGATTTGTATCACTACAGATGCATGGACCTCACTACAAAACCTATCTTACATGTGCCTTACAACTCACTTTATTGATAGTGATTGGAAATTGCATAAAAGAATAATAAGCTTTTGTACACTTTCTAGTCACAAAGGTGAGGTGATTGGTCAGGCTGTGGAAGAATGTTTGATGGGATGGGGTATTGAGAAACTAGGTACTATTACCGTTGATAATGCGAGTTCAAATGATGTTGCTGTTGGATATTTCAACCCGATTTCTAAGGTTAATGAAACTTTCATGTTGGTTGGTGATTTTTTTCATGTTAGGTGTTGTGCTCATATTCTTAATTTAGTTGTGAAAGATGGGTTAAATAAACTGAAAGATTCAATAATTCGAATTCGTGGGGCAGTAAAATATGTTAGGAGTTCTCCACAAAGAGAATAATGCTTCAAAACATGTGTAGAGAAGGAGAAGATAACAAGTAAAAGCTTTTTGTGCCTAGATGTTCCAACTAGGTGGAACTCCACATATCTAATGCTAGAGGCTGCAATCAAATTTCAAAATGCATTTGAAAGGCTAGCATATGAAGAGCAATTCAAATTTGAACTTAGTAGTAATTATGAAATTCCTACGGCTAAGGGTTGGGATGATGCTCGTTTTTTTACTCAAATATTGCAAAAATTCTATGATGCCACAGTGCGTTTGTCTGGTTCATTGTATGTCACTTCTAATTTGTTCTTCAGTGAAATTTGTGGCATTGAAGCTAGCTTGGTTGAATGGTCCAAAAGTTTAGATCCTTGTATATGTGCCATGACTAAAAAAATAAAGATTAAGTTTGATAAGTATTGGGGAAACATTGAAAAGTTGAATGTAATGCTATTCATTGCAAATGTGTTAGATCCTCGTTGTAAATTAATGTATTTAAGGTTTTGTTTCTCCAAAATTCATGATCCAACCAAGGTAAATGTGTTGATGAAAAGGATAGTAGATATACTGAAATGTCTTTTTAATGAGTTTGAAAAGGCTGAGTTAGCTAATTCAACCTCATTTCAAATTGTAAATGTTGAGACTAATACTATGGTGATTAACCAATTGGGTAGTACAAATGATGTGGTCTTACTATCAGAGTTTGAAAAATATATGGAACAAGAAGGTGATGAGAGAGACAAAACTGAAGTGGACAAATATTTGGAGGAATCTCGTGAAAAGGATAGTTGAAACTTTGATATTTTGAATTGGTGGAAGGTGAATAATGTGAGGTATAAAGTTCTTTCTGAAGTTGCAAGGGTTGTTTTAGCCATTCCCGTCTCTAGTTTTGCTTCCGAGTCCGCATTTAGTACGGGAGGTCGTGTTCTTGATTGATTTCGTAGTTCTCTTAGTCCCAAATTTGTGGAATGCTTAATTTGCGGACAAGATTGGTTGCGTTCTTCACCAGTCCCAATTCAAGTGAAAGAAACTATGGCTGAAATTGAAACAATTAAATCTGGTACTATTAATTTTATATAAAATTTAGTTTTAATGTATTTTGCTTTTATTGAAATATTTATAAAAGTTGTCTTTGCCTTTTGTAGATGAGAATGTAGTAGCTGGTTAGCATTTGGCAGCAGCTTGCAATCATGCATGATGCCGCAGAATGTCTCACTGAGTCACTGGTGAGTTCTTTTGTAGTTCTTTTGTTGGTTATACTTTTTTAGTTTCAAATTCACCACATTCTGTAACTCTTGTTGTTTTTTAAAAGGTGGGGAAGATGTTTTCTGCGTGAGGCTGTGAGCAGCTACAATGGAGGTTGTTGCTAATGATGCTACATAATGGACTATTAGTATTAGATTTCATATCAACTATTAGTGAATGATGTTGGATTGTTGAATGTTGAATGTTGATTCAGTTTTCTTTTTTGTAATTCTAATGGAGTAACTGAATTTGTGGGATGTAATATTTTTATATTTTGTGTTTATTTATGTTTTTATTTTTGTTATTGTATTTGTATTTTTTTTTAAGAAAAATTAAAATAATATTGAAAAAGTCAGCTTGGTCAACGGTTCCATGGCACTGAACCGAAATCGAATTGTAAAAACGGTTCGGTTCGGTTCTAGTTCCATTTTTTAGGGAACCGTTAAGACCAGTTCCGGTTACGGTTCCAGCAAGAACCGTACCGAACTGAACCGTGTGCACCCCTAACATAATATGTACTCGATCAAATTACAACGATCCTTATATGGATTGAAGCAATCTGGGCGCATGTGCTACAATTGTCTTAGCGAATAATATGTACTCGATCAAATTACAACGATCCTTATATGGATTGAAGCAATCTGGGCGCATGTGCTACAATTGTCTTAGCGAATACTTGATAAAAGAAGAGTATGTGAATAATAATCTTTGTCCATGCATTTTTATTAACAAATCAAGATGTGATTTTGCTATTGTTGCAGTATATGTTGATGATCTAAATATTATGAGAATATTGGACAAAATCAAAAAGACAGTCACTTATTTAAAGAAAGAATTTGAAATGAAAGATCTTGAAAAAACAAAATTTTATCTTAGTCTGCAGATTGAACATTTGTCAAGTGGAATCCTCATCCACCAGTCAACATATACAGAAAAGATTTTGAAGCAATTTTATATGGATAAAGCGCACCCATTGAGCTCCCCAATGGTTGTCCGATCACTTGACATCAAGAGAGATCATTTTCGTCCTCAAGAGGATGATGAAGAACTCCTTGGTCCTGAAGTGCCATATCTCAATGCAATTGGTGCTTTTATATATCTTGCAAATTACACACGGCGTGACATAGCATTTTCAGTCAATTTATTAGCAAGCTACAGTTCTGCACCAACCTACAAACATTGGAATGGAATCAAGTATATATTACGATATTTTCTTAGTACAATTGATATGGGATTGTTTATTCAAAAGAATCAAACTCCCAGTTAATTGGACATATAGATGCTGGCTATCTCTCTAATTCACACAAAGTTCATTCACAAATAGGATATGTGTTTACCTGTGATGGCACTACTATATCATGGTGATCTATAAAACATACAATGATTGCAACTTTTTCAAATCATTCAGAGACACTAGCAATTCATGAGGCAAGCAGAGAATGTATTTGGTTTAGATCTATGATCCAGCATATTCGAACATGTGGTCTCTCATCAATAAAAGATAGCTCAACAGTATTATATGAAGATAATATTGCATGCATTGCACAGATAAAATATGGTTATATCAAAAGTGATAGAACTAAGCACATCTCACCAATTTTTTTTTATGCCTATGAACGTCAGAAGAATGGTGATATTGATATTCAGCAGATACATTCAAATGAAAATTTAGCAGACATGTTCACTAAAACACTACCAACTGCGACGTTCAAAAGGTTGGTACACAATATTGGAATGTGTCAACTCAAGGATTTTTAGTGTTGAACTAATGCAGCAATGAGGGGGAGCACTACATTGCAAAGGTATTGGCATATTGTACTCTTTTTCCTTTGCTCAAATTTTGTCCCACTGGGTTTTCGTGATAAAGTTTTAATGAGATAGTTTTAACCTATGCAATACCATTTTCTGACACACTAGAATATTGTACTCTTTTTCCTTCACTAGATATTTTTTCCCACTGGTCCCTAAAGGGGAGTGTTATATATCTATCATGTGGGGACAATATGAATTGGGATGTGAATGTGTGTGCATTATGTAAGTAGTAAATTGGGATCTGAATGTGTGTGCGTTATGTAAGTGGTAAATGCACTTGTTAATGGTGCATCAAGGATGTTGATTAATGCAAAGTTTTGCTATAAATACAAATTGTTCATTGCTATATGGATGTACTTAGATTTAAGAAAAAAGAATAAAATCTCTCTCCCCTCTTTACATTCTTCTCTCTACATTGTAGATATAATGTCTAACATAATGATTCATTTCACTGCTATTAAACAATGAAAGGGGAAATAAGAGTCATTTATCATCCTATGTTAGTTTCAGTGTTGTGTTAATTGAAATACAAGAAACAATTGAATGAGGATTCAGGAGTCGTTCTATATAAATGGGGAATACAAACCCAGAGAGTGAGAGAAAAGAAGGAAAGATTAAATAGTTGACTAAAGTTGATTTGATTAGTGAGAACTAGATGGTGGAATAACATAATTTGTTGAGTGTTATATAACACTCCCTCACTCGTAGAGCTTGTTGATTACAATTGACCCACTCCCTCACTCGTAGAGCTTATTGATTACAAATGACTCATTCATCTATTTATAAGTCTTTTCATTATTGTCTAAAATTTTTCACATATTATGGATATTTGCATTAATTGTACAAATTCTTTACTCTAAAGATCTACAATCTCTCCAATGTTCTACAATCTTTCAACTCTATCAATCACTTCACAATCATTTACACAACTCTCTCAAAGACTCTAGAATTCTATTTTTCTCATGTCATGCATATACCATGCAAAGTTCTTTAACTCTTGCATGTCACCTGCGTGGTGTAACTTTCCATCAGTTAGGCACGCGCTTGACAACCAGCTCGCTTGCATTTTAGATAATACTATTAAGATGCAATGTTGCTTCCTGAATACGAAAATCTGATTAACTGTTTTGAAAGTTGAAACTGTATGTGGGAGGAGAGACATTAATTATCAAAATCTTTTTGAAGCTTATGAAAAAAATTATATTCTTTTCCTTTTTTCTTTTTTGGGTAAGTAAGAGGGTGGATAAAAAGAAAATAGGAAAAATTCCTTATTAGTCTTACTTTTTAAGTCCAAAGACAATCGAATCCTAAAAAATTTTGAGAGGACAAATAAATCTTACTTTTACAATTCATTTCCGTATCAGTTCAAAATTATTTTATTTTTTAATATTACCCTTACTATCAAATTACCAATCATCTTCAAACATAAGAATTGACGTTGTATTGGCTGCTAATTTTTTATTTTTTTTTGGGTTTCTTCCGGGTCTCTCCTCTCTTCTCAAGTCTATGTTTCTCTCACGCCGATTTGGACCTGTGTAGACTTTCCTCTATTGATAGCTGTCTTTGAGAAGCAGCTTCTCACCTCTCTGGAAGCATTCATTCGCAAATTCTCACCAATCAGGCACAACCTTTTTAAATCCCTAAAAATTCAAACCCAAAATAAAAACAACAAATTAATAAAAAAAACAGTATACATATCAAACTTGTATGAATTGTAGGTTCGTCCGTAAGTGTTTAGCTATCGAAAGAAGCTTGAGAAATTGTTGTGTTTGAAGTATTTGGGAAACAGATCTCTGGCGAATTCAGCTTGTCACCAGACGATGAAGGTGGTTCCATCTTCATTCCAAGAGATCAAGTCGTCGATGGACGAATCCTTGACGAGTTGATGGGTTTTGGTGAGGAACGGCGTCGGGATTGATCTCTGAGAATCAGACATCGTCGTCGCAGTAGCCGATTCACCGGTCTGTTCAACTGGCAACAATGCCATACCACCGTTCTTAGATCCAAACCCTAAAATATGAAAATTCACCTCTTTCTTAGATCAAATCAAACTCAATATTTCATTTTCATTTTCTATGCTTTAAAGTTGCACATAAAACAAAAAACTATGGTGGAATTTGTTAAAGCCAATTGCCAAACATGGACTAATCTCCAACTGTAAGAGCAGCAGCACCAGGAGAAGAAGAGTAGACAATCAAGTACACTGATCTACTTTGCTGGTACCACTCATCTATACTTTCTTGTTCACAACCCCCAACTCATCAAATTAACAATCAACAACCAATACAATCAGCGCAGCTCGGTCTCTTCTTCTTCTTTCTCCGGTAGCATGGACGGCATGACAGTTTAGAGAGAGAATGAAAAAGGAAGGTCAGCAACCATACAAGAGTAATGTTGGAAAATAAAATAAATTTGAATTGAATTGAAAATAAATTGTAAAAGTAAAGATTTGTTTGTCCAAAAAATAAAATTTAGGACTTAATTGTTTTTGGGCAAAAAAGTAGGACTATTAAAGAATTGGGTAAAGTACAATCACATCTTATGAGGTTTGGTAAAAGAATACTAAGATAAAACTTACTTGCTTTTTGGACAAAGACACCTCTTAAAGGTTCAAAAATGGACAAAGACACCCCTTTTATATGAGAAATTGACCAAATTACCCTTTGACAGTTTATAAGATTTTTTAACTTTACAATTTAATAAATTGGACCAATCTACCCTCATGAACAATTTATGCATAAAAAAAAAAAAAAAAAAAAACATTTATATTGTTCACCTTCTTCTTCTTTTTTTGTTATTTATTTCATAAATGTCCCAACTTCTTAAAAATTTAGACGTCTAAAATAATTTTTTAATCCAATACATATATTTCAAATAAATTATATCTTGTTATTACTTCATTTCTTTTTCTTTTTTATTTTTAAATTAAGATACTTCATTCTTTCATCTAAAAAAATTAAACGAATCACTTTTTCTTAAAAATAAAAAATATGGTACCGATATAACTTTATGCATCTTAAATTATAAATCAAATATTATGCATTTCCCAACATAAAAGGGAAAAAATAATAATAATAAAACAAAAGGAAAAAAAAATTAATAAAACAAATGGAAAAAAAAAAAACAAACAAACAAACAAAGGCATGCATAAAGTTATACTGGTACCTATTTTCTTTTGTGCTGGGAAATGCATAATATTTGATATATATTTAAGATGTATAAAGTTACACTAGTACCTTATTTTTTATTTTTAAGGAAAAGAGATTCGTTTAATTTTTTTAGATAAAGAATTAAGCATCTTAATTTAAAAATAGAAAAGAAAAAGAAAAAAAGTCATAACAAAATATAATTTATTTGAATATATGTATTGAATCAAAAAATCATTTTAGACGTCTACATTTTTAAGAAGTTGGGACATTTATAAAGTAAAAAAAAAAAAAAAAAAAAAAAAAAAAAGTTTTTTTTACTCTTTTTTTATGCATAAATTATTCATGAGAGTAGATTGATCCAATTTATTAAATTGTAAAATTAAAAAAGTTTCCTAAACGGTCAAAGGGTAATTTGGTCAATTTTTCATGTAAAAGGGGTGTCTTTGTCCATTTTTGAACCTTCAGGAGGTATCTTTGTCCAAAAAATAAGTAAGTTTCCTCTTAGTATCCTTTTGCCAATCAGGGGTATCTTTGTCCAAAAAATAAGTAAGTTTCCTCTTAGTATCCTTTTGCCAATCAGGGGGTGTGATTGTACTTTACCCTAATTTAACTTCTTGTTATATTGCCAATCAGGGGGTTTCGGTTCCAGCCCGTGGGAACCGGTAAGAACCGGAACCGTATGTGTATATATATATATATATATTTAATTTTATACTAAAAAACGAAGTAAAGATAAGCCACTAGATATGAAAAAAAACATATTTTTTTAGTTTTTTGCCCTAAATGTCTCACTCTCTCAATCCTCGCTAGTTGCCTCCTCTCAAATTCTCAATCTCTCATGATCTCATCTTAGGGTTTGACGAAGTGACGAATGCCCAAGCCGATCTGCTCTTGGTGGTTCTGTCTCTATTTTCGAGGTTCTATGCAGTGACTAAACTCGCTCTGAAATGCGATCGCAGATCTGCGAGCATCGGCGACGAAGATCTCAAGCTCATCTCTTTTCGATGTTGAAACCTAACCATCTGAAGCTCTGTGCTTGCCGAGAGTTGACCGACGCCGGCATGTTGGTCATTTGAGGACATCATTATCGACGCTCCTGATCTCCTCGACTACATCTCCAACCTTCCCGATGAGTGCTTAGCTTGCATATTCCAGTCGCTTAGCTCCAGTGATCAGAAACGATGCTCTCTCATCTGTCACCAGTGGCTTCAGATCGAGGGACAGAGCTGTCACCGTCTCTTTCTCAATGCCCAAGCCGATCTGCTCTCGGTGGTTTCGTCTCTATTTTCGAGGTTTGATGCGGCTCTGAAATGTGATCGCAGATCTGCGAGCATCAGCGACGAAGCTCTCAAGCTCATCTCTTTCCGATGCTGAAACCTAACACGTCTGAAGCTCCGTGTTTGCCGAGAGTTAATGGTTCCATGGGAACCGAACCGGAACCGAACCATTTCTACGGTTCGATTCGGTTTCATACTATACAGTTCCGGTTCCGGTTCCGGTTCCATTTTTAAAGAACTGTTATGAACGGTTCCGATTTCGACCGGAACCTTGAAAACTGGAACCGTGTGCACCCCTAGTAGCATGGACGACATGACAGTTTAGAGAGAGAAACAGAGAGGAAAGAGGAGAAACCGAAAGAATCAAAAAGGAAGGTCAGCAACCATATAAGGGTAATGTTGGAAAATAAAATAAATTTGAATTGAATTGAAAATAAATTGTAAAAGTAGGATTTGTTTGTCTAAAAAATAAAATTTAGGACTTAATTGTCTTTGGGCTTAAAAAGTAGGACTATTAAAGAAAATACATTACATACATGTATAGTTGGAGCATACCTTAAGGCCCAAACAAGGAAAGCCCAAGAAGAGGCAAATGGCAAAAAGAAGAAACACACCCAAAACAAGTGCACAAAAAAATGGCCCAAACAATCAGCCTTTTTTCAACAAACAAGGCCCAAACAAACAGCCTGTAAAAAGGCCCAAATCTTTTTTAACTTTGATTTTTGCTTGAACAAAATTCGTTATCATTTGTTTAATCTGTAAACATTTCATTATGGCATTAATAATATCTAGAGTGCTAAGTGCTTACAATATTGTAGATTTTGATTCATACTACTAAATTACTAATTCAACATCACTTACAAAATACATCATCCTGTTTTTACAGTCAAAAAAAGTTTCTAATTTTATATTAATCTCTCCAAAACTTTGGAGTTACTAGTACTAACAATGTATGGCATTAAAAACCGCCCCTCCGGCATGATTGGATGCCGGGAAATGCCCAACCTTGTCGTAGTAGTTCGGATAAAAAAGTTTGCAGAGCTTGTTGTATTTTCCGATATTGAAGTTGTGAACCTTCATGAGCTTTTCTTGTTTTGTCCTGAACCGGCGTCGGAAGTACCCTTCGAAGGAGGGTTCTTTGGAGGTCCGGAGGAAGAAGGCGTAGGCAAGGGCGAAATGGAGTGAGGTGACGAAGAAGCAAATGGGCTCCATCACGTCCCAAGTGAGTTCCCAAAAGGTGAGCCTCATGAAGCCCAACGTCTGCAGGGTTAAAAAGCCCAGCCCACAGTAGAGTTCGCCACGCACCAGTGACTCCGCTTTTCGGTCTATCGTTGCCTTTTGCTCCTCCATCTGTTCCAGCTCCTTTCTTCTCGGATCGTTTGGACTTGCAATGGACTGATAGATTATCGTCTCCATTGATTTTGCAACCTGAAATAATATATATATATATTAAATCATGATTTAAATTATTGAATGAGTGAAAGTGACAAATCTTAATTTATCACTACTATAATGCAAGGAAATTGATTTGCCCTCCCATCCAGAGACTATGTATGATATGATAGAGTGTGTGATAGGACCATAACACACAAATATCCATACTTGAACATTTACTAGTTGAGTTTTGAGTCATGATAAGGCTATCAATTCTGATTTTTTTTTAATTATTATTATTATTTTTTCTCGAATGAATACTATGCGCCAGATACCACATGATAAATATCCCGGGTACTGTAGAGTAGGACCAAACAATACCATTGACTCAACCAATCACCATTAGACACATAAGAAATTGAGTTGGAAAGGAATAAACTTTTTGCTTACTTGTTTAATGATGATTGGCTTGAGCCATTCTCAAACCATTTAGCAAAAGTTAAAGGGTAGTGTACAACACATCGAATATCATATACTCCCTCACACACTCTACCATATCATACATAGTCTCTGAATGGGAGGGCAAATCAATTTCCTTGCATTATAGTAGTGATAAAGTGGTCATATCGTATACTCCCTCCGTCCTTATACAAGTGTCACTTATGGGGAGTAGTAATTTTTAAAGGGACATAAGGGACCATGTATTGTTTGCCTGAAAAATTACTATATTGCCCTTCTAAGTTTTAAATATTGAAGTTTGAAATTTAAACCCAAAGGACATTTTTGAAATGATGTGAAATATATTATTTGAAAAAAGAAAGTGGACACTTATTTTAGGACAGACAAAAAAGAAAAGCAAGACACTTATTTTAGGACGAAGGGAATATCATTCTGAGGCATAAAGGGCCAACGGAAGTATAGAAAAAAAAGGCCAAACCAGAAAAGAAATTAAAATGAAAAACAGACTCCAGATTAGTGTACAAATTATAAAACAAAGTAATAAAGTAAAGAACATGCTTTAGATTTGTGAAGAAAACAGAGTCTAAAACTCTGTAATGGAACCACCATAAGAGAAACACAATAAACTGGAATGATTCATGAGGTCAGGTCATCATCAAGGCAACAGTTTGGAAGCTACAGTCGCAAGGCACTCCGACACCCAAAAAATCCCGCACAAGATCAAATCTAAGCCAGAGAAAACCATATTAGTAATTCACTCTTTTTATTTTGATGTTCCAAATTAGTTATCCGCTATCTTTCTATCATTGTACTTTATATTTTTAAAAAAATTCAAATTGGGTAAGTATAAGTATCTAAACACAAGTTGATAACTATCTTTCTATCATTGTACTTTAATATATTTTTAAAAAATTTAAATTTAGTAAAGTATACATATCTAAACACAATTTGATAATTTTAAAAGGGACATTGTATTAATTATTTGTCTCTTTAAAAATTTTAATTCCTAAATATGGACCTATGGGATGAAAAAAAAAGTACCTCTGATATGGGATGAAAAAAAAAAAAAGTAGACAATTAAAATTTTTAAGGACAATAATAATTTTTCAAAAACAGTAACTGAAAACAAAAGAATGAATAAAAGACGCAAATACAGTGTCCTTGTTCACGACTGTGTCAGATTTGGACACGATTGTCCACAACCTTACAACACAGGCATTGGCTCATTTGTGAGGAATGCGAGGACAATTTTGGTATTTTAATAAAGAATAAAAATGTCAGATTGACGTGGCCGGTAAAAGCGTTAGAGATTATACCTGATCTGGCCGGAGAAACACGACGTTTCCCAAAACGATGACGTTTCCGGACTCATCCAACGTCTTCGCGAACTCTAGACCTTGTTCGTGATTGGAGCAACCGTCGACGCACACGCGAACGAACTCGGAGTACGAAATCGAGTTCACCGGAATCTGTCTCAGCTTCGTTCTCAGCTTCTCTAGCAGCGAAACCCTCAGAATCTTCCTCGCATCGAGAACGGATATGCCGTCGAGAGATTCGGAATCCGCCGTCGCCGGAGGAGGAGGAGGAGGACTCAGTCCGTCGAGCCGGAGGTGGTCGCCGTTGATGTTCATGGACTTCAATCTCTCACTCAGCTTGTCTCCGATCGGAACGGAGAGGAAATCCGGGAGCCTGGTCGCCTGATTCATCCCTCTCCGTTGGAGGAAGCGGCGGAAGAAGCCGGTGTCGGCGGAATCCGGCGAGGTGAGGAACTCACGGTGGAAGCTTGTTCTGGCCGCATTTGGAGGGACTAGGGTTTTCAGGTTTGAAATGGGTGAATGTTGTAGAGTTACGACTGTAGATGATGTCTCTCTTTTCTCGCTCAATAGACGCTTCGCTAATGTCCTTCGAAGCGCCATTGATGAGAGAGAGAGCACTTCGATGATTTAGAGTGGGTGGAGGGGGCTTATATGGTGTGTCCCGAGAAAGAGGAAATATAGAGGATCTCCAAGATACTGCAAATGATATTAACATTTTTTTTTTGGACATTTTTTTTTTTTTTTTACTTTTTTATTTCTATAAAAGAAAATTGGAACACTTATTTCAAAAATATACTCAATATTATACACTTTTGAGGAATTATTTCATTTTAATTGAAACGTTAACATCATATTTGAAAAAGAATTTATGAAAGAGTAAGATGTTATATGTTATGAGATTATCTTTAATACAAAATGTTATTTCTACATAATAAAGTTATACTTTAAGACGAGCTACAGTACCAAAATGTTATATTTTAGTAATTCTACTTTAATGATGTACTTAATTCAAAATGTTATATTTTAGCAATTTCATTATTCTTACTTTTTCATATGACTTTTCAGTCCATATCTACACAAAAATCCAAAAAAAAGGTGTAGCATCTCAAGTTCTCTATTTATAGCAACTTGGAAAAGTTTTGAGAATCCCATATTTTGAGAGGTTGTATAGCACATCATTGAAATGTATCAGAAAGTAAGATTTCTTATACTTTGAGTTTGAGAAGACATTTGAAAGAGCATGGGAGATGCTTTGATTACTCTATTTAAGTGAAAAAGTTTGAAAATATTTCCTAAATAATTTTCGAATAGCCCCACCCCCAAAAATATATATACGTACGTGTTTAAAATAATAAAAAATTGTCTGAAAAAAAAAACATAACAATCTCATTGTAATGGGTGGAGTGCTGCCAGCACGGACTAGTTCCTTTGGTGCACGAGTTGGACAAAAGATCTCTCAGACTAAGAGGTCCTATGTTCAACTCCTTCTAAAGAGTGAATCTGGACTTACCCGATAGGTGTGACTTGCGGGCTGTTGCTCTTATTTGAGGATTTATATCGCAACTATAAGTCCAAAGAGCTGGTTGCGAAAGTTTTCACATCGCGCGCAAAATAAAATAAAATAAAATAAAAAAACCAGAAGAAGAAGAAGAAGGTCGGGTGCTTTATAGCCATTTCACTCTGCATCCAAATTCGATGTGACGCCACCACCCATTTCACTCTCAGGTAGGGGTGCAACTTGGATTGGGTAACCTGAACTTAACTCAAACCTGCTCGATTTTTCGTGGGCTTGGATAATTATTTTTACAAATAGCATTGGTCTGGGTTGAAAATTTTCAACCCGAATTTAATTAGGATTGGGCTTGGGTTGAGGTATTAGCACCCTGAGCAAACCCGAACCTGAATTCTAATATTACTTATATATATATTTTTAATGTTAAATACATTATATATAATAATTAAACTACGATTACCTTTTTTTATTTTCAACTTCATTTGTTAAATCTTAACTTATTGCATGTTAACATTTAAGATAATTAATTTTCTAAGAATAAGTTTGTAATTTATTCAAAATTTATAAAATATCCTTAAACTTCTTCTTTTTTGTTTGTTTAAGAGTAATTTAATCTAAAACTAATTCAAGATCATATTAAATATTTGCTATGAAGATTAACTACTTATATGAGTAACTCAAATTCACCCCAATTTTTAACATGGAATCTAAGCCCGAATTTAAAAGTAAAAGGATGGGTTGGGCTTGGGTTGAAGATAGGATTGGGTTGGGCTTGGGTTTTAGCATTTTATATGGTGGGTTAGGCTCAAATTATACCTCAAACTAGCCCGAGTTACAGCCCTACTCTTAGGGACAGCCAGGAAATTTGACTTAGGAGGCACATTAACACATGATAAAATAATTTTTTTAGTTAAAAAAAGAAAAGAAAAAGGGAAACTCATTTTCTTTCTTCTTTTTGCTTTAAGGACTCTTATGGAAATGCAACCGATTATGGAAGTCATTTTTTGAAAGAAAAAAAATTGTAATTTGATTGAAAAAAGAAAATGAAATTTTCTTTGAAGAGAATAAAAATATAATTAGAAGGATTTTTTTTTTTTTTTGAAAAAAAAAACACATAATTTAGGGGGGTCTTTCGTATTATTTAATAAATCATATGCATAAAATGTAAAAGAATTTAATATACTAGCTCTAGGGGCTAACCTGGGCCATGCTCGCTTTGTTCCTGTCCACTTTGCATCTGAATTTGATGTGACGTCCTCGTTGTCTACTCAAATGGCACACTAGAACATTTTCAGATAGGCGCTTGACATGACACCAGGTTAAGGATTGACCTGTCCATATTCGATGTGAGACATGGCTCCTTTCATAACACCCACCTAGGGGTGGCAAATTATGACATGACCTTTCAACACGACTCGAACACAACAAGAGATAAGCGGGTTGGGTTGACCTTAAACAGGTTCGAGTCATAAACGAGTAGACATAATTAATTCGTTTACTTAACCGTGTCGGGTTAGGGTTGAGGGATTCAACCTATGTAATCCGTTTATGACCCTTTTAACTCAACATGTTTTAATCGTGAATATGACCTATGTAATATGTTACATGTTTAAATCCAATTACTATGAATAATTAAGTCATTTCAATATAAATCTTGTCTCTGTCTTATGATTATTCTTCTTATTTTGAATATTTAGGTTAATTGTGACAATTTTTGTTATTATTTATTATTTAATTAAATATTAAATATCCCATTTTGATAAACAAGTCATTAAACAGATTAACATATTTACCCGTTTAATAAAGGGGTTGGGTTAGTATTGAAGGTTCTTGACACAATTATTAAATGAGTTGGATTTGAATTTATCTATTTAGTATAATACCTTTATATCGACACGACACGATTATAACCCACGAACACGAATTACCACCCCTGCACCCACCTTCTTCTTTTTCAATTTTTTTTCCTGGCAATCAGCCTACAACTGGGCAAGAAGCTAAAGTCATCTAAAATGATGTAAATCAGCTTGAGCACAAAGAAGAATATCCACTGGAATATGAGATAAAACAACGTCCTGACTGATGTAACTTCGCGAGAGCATAGCCACTTTATGGGCAACCTCATTGCCATTTCTCTTAACATGGCTAATCCGATATGAGGCAAATCGCTAAAGCACACACCAAAAATCATAAGCAAAAACTTTCATCTCCACTTGACAAGACTCCAGATTAATAATAGCGTTACATGCTACCTGGGAGTCATTCTCAAACCAACAATTAACATATCCAAACTGAAGAGCCCAAAAAGCTGCTTTACAAAGACAAAGGGCCTCTGCTATAGAGGCGTTCTGAGCCTTAAATGGACTAAACACTACAATCTGACAAATGGATCCAAGATCATCCATGAAGACTGCTCCACCTCCGCCTACATAAGAAAATGGAGAAAAAATGTGTCCACATTACATTTTATTTCTTTAGTTTGAGGAGGCACCCATCGCCCATCTGAGATTATGCTAGAACTGCCATCCCTTTGTGTCAACAGAGACATAGACACTAACAAATTTTGCACCTTCTCAAACTCCCAAAATTGATTGAAAGCAAGATTAACAACAGTTAAAAAATTATGCTGAATCTTATCATATAACCACACATTCCTAGCTTTCCAAATTTGCCAACAAAAATTAGCAATGAGGCCTAAAATATCCCTGCCCTCTTTGTTCAGCTCTAACCGTGAAATTAACCCTTCCCACCACGCCAAGAAAGAAACCGGATGAGAAGATTGAGAAAAATCGAATCGAAAAAGAGAAAGTTTCCAAACCTTAATAGATTGAGGGCAAAAAAAAATAAAAGATGGAGCACCGTCTCATCATCACAACCACATCTGGGACAAACCGGATTCACCACAACTCCATGCCTTTCCAGATTCTTCCGGACTGTAGGGGCATTTTTACTGCATTTCCACAAGAAAATTTTAACTTTCTCCACAGTGTGACATTTCCAAATCCCAAGCCAAGGGTCCTTCATCGAACCACTAAAAACACCACCAATATTATGATGAAAAGGCTGACCACAGATACTTTGAAAGGCCAAAAAATACGCCGACCGAACAGAGAATTTACCGTTACCCTCAAGAGCCCACACCAAACGATCATCCTTATTCAAGGCACTAAAAGGACATTTGAGAACAGCCTCCATAACATCAGAAGGAAACTAGTTCGTAAGCAACTTAACATTCCAGGAGTTAGTTTGGGGATTAATAAGATCCGACACCTTACAAGGGAAATTTTTACAGAGGGTTTAGTTAAAGCGCCATCAAAGTCAGGAATCCACCTATCTTCCCAAATATTTATACTCTGACCATTACCAACCATCTATATCTACCCATTTTTAATAAGGGATTGAGTCTCCCAAATACTTCGCCATGCCCATGATGGGTTGCTACCCAGCTTGGCTTAATAAAAGAGCAATTCTTGAAGTATTTAGCTTTCATCAATTGAAAAGCCAACCCTTTCATGAGAACTTGAAAATTCCAACCATGTTTTTCAAGAAGAGCCTTATTAAAAGCCTCAAAATTGCGAAAACTCAATCCACTAGAGGCTTTATCATCACATACTTCCTCCCAATTAACCCAGCAAATTTTATGAGATTGGTTAGACGCACCCCACCAAAATCGCCTAATATGAGAGGTAATTTGAGCACACAATTTACATGGGAGCTTGAAACATGACATAACACATGTTGGAAGGGCACCCAATACCGACTTCATCAACGCAGCTCTCCTTGTTGAAGAAAGAAAGCTTGATTTCCAACTAGCAAGGCGATCAGTCACCTTTTGAAGAACATTTGCACCCACCTACTATGCTAATGTGCTCGAAATAACTAGTTGGATGCATACATGAGATTGTACCGCAATAAATGAAATATCATGTGTATTCATACTTGTTCTTTGATTTAGTTTTACATAACATCATAAACGCGATCGAGCTCATAGTACAAACACCCTCATTATGACATTATTTTAAGAGATTAAAGCACAAGATTATTTATTTATTTATTTATTTTTTTGTATATTTGCACTCTCACCTTAAAAAATAAGGTGAACTATCCCGATTCTTTTTAAGGTTTGTCCAAATATCTCCCACCTGAAGCTATTGTTAAAATAGCCCATAACCTCCCTGGAGTTTATTTAAATATCTTTCAGCTAAAACTATTTTTAAAATAGCCTCTAACATCATTTGAGATTTGTCAAAATAACCTCTAAAGCCCTTTGAGATTTATCCAAATTTCTTTGACTATCCCTAACGTTAATCAATAGAATATTTTTTAAATCCCCAAACTACCCTTAAGTGAGAGAAAATGACTCAAATGACCTTATTAGAATACCAAATGACCATTTCAACCAAATTTAATTGGACAAGACTGCCATTTATTATATCTATTATTTTGGATTGTTTTTGCATAATTGATTTTTTTTTTTTTTTTTTTTTTTTTTTTTTTGAGTAGTTGAAGACAATTTTTTTTAATGAATCAAAGGATGAAATATTGTTAGTCAATATCTATTTTGTTGAATTATATGAATTATTTATTCAATACTTTGTTTTGAGAGTAAAAATATTGAATTATATATTGAATTATATGCTGTAACGATCCACTCCACCACATGGTATGATATTGTCCGCTTTGGCCTGAGCCCACACGGTTTTGCTCTTGGGTTTCATCCCAAAAGGCCTTATACCAATTGGAGATGACACACTTACATATAAGCACTTCACCTTTTCTCTACCCAGGCGATGTGGGACTGTGCACCCGCAGCTCGCCAGTGTGGTAGCCTGACAGTGTCTCTCGCACCCACCCACGGCACACCCGCTCACAAGGTCATCACAATCCACCCCCCTTGGAGGCCCGACATCCCCGTCGGCACATTTCCGTATGGGTCAGGCTCTGATACCATTTGTAACGACCTACTCTACCACATGGTATAATATTGTCCGCTTTGGGCCTGAGCCCGCACGGTTTTGCTCTTGGGTTTCATCCCAAAAGGCTTCATACCAATTGGAGATGACACACTTACATATAAGTACTTCACCTTTTCTCTACCCAGGCGATGTGGGACTGTGCATCCGCAGCTCGCCAGTGTGGTAGCCTGACAGTGTCTCTCGCACCCACCCACGGCACACCGGCCCACAAGGTCATCACAGGCGGCGTTCTTGCCGTCCTCCGCCGTAGATCGATACTGTGAAGAGACAATTCCCGTCGTACTTCACCATCAATCCTCATCACTGTCGGACTCCTTGCATCACCATTTCTTACCACCACCGTGCCGTACCCAGAATCGGATCACCATTACCACCAACGACGCCTCCATTAACCCGATCTCAACTCTGATGCCTTCAGAGCACTATGTTGCCTTCACTGCACTGTCGCCATTCTGAAAGTGCCACCAACCTCACCGCCGTCATCTGACTCACCCCTCAAGTGCCCATGCGCCACTGCGCATAGATCTAACGCGCTTTTCACGCGCGCACGCGGCACCTTCTTCTTCAGCAATTCCTAGTATTCCTCTTCACTGTGTCGGCATGGTTGCCTGAATTTTGTGGGTGAGTTCGAAAATTATCTAAAATGGTAAATTTACATTGTCTGAATTTTTTAATATTATTTCATTTTATTGATAAGAGGGTATTAATGTATTTTTTTGCGAACAGAGGTATTTTGCACTAATTTGATAGTAAGAAAAACACAAAGAAATTTTAATTCACATGTAAATAAATATCAATCTACCAAGTTTGAGAAAAATAGAAAGAAATTCTAACTCACACATTGAGTTCCACTTCAAAGGAAAAAAGCATTTATGCAAAAAAAGTATATATATATCTTAAAACAATTTTATTTATTTATTTATTTTTTATTTATTGATTTTAAAAGCATTATGAATTATTGTGTATATAATACGTAACCACTAGTAGACACGATTGTTAAAAAAATTACTCCTCTTAAATGATTTGAAGTTTTTAAGTATAGATGCATTAATGCATTGTTTCTTTTAAAATCATAAAAGACAATGTTGGAAAGATAATTTTTATTTATTTTGATATTCATGTTTAAAAATTAAAATTTTTAAAGAACATGTAATTAATGCATTATTCTCTTTTAAAATTATCAATTTATCTTTTTTAGTTTAAATATGTATAGTTATTAAGTTTAAATTTTTTAAAAAATATAAAGGACAATAATAAAAAGATAAGAATTATTTGTTTTAACTTTTCAATGAAAATATTATATGAATGCTTAACCATATAAGGGTGCATAAAAAAATATACAAAGGGCTCAAATAAATGAACAGATCAAAAGGAGGAGAAAAACTAGACAAAGTTATAGAAAATGTTAAAAGCAAGTGTGTTATACATGTCTACTTACAAAAAGATCGTGCTATGCATGTGACACAAAGTGTTGAAAATAATTTTATATGACGTCTGCATGGTATGAGAAGAATTGGGTTTAAGAGTCTTTTATATTAGCGTAGAAAATTTAAGCAGTTGTGAGAGTGATTAAAGACTCTGGAATATTAAAGAGTTATACTGAGAATGTTTTAGAATTCATTATAATATATTATAATCCTATAAGAGGAGGAAATATATAAATAGGTGATGGTTGTCAACCTTTATGTCTTCAAATCTATTTTTACAGACCAAAGTGTTGAAAATGATTTTATATGACAGTTATTGGGTTCAAGAGTCTTTTATATTAGTGTAGAATATTATGAAGTTGTGAGAGTGATTAAAACCTCTAGAATATTAAAGAGTTTTACTGAAAATGTTTCAGAATTTTTTAGAATTCATTATAATCGTATAAGTGAAGGAAGTAGTAGTATATAAATAGGTTAGAGTAGTTACTTTGTTAATAAATTCAAAGAAGTAGAGCTTTGCACTTCTTTAAAACTCAACCATTATGTCTTTAACTCTACTTTCACATAATGCATTGCAACATCCGTCTCAAACATAGCTCGAGATAATTTTATATTTTTCTTGATTAATATTGAAAATAAATTTTAGCTATAAATCCATAGACATCATTGTAAATAAAGAGAAGTTTTACTTTGAGATATATTTTAAAAATGAAAGTAAATTGATTGAAATGAGATAAATAAAATAATTCAATTTTCAAATGAGCATTTATGTTTTTATTTTTCTGTCTTTTTATTGAATTTATAGCATCTCCAACGGGCTCTCCGAATTTAAACTCTCTGAATGTCACATCAGTATTTTTTAATAGCTACGCCAGCATTTTCCATAATCACGTCAGCGTTTTAGAGACTCCAAATTTTAACTATTACATGTACTCCAATGGTGCATTTTCGCTCTCCAAAAATATTAATATTTTATAAAAATTTTATTTTTCAACTTTTTCCTAACAACTATATTTCTAACTGCTATATTTATAACAGCTATATTTTTCATCATATATAAACAACCATTTGTCATCATCATTAATTAAATTATTTAGCCAATATGTATGAAATCTTGTAAACAATACAATATCTAATATCATTTGATTTATTAATTTATAGTGAAAATAAAGACACATTTTTTAATAAAAAAATCAAACTTTAAAATAAATTTCAATTTGTTAGGGAAAATAAATAAAAAAAAATTGTTTGGTTAGCCAATATAGCCGTTAAGGCACTGTTTGGGTCAGCCAAACAGTACTTAAAACGGTTATAATGTCAATACGAACATTGAAAAATTTGAAAAGGAAATAAAATCACTTTTTTTCAATTTTTTAAAACTTCTTTTTGCCCCAAAAAAGCAGTGTCAGCCAAACAGTACCTTAAAGGCTCTTTGGTTCAATTATTTTGAGGAAAAAAAAAAAGAAGACCAAAAGAAACCAAAAATCTGTTTTTTAGCTTTTCTTTTTAAGGCAAACATATATGCCCTTAGGATTAAAAAGCCCTTAATGTTCTGGGCTAAAACATTCTTCTGGCTAGAATTGAAAAATTAAAACAAAATAGATAAGGGCCCGTATGACAGTCCCACGACTCGCCAAGAGGGTCGTTGCATTCCGCGACCCATTGGATGCGCCCAGTTTTTGGAGATGTTATTGAATCAGTCCAATAGCGAAAAACGGCCCAGAATCTCTAAAGTTTGGGCCGTTGGAGTTGCTCTTTGGAAAGCAAAACATACACACCAAATCTAGTTATAAAAACAAAACTAGTTTGGCATGGGATTGGTACCCTCATTAACACGTGGCAGAAACCCAATACTGCTTTCCATCATAAGCTAATAAGGTTAAATTACAATATGAACATCTTTTTCAATTTAATTTTTTTTTTTTTTTTATCTTGAATGTAAAGAGTTTGGCTAAGATAGTTGTAGGTGTTCACATAGCTCATATTTCTTGGTTAAACAGTCAACAGACTATGCCACATCATCAACAATGGCCCACAAAACTTGGTCAAATGGTCAATAAGCGACGCCATATCAGAAACGATGGGCCACAAGTCAAACGGTCTAAGTTACGTGACACTTACCACGTCAATATACCTCGATTGAAGACTTAAAGACTTGAAGACTTGAGTTGGAAGTAGGACTCAGGATTACTTGGGATCCGAAGAGGTTCTTGGTTTGGTGAATAAAGTTCAAGGCTCGACCCTCGACCTGACTCGTAGAGAGAGAGATACCATTTTGACTTCCTTACACTTTTGACCCATTTTAATTAACATTATTTTATAATGCCAATGGGCCCACATGTGATGTCATATGACATCACCCAACCTCTCACTTGGCCTATATAAGGAGGTGATCCAAGGGTAAGTAGGAACCTGAGCAAGAAAAGGGGGAGGAGTAAAATAACCTCTCATACTAGCTTTCTCCATAAACCTTTATCAAAGGAGTCAATGGTATACTATTACACTACCATCTTCATCCTCTCTTTCGGGTTTGCCTGTGCTTCCACCTCTCTTAATCCACCTCAAATTCTATTATGTTGTTTGGATCACTCAGATTTGTATATGATATCACCATTTATATGTATTTTATTGTGTTATGAAAATGAAAGAGACATTACTGATATCTTTAATGGCTATTCTTTAATTCAAGAAATTCACGAAATCACACTCTATTGTTGGGTTTTAATCAAATAAATAACAAATAGAAATCAAAATTAATCATGAATTAAAGTGAAGTTTTTGATATCATACCTGATTAGAAGATTAAACTTCAAATACCTGTAAGAATTCCTTAGTGCTTTTTTAGAGATCTGAAAAATTAGAGCACTTTACCCTCTTCTGAGAGTTATCGATACAATAGGTCTAAATAAGGGTTTTAAAACCCTTATATATAACAACAACAGGGGGGACGGCTTTTCTACAAACAAGCATACCTAAGTCTCCATTCTTATCATAGAAACTTAGATATTAATGGTTAGAATTAAATCACACCAAATAAGTTGGAAAACCATAATCCAATGGTATAAAACCATACTTCTAAGTAGACCACCAAATTGGAAAGTGATGAGCGCTGAAAAGTGCGCATTTAAACCCCTTAAGCTTAGGTATTCTAAGATCTTTATCTATCTTATTTTCCCGTCTTAGACTAATTTCGTGTTATTGCCATTTTCAGGCACTTATCCCAAAAATAAGTTAATTCAGCCAAATAAGAGCTTAAAAGAAATAATCTCAAGCTGAATGGAAGAAAGGAGCAAAGTGGAAACAAAGTGTGAAAAAACAACAAGTTCGATCGATCTCAATAATTCTTCGATCGATCTGGAGGTGATCGATCTCGACATTTCAAGATGGATCCAAGCCTTTGTCCTTATCCAAAAGATTCCTCCACATTCAATCAATCCAACTTTCCTCAGATCGATCGAAATTATTTGATCTTATCCACACCTACCTCCCCACCTACCAATTTTGTCTTTTTCCCAAAATATCTCAGAGATTTGTCTTTATTCAAAAAGGTGCCGCCAAGGATGATCGATCTCTGCAGCATTCGATGGATCTCACCTCAGTTCGATCGATATCACCACAGTTCGATCGATCGAACCTTCTCAAGTTTGAATTAAAACAAATTTCAGTTCATTAAAAGTTGGCTCGTGGTGTAATCATTGCTACGGCCCTAGTGCACGAGTCCAAACCATTGTGTATAACACTTGAGCCTCTTATTTAAGGATTTGGAGCCATTTTAAGAGCAACAATTCAACATTCAATATACTTACTCATCCATATCTTGGTGAGGAGGCTAGAGGCTAGAGACTAGAGAGAGCTTTACACATTTTGGGAGTTCTTCCATTCTTTTAGGGTTTCCATCAAGAAGGAGGTCATTCCTACCATGGAGATAGCCCTTGAGGGTTGGATGACTACTTCAATGAGTGGCTAGACATCTACTTGGGGCTAGAGTAGCCCCTAAGTTTGCTTATTAGACTTAGTGCTTTGTATATTTTTGGGGATTTGCTTGTAACAAATGTTTTGATCTTGGATTTATGTATATATCTTGTGGTTTCTACTTGATGTGTATGGATTAATGCTTTCAATTGATTATCTATTTCTAATCATATGTCTATGTATGCTAGAATGGATGATTCATGTGCTTTTCTCTAGATTTAATAGAATTTATGCATGTCTATGTGTATGGATGAAGTTAATCTAGTGATGATCAAAACATAATGCTTAATTGAACACTCTTGTAATTTATTTGATGGTTCACACTTGTTTCTTGATGGATTGTGCCATACCTTTGGCTTACTTAGTTTAATTTCCATGTCTTTATTATAGATGTAGTGTAGTTGCTTTAGATTCATAGATAGGTGGACAATCTATTCTTGTTCCTTGGTGTTCCATACTCATGAATGCAAAGGGTGTATGTTTCTAGATAGTTGTGTGTGCATAAATTGTGGTTTCATTGAATAGATTTTGGTCTCATTTGATAGGTTGTGCTTTTCATTTGAATTGGCTAGACAATCTATACTTATTTGCCATCCATGCCTAGTTTCAATTAATGTAACACACACACACAAGTTATAATTCAATTTCCCCATTGATATACAATTGCTAGTGTCTAGTGAAGTCAAGCTTAGTGGTGAGCTCTAGTATCTCAAGTCCTCTCCTCTATATCTTTTTCCTACTTTCTAAATTGTTACCTTTTACTTGCTTTAATTTCAATTGCATTGTAGTTTAATCAACCAAACAAATCATCTTTTGATCACTCGACCTACTTACCCTATATATTGTTTCCATTGCAAACACGCTCACAATCCCTTGGGACGATCCCTACTCACCCTAGCTATATTTTTAGTTAGAGGTAGTAGTGGCATTTATAAATTTAAAACTTGGCCACATTGCACAATCACATTCTTAGTACATTTTTAGGCTTTGGTCCGACGACACACCAAGTTTTTGGCGCCATTGCCGGGGATTGAATTGGCAACGCCGTATTTCTTTGGAAACAATTAGGAATTAGTACTCTTTTGATCGTGTCTTTACTTTACTTTATTTTTGTTACTTATTGTGTTTGTTCTTATTTGGCTAGGTGAATTGAGTAAGGAAGTCAAGCAAAGGAGATTAGAAAAGTAAGGAGCTAAGCTAAGCACAAAAAGGAGCTAAAATCTAAAAATTGCAAAGCATAGCAAGGCTTGGAAATTCAAAGTTAAATTGAAGTGCTTAAGGACCCTTTGTGAGATCTTTCTAACTCAATCTCTAGTTAAATCGTCGGCTCGCGTGGTGGCAAGTTTTTAAATTCTTATATAAATCGTGAGCCCACATGGAGGCAATTTACTTTCTCTTCGCATATTGTTCAAACATGGGAGTATGGGACCAATGTATGTGGAGAATGTTTGTTGATTGATTTGTTGTGGGGGCAAAGTGATTGCTATTTACTTGCATGTATGGTCATAGGTCGTTAAATCCTACTCTTATCCCTCCTAATTTGCATCTTGAATCGGTTATTCGTAATCCTAGAGGAAGAGGTAGTTCGCATCACTCCATTTCATCAATGGAGGAGCAACATGACGACCATGTGGAAGACCTTGTCACATAGACCAACAAGGCATCCTCCACCCTAATGTGCATCATGAAAATATTCAAGTACCATTGGGCTTGTCAAAACCATTCATCCCACCACAACAATAAGGCCAAATTCCATTGGGGATGCCTTGGCCAATTTTTGCTCTATAACCTCCAATGGTTCAAGTTAATTAAGGTGCTTATGTAGCACCACCGGTTGTGAATCCTCCTATTACTTTAAGAGACCATTATATGCCTAATGAATATAATGCACCTACATGCATTCAATTGTCCTCATTTAGAGCACATCACTATGAGATTAAATCACAAACTATTCAAATGCTTCCCAATTATCATGGACTTCTAAGTGAAGAACCTTACAAGCATTTGAATGAGTTTCTTGAAGTGTGTTCCACCGTGAAATACACGGACATGCCAGAAGAAGTTTTAAGACTCAAACTTTTTCCTTTTACCCTTAAGGACAAGGCAAAATATTGGTTCAACAATCTTAGGCCTTTTTCGATAACTTCTTGGGCAGAAATGCAACAAGAGTTCTTGAAGAAGTACTACTCGGTATCAAAGACCAATGCCATGAGAACTTCCATTCGTGAATTTTCTCAAGGGGATGGGGAAATGTTTCATGAGGCATGGGAAATGTTTAATGACTTGTTTAGGAAGTGCCCACATCATGACATACCTAAGTGGCAACTAGTTTAATATTTCTTTGAAAGTTTATCGGATAATCACAAGGGTATGGTTGATACATCTATGGGTGGTTCTTATCTTGACAAACATGAAAATGATGTTTGGCAATTGTATGAAAGCATGAGTGAGAATTCAATGTATAGATCTTTGTCATCTAAAAATGGTAGAAATCTAGGTGGAAGGAAGAATGTTGGCTTATATCAAGTTGACAATTCCAATGACATAGCCGTCGAGATGAAATCTTTATCTCAAAGGTTTGATCAATTCTTGATCAACCAAAATTCGGCGAATCAAGTATCTTCCTCCCCTAATCATGTTTATCATCATGCATCTAATGAATCTTGCATGACTTGTTCAAGTGTCTTGCATTCTACTTCCAATTGTCCCCATGGGCATGAGCAAAACAAGAACCATGAACAAGCAAATGCTGTCTTTGCTAACCAAGGGAATAATCCCTATGGCTCACACTATAATCCAGGTGGAGGAACCATCCAAACTTCTCTTGGAAAAGCCAAAGGGAAGGTTCAAACCCTCTCCAAGGTGGTTTTCAAGGAAAGTATGTTCCACCTCCAATGTAAAGCCAAGGTTCCCAAGGTTTTAGATCATCTTTTCAATCACATGGAAATCAATTCTCAAATTCTCATTTCCCAAATCAATCATCTTATTCTCAAGGAAACTCAAGGAGTCCCACTTTTGAGGAGAAAGTGTTTGTTGCCCAAGTATTGACGAGAGAGAGAGAGGGGGGGGGGGGGGGGAGGGTGAATAGAGTCTATGGCAAACAATGGCTAATTTTCAGATTTGCAAATTCTACTTAACACCCTCTAACAATTATGCAATAATCAAGATATAGACATAAGCAATTAATAGTATAAATGTAAAAGAGATAAGGGAAGAAAGATTGTAAACATTTACAAGGCGATTTTAGCGAGGTTCGGAAACTCCTACTCCTTGGCTCAAGACCAATCTTGAGACTTCCCAATCTACTATGGTACCTCCTTACGGGTGGAGAGCAAACCTTTACCTAAAACAACTCCTTGCTTCATTTTGCTAAGAGACAACCTCTCTTAGTCTTCCTTTGGGTCACACCAACCCTTACAAATATGAAGCTAGCTTGCTTATTTCTCCTTAGGTCACTTCAGCCCTTACAAATTGAAGATCAGATTTGTTGCATACAAGTATATCTCTTAAAGATTGATATGCAAATCAAAGCTCACAACTTTAAGGTCACTCTAGAGTATATATATGAATAGATTGAAGCTTAAGACTCTATAAATGATGTGGGATGAGAGAGTATGATATAAAATGAAGAACAAAAGCTCTTTGGATGCTATATAATGTTTCTCAATGGTAGCAACCCTTGATCCCAAAGTCCCCTTACTCTATTTATAGAGTTTCAGCAGTTAATTCAAAAATAGAGTTGTTATGCACACTGCCCGAGAGGATATAGCTGTTTGAGTTTGAATCTGCGCAAGTTCGGTCGACCGAAATAAAACACCATTGTGTTTCGGTAGACCGAAATGACTTTAAGGTTGGTCATCATCCTCAGTATCTCTGTTTCAGTAGACCAAAGTAAAATCCTTCTTTGTTTCGGTCGTCCGAAATGGTTTAAGGCTACCCATCAATCTTTATTTCGGTAGGCCGAAATGAAACACCCTTTTGTTTTGGTCGACCGAAATACCTTCAACCTTTAATCCAAAACTCTCTAATTGAATCGGTTGTCCGATTCATATTGCTTTTCTATTTCGGTCTGCCAAAATGGAACTGTTGCCTCAGAAGTTTGATTTAAGTTAACAGATTAGATAGTGCTCTACAGGACATCTGCACAGACCTTATTTCCATTGAAAACATTTTTGTAATACTTTAAGTTTACAATGTAAATAAGGAAGTACCTCCCATTTGGATTCAATAAAAAATACTAAAAAATTGAAATCCAACTAAATCAAAATGTAGAAATTCAGTTTTAGTACAAATTTGGATTTCCGACAATTTTGGTAAAATTGAATCCTTATGTAGACCAATGTAGACTTGGTCAAAAATTCTGATAAAATCAGTTTAGGCTAGTTTAAATATAAAGAGTTATTACCGGGAAAAATTATTTTGAAATAATCATTATTTCAAAAATTCATTTTTCACACTTAGCCAAAAATGCAGTTTTTCATGTCGCGCATTCTGGGGTCCTAATATCCGTTACCAACTCATGGTAATGAAAGCTTCTCATGCCTTAATTGTTGACCAATATGTATTATATGAATGATGTGCATGGTCGTAACATTTCTAGCACAAGTGATGAGTTCTTTCAAAGCTTATGCAAGCTTAAACTAACTCACTCTTTAGCAAAAACTCCATATGTCAATTGTATATGAAAGAAGTGCATAGTCGATTACTAATGGATATAGGAGCATATGAATGGTGATAAGATATGCATAGTCCTATAGAGATGAGTTTCAAATGGATTCATAAATACTTTGACATTGAATCCTAAACACTCACCATTCTATTTACCCATTTTCTTTAATCTTTGTCCATGATCGTGTAGGCTTTTAGGTAGACTTGCTTTCTTCCTTTCTTTGAGTTGCTTTCTTGTTCATTGTCGTTCAAGCTATCTTTGGATGGAATTTGTATTTGCTTCTTTGTAACTTCATGTCTTCTTTGTATCCATTGCTTTTCTTGATGTGATTTTGAATAATGGAATACTTGTAATGATCTTTTATACTTCATTAAGGTCATACTTTGAATGTGAATAATCTATAACACTCAATGTAAACATTAGTCCTTAAACACCATTAATGGTTTGTCATCATCAAAACCTCTAGATTGTCCTTGGATGGAATCATTAAGGTCAACAGTGTTAACCGCTTTGGGAACTCTAGAGACAAACACTCAATTGCTTTATTCCCATTCCCAATCCATTGCTAAGCTAGAAACCCAAGTCGGGCAAATAGCTAGTACTTTAAATGCTAGAGAGAAGGGGAAGATGCCTCTGAATGCCCCACCAAAGCAACAATGTGTTGTGCAGACTCATTCCTCATCGGAAGGTCGGAGAATTGAGCATGTCAATACGGTGACAACCTTGAGAAGTGGGAAGATTATTGACAATCAAGTAGGTATTTTCAATGAAGAGAGTGAACCGGTGCAACCAAAAGTTGACACCCGTCCCGTTTTACATTTTATTCCTCCTTCATTGCATGTGCATGATCATTTTGTTGAGAAAGTTGTCAAAAATTATTTGAAAGATGAATTGAACAATGATTTGAAAAAGGATTTGAAAAATTCTTGCTTTGAAAGTGATTTAGAGAAAAAAATTGAAAAAGCTTTTGAGCCTAAAGCTCCATTTCCGGATGCCTTGAAAGGATCCTTTTCTCTTGACAAACAAAAGACCAAGACCAATGAAATCATTGAAATGTTTAGGCAAGTGAAGATCAATCTTCCGCTTTTGGATGCAATCAAATAAATTCTGGCTTATGCCAAATTTTTGAAAGATCTTTGCACCCAAAAGAGGAAGAACAAGAGTCAAGTACCAAGGAAAGTGGTCTTAACCGAGCAAGTGAGCTCCATTTTGTAACATAACACTCTCCCAAAGTTTAAGGAGCCCGGTTCACCTACTACATCTTGCATAATTGGTGACCATGTCATCAATCGGGCTCTTCTAGACTTAAGAGTAAGTGTCAACCTTCTTCCATATTCAGTGTATGTCCTATTGGGCTTAGGAGACTTAAAACAGACGTCGGTAGTTTTACAACTTGCCGACCGATCCATCAAAAAGCCCCGGGGTATTATAGAGGATATTTTGATTAAGATTGATAAGTTCTTCTTCTCGGTCGATTTCGTTGTCATTGACACGGAACCGGTTCCAAATCCCAAGAACCAAATTCCAGTTATCATTGGCCGTCCTTTCTTGGTAACTTCAAATGCCAACATCAATTGTAGGACGGGGATAATGAAAATCTTATTTAGCCATATGAGAGAGAAGTTGAACATTTTTAATCCAACCCCGAATTCAATAGACAAGCATAAAGAAGTATGTGTTGTGGAAAAATGCATGGCCAATGAATTTGGTGAAGTTGAGTCTTTGCTTGATGTTGAACATTCCCACGAGTTGTCTTCCAAAAAGAGAGCAAAGAATGTTGTTTCAAAAGCAAAGTTTGAAAGGGCATGGAAGCCCAAGAGTTGCATAGACCAAGGACCATCAATGTCTTTTGAATCAAATCCAACAAGTTCTTTAGAGAACCATTTGTTAGGTGGGATTCAAAAATCCATTCACCCCGTTAAGGAGGGGATGCATAATAAGATATTTGATCCGGGCTAAAAGAGCCCAACGTCTTATTAGAGACGTTAAACACTAGTGCGTTTCATAGGGTTTATAACCCTATTCCTCCCTCATTTTATTTTATCTTTCATTTCCTGTGTCGTCTAGATATATTTTGGGTTTATACATATGGCTAGGAACTGTTATTGAGAATGCATGCACTTTCCTTCTGAAAATAGGCATTTTGCACTTGTTCGATTGATCTCAAAAGAGGTTTGATCGATCAAACATCCATCCATGCATCCAATCATCTTTCTGTTCCATCGTGCGAAGATTTCCTGCATAAATCAGCTCTCTGTGTATCGAGCGAACTTCAGTTCAGATCGATCTGAGTATTTCAAGATCGATCGATATTTTCCTCAGATCGATCTTCATTCCATACTTAGAAAATTTTCTGAAATCTATGAAAAAGGCCTCTCTGTGCATCATTTGAACTTGTCTGCAAGTTTTCACCTATTCGATCGATCGAAGTCTCTTGCAGATCGATCTTGGATTGATCGATCTATGTTCCTTTGTTGACTTTGACTTTGACTACTCCTTTAAATTTTGATATAACCAAAAAAAAAAAAAAACATTTTATTTTTATTTTTATTTTTATCTTCAAAAATTCAAAAATATTTTTAAAATTCAAAAATTCAAAAATTTTCAAAAATACTGTGTCGTTTTGAAGCTTAGATTGATCTACGTTCCTTCAAGATCGATCTATGTTCGATCGGTCTGAGATTTTTCCAGATCGATCGAACATGTCGGAAACAGTTTTTAAAAATAGAAGCCAAGGGTCATTTTGATCGATTTACACATCGATCTCAGACCCCCATCTCATCCCTTCACTGTTCACCTTCTTCTCAACCTCTGGCGAACCTCCGGCAAGCTTTCAAAGCTTCGAACTTTTCTTCTTCACCTCAGATCTCATCATCTCTCTTTCGTCTCCACTTCTCTTCTCGGATTAGGTAAGTTTTGAGTTTTATTGTTGAGTTAGAGCTTCAATCTTATGTTTTTCGTGCTTTCCATGGTAGATCTGAGTTTCTATGTTTCATTTCTTGCCGTATATGAAGTTTCCAAGCTTGAATATATATGTATATAAATATTTTTATATATCTTTTTGATTCCAATTTAGATTTTGGGGCTCACGTGCCTATTCAAGTGACCATTCTTGTGTTGTTGATATGTAGAAGGACCCACAAGCTTGCTTGGGTGACCTCCCGTGTCATCCACGTTACAGATCTGTGACTTTTCAAATTTTTCACAACAGTTCGATCGATCAAAGTTTTCTCTGATCGATCAGAGAAAGATCGATCTCACTTAGTCCTAATCGATCAGAGTTGGATCGATCTCATATTTTCCTGATCGATCGAACATTATAGATTTGTATATGCACCTCACAAACCATCTTTTGTGTTCCATGCTACCTTATTTATGCCTAATGCTTGTGTTTTCTACATTGGATGCATTCTATACTTACACTATTTAGCATGCTTCACTTAGTCACTGTTTACTTGGTTGCGTCATCACTTGCATAGATTCATGTCGATTATTTTGAGTTGTCATCTTACTTGACATACATATTTCTATATACTGTGCTTTAATTCTCTATTATCTGTTACTGACTTCTATTATAAGTGTTTCTTTTCTGTTTTGCAGGCCATGGCACGGGTTAAGACAGTTGCCTGTCGACAGTATGAGAGGAAAGTCGGACAGAGAGTAGAGGAGCCCGCAGAGCCTTCTCATGCCCAGGATCCAGTTCCACAGTAGGCTGAGCAGCCTGAGCAGTTAGAGGAGTATGAGGAGCCAGCTCCGGCTCAGTCCGACCGCTCTACCTCTGCCGCTTCTACATCTTCATCCCATTTTGATGAGGCTGAGTATATACCTTCTCCTTCTCTACCACCGGCACAGCCAGACCAGATCAGAGATAGACTTAGCCAAAAGTACTCGCACCTTTCAGTTGCACATGAGTCAGTTTTCGACATTGCTTTCTTCTCCCAGTCAGTTTTGACTCGGGCAGCTTTTGATGATATCGAGCGGCGCATTATTTTAGCCATTCTGGTGCTAGTTACCTATCCTGTTTACCCGCGGCTTGTTCGGATGTTCTTCCAGAACCTCCGGCCGGCCCTGAGTAACCTATCAGAGCTGCGGACTACTATTGATAACCACCCTATCCGCATCACAATCGACACTTTGGCCATTTCTTCTCGATGCCCGCATGTCTGCCCTTCTGATCTTTACTATCCTATTCTGAGGAGGCCTTCTGATGCAGACATGGTCGTTGCACTTACTGGCCACTATAGTAGTGGCTAGTCCTTCACTACGAGGATTTATCTACTCGATGATTTATGGTTTTTTGATTCGGTATTATACCGAAATGTATTTATGGCAGGCCATAAGATCTAGAGGCGTTCTGACTTTCTTGCAGCCCTCTACGCTTTCTATACAGGGCACTGGTTCTCTATTCCTACACTCTACTGGAGTGTAATGATGAAGTTATATACAGACTACGTCAGTAAGGCCAAGCTCAAGCGGACCGAGTTCCTTCCATTTGCACATCTTATTACACCGATCCTTAGGGACTAACACTACCCTTTCCATCCACAGGAGCGTACTGAGTTAGGGGCTTGCCACTTCTGCAAAAAGGATTGGAACAAGAGCTACAATGCTCTTATTTGGAGCTTAGAGAAGGACGCTATCTTGGCAGCTGAGGAGGCTACAGAGGAGGAGGCAGCAGCAGCAGAACTTGATCCAGCAGACCCACATGCGGCTATGGATGCACATATGGATATAGACTTAGAGTAGGAGCCTCCAGCAGAGGAGCTACCATATCACTCTCCGGCAGGGTCAGGAGCAGGGTCTCCAGTTCATGATCTAGTTATCCTTGATGCTCCAGTTCTGACACCTGGCCTAAGAGAGCGTATACAGACCATGGACAATGCAGTTGTCTCTCTTCGGTCAGATGTGGCCTCCCTCCGCACTGATGTGGCATCTCTCTGCCCAGACGTCATGGCTGCGCTACAGGACTTATCCAGAGATATTCGGGGATCACGCCCCGCTCGCACGACCTCCTCTGCCTGATTTCTCTATCTCTTTACTCTCATCATATTATATATTTGTGATACATTATTGTTGCATGATGAGTGCTGAAAAGTGCCATTTAAACCCTTTAAGCTTAGATATTCTAGAATCTTTATCTATCTTATTTTCCCGCTTTACATTGATTTCATGTTATTTCCATTTTCAGGTACTTATCCCTAAAATAAGCTAACTCAGCCAAATAAGAGCAGAAATAAAGCAATTATGGGAAGAATCAAAGAAAGGAGTAAAGTAGAGCAAAAGGAAGCAAAATGTGGAATTTCAGCAACTTCGATCGATCTCAAGAAAAGTTTGATCGATCCAACTTTCATCTATCTCAGCACTTCTAGATGGATCTAAGCCATGTTTGTCCCTATTCAAAGATCTCAAATTTCGATCGATCCAACTTCATTCTT
Source organism: Cornus florida (assembly GCF_030987335.1). Lineage (NCBI taxonomy): Eukaryota > Viridiplantae > Streptophyta > Magnoliopsida > Cornales > Cornaceae > Cornus > Cornus florida. Next base: position 35,166,046 of record NW_026775580.1, on the reverse strand, counting down.
TAATCGATCGAACTATCTTGTCCTTATCCAAATGATTGATCTTATCCAGCTGTACCACCCTACCAACCACTTTTGTCTTTTTCCCAAAAATATCTTCAAAATATCTTAGATTTGTTTTTATCCAAAAAGGCACCGCCATAGAGGATCGATCCAGTATCAGTTTCGATAAATCTCAGCCATGTTCGATCGATCTCACCACAAGTTCAATCGATCGAACTTCCCAAATCCCGAGAAAATCCAAATTCCAGCTCATTAAAAGTTGTCTCATATCCAATCATTGGAGGAATATTTGGTGTACGAGCCCAGCTCATTTGGGGTGATATTTAACCTACCTATATAAGGAATATGAGCCACTTTTTCAGATACATAGACTTAGAGGAGAGATTTGGAGAGAATTCTTAGTGAGGAAGCAAAGGAGAAGAGGAGGCTAGAGACACAAGCTTGAAGTTCTTCATCAACCAAGGAGTAGATTTCTTCCATGGAGTTTGCCCTTGAGGGTTAGAGGACATCATCCATGAGTGGCTAGACATCCTTTTGGGGCTAGAGTTAGCCCTAAGCATGTTTTCTACATCTTGATTTATGTATTTTTGAGGGGATTTGTATTGTGATACATGTTTTGACACTTTTATATATATAGATCTCATTTATTCAATGATTTATATGGTTTAATGCTTCTAATTGATCATTTCATTCTATCCATATGTCTATATATGCTAGAATAGATGTTCATGTGTTTGTCTCTATTTCTTGTGTTGTTGATGCATATTTATGTGTATTAATACTATAGATCTAGAGATTGTCAAGACATAGTGCTTAATGGAATGTTCTTGTGGTTTATTTGATGGTTCATACTCATTTCTTGATGGATTGTACCTCTCCCTTAATTTAATTAGTTTAATTTCATGTCATTAGCTTAATTGTAGTGTAGTTTTAGTTTAGATGTTAAATGGGAGGACAATCCATGCTTGTTATTTGATGTTCCATACTTATGAAAGTAAGTAACATATATCTCTAACCTTGTGATATGTTTGGTTGTGAGCTTAAAGAAAGGATTAATGGCTTAATTTGATATGTTGTGCTATCCACCATGTTGCTTAGATAATATATGCTTAATTTGTCATCCATCCTTGTTGAAACAACCACACACACAAACTTTGTTGCAATACATGTTTTTTCCCCCTCATTAATCATTCATTAAGGGTGTAGAAAATTTATGCTTAGTGGTGATCTCTAAATCCCAAGATCTCTCTCTCTCTTTTATTCTCTTTATTGCATTATTGTTTACTTTAGTTTAAATTGCATCTAGTGTAATTTAACCAACCAACCACTTTTTTGATCACTCGACCTACTAACCCTAATCTTGATTTCTCAACCTAGTACGACCCACAATCCCTTGGGACGATCCCTACTTGCCCTAACTATATTTTTAATGAAAGGTAGTAGTGGCAATTTCTAAATGTAAAACTTGGCCACATTCATCATAGCTCTACACCACTATCGTTTTGGTAGTGCACAAACCGTGTGGGTTTTAGGAGTGACGACCCCGGGGCCACACCAAGTTTTTGGCGCCGTTGCCGGGGATTGATTGAAGGCAACGTCGTATTTGTGGAGTCAATTAGGAATTAGTACTCCTTTGATCGTGTCTTTACTTTATTTTCATTTCAATTTTTGATTACTCATTGTGTTTATTCTTATTTGACAAGGAGTATTGAGCTAGGAAGTAAGTAAAGGAGCATTCAAGCAAAGGAGCTAAGCAAAAGAAGGAAAAAGTTAAAAATCTAAAAATTTGCAAAGCTAAAATTGGAGTTGAAGTGCTAAAGGACCTTTGTGAGCTTTTCCTTACTCAACCCTTAGTTAAATCGTCGGCCCGCGTGGAGGCTTGTATTTCAATTCTTAGATAAATCGTGAGCCCGCGTGGAGGCATTTTATTATTCTTTGCATATTTTTGAAAGCATGGGAGTATAGGATCATTGCATGTGGAGGAAGTTTGTTGTTGATTGATTTGTTGTGAATGTGAAGTGTTTGTTCATTGCTTGTTGCTTGTTGTGTCTTTTTGTGCATGCATGATCGTAGGTCATTAAACCCTACTCTTGTCCCTCTTAATTTGAATTTAGAATCCATTGTTCGTACACCTAGGGGAAGGGGTAATTTTGATCATTCTACTTCTACAATGGAAGTAAACAATGAGGACCATGTGGAGAACCTTGGTCACATAGACCAACAAGGTATCCTCCATCCCAATGTGCATCATGATAACATGCAAGTTCCATTAGGCATGCCAAGGCCATTTGTTCATCCACCACAACAACAAAGCCAAGTTCCATTAGGAATGCCAAGGCCAATATATGCTCCACCACCTCCCATCATTCAAGGAAACCAAGGTGTCCATGTTGCACCTCCAATTGTTAATCCTCTCCTTGCTTTAAGAGATCACTATGTGCCTAATGAATTTAATGCACCCACATGCATTCAATTGCCACCATTTAGAGCACACCACTATGAGATCAAACCACAAACCATTCAAATGCTTCCTAACTATCATGGACTTCCAAGTGAAGAACCTTACAAGCATTTGGATGAGTTTCTTGAAGTATGTTCCACCGTAAGATACCCGGACATGCCGGAAGAGGTCTTAAGGCTTTAACTCTTTCCATTCACCCACAAAGACAAGGCAAAATATTGGTTTAACAATCTTAGGCCTTTTTCAATAACTTCTTGGCCAGAAATGCAACAAGAGTTCTTGAAGAAGTACTATCTGGTTTCTAAGACCAATGCCATGAGAACTTCAATTAGGGAATTTTCACACGGGGATAGGGAAACATTTCATAAGGCATGGGAGCGCTTTAATGAATTGCTTAGGAAGTGTCCACATCATGACATGCCCAAATGGCAATTAGTTCAATATTTCTTTGAGAGCTTATCGGATAATTACAAGGGCATAGTTGATGCTTCCATGGGTGGCTCTTACATTGATAGGCATGATGATGACGTGTGGCGTCTTTATGAGAGCATGAGTGAAAATTCTTTACATCAAACTTTATCTTTGAAGAATGGTAGAAATTCTAGTGGTAGGAAGAATGTTGGCTTACATCAAGTCGACCACTCCAATGAAATTACCGCCGAGATGAAATCATTATCTCAAAGGTTTGATTAATTCTTGATCAACCAAAACTCGACAAATCAAGTATCTTCCTTCCCTAACCATTCTCATCATGCATCTAATGAGACATGTATGTCTTGTTCAAGTGTTTTACATTCTACTTCCAATTGTCCCCATGGACATGTGCAAAGTAAGCATCATGAACAAGTAAATGCAACATTTGTGAATCAAGGGAACAATCCTTATGGCAATCAATATAATCCTAGTTGGAGAAATCACCCGAACTTCTCTTAGAAAACCCAAGGGGAGGGCTCAAACCCTTCACAAGGTGGTTTTCAAGGAAAGTACATTCCACCTCCAATGCAAGGCCAAGGTTCCCAAGGTTTTAGATCATCATACCAATCACAAGGAAACCAATTTTCAAATTCTCATTTTCCCAATCAATCATATTCCCAAGGAAATGTTAGAAGTCCCGCTTTTGAAGAGAAAGTTTTCATCACTTTAGGCTTTTTAGAGGCAAACACACAATTACTTCATTCTCACTCTCAATCCATTGCAAAGCTAAAAACCCAAGTAAGGTAAATAGCTAGCACTTTAAAAGCAAGAGAGAAAAGAAAAATGCCTTTAAATGCCCCACAAAAGCAACAATGTGTTGTGGAGACTCACTCTTCATCGGAAGGTCACACAATAGAGCATGTCAATGCGGTGACTACCTTGAGAAGTGGGAAGATTGTGGACAACTAAGTGGTTATGTCCAATGAAGAGAGTGAACCGGTACAACTATAAGTTGACACCCGTCCCGTTTCTCTTCCTATTCCTCCTTCATTGCATATGCATGATCTTTCAAATGAGAATGTGTTGAAAAGTGATTTGAAAAATGATTTTGAAAAGAGAAATTTGCAAAATGATTTGAAAACTTCTTGTGTTGAAGAGACTTCAAAGAAAGATTCTGAAAAGGTTTTTGAACCAAAAGCTCCATTTCCGGATGCCTTAAAAGGATCCATTTCAAATGACAATCAAAAGGCCAAAGCAAATGAATGTGTTTAGGCAAGTGAAAGTTAATCTTCCGCTTTTGGATGCAATCAAGCAAATTCTAACTTATGCCAAGTTCTTAAAAGACTTATGCACCCATAAGAGGGAGAACAAAAGCCAAGCACCTAGGAAAGTGGTCTTAACCGAGCAAGTAAGCTAAATTTTGCAGCATAACACTCTTCCAAAGTTTAAGGACGCCGGTTCACCTACCACTTCATACATCATTGGTGATCATATCATTAATCGGGCTCTTCTTGACCTAGGAGTGTTAATCTTCTTCTATACTCGATATATGTCAAATTAGGCTTAAGAGACTTGAAACCGATGTCGGTAGTTTTGCAACTTGCCGACCGATCCATCAAAAAGCCTAGGAGGACGTATTGATTAAGATTGATAAAATCTTCTTTCCCGTTGATTTTGTTGTCATTGACACGGAACCGGTCCCGAATCCTAAGAGCCAAATTCCCGTTATCCTTGGCCGTCCTTTCTTGGCAACCGTGAATGCCAACATCAATTGTAGGATGGGGATAATGAAAATCTCATTTGGCTACATGAAGGTGAAGTTGAATATTTTCAATCCAACCCCCAATTCATTTGACAAGCATGAAGAGATTAATGTTGTAGAAAAATGTCATGACCTTAAAAGTGAAAGAATAGAGTTTTTGAGTGAAACCAAAGTTTCAAAAAGTCCATCTTCAACCCTGCATTCAAAGAACATTGTTTCAAAGTCTTATTTTGAAAGGGCGTGGAAACCCAAAGATTGTTTTGACCAAGGACCGAAAACGTCTTTTGAGCTTAACCCAACAAGTTCTCTAGGGAACCATTTGTTGGGTGGAGTTCAAAACACTTATCACCCCATCAAGGAGGGGATGCACTACAAGATGTTTGATCCGGGCTAAAAGAGCCCAACGTCTTGCTAGAGACTTTAAAGACTAGCAAGACATTTCGTAGGGTGTCAAAACCCTATTTCTACATTTCATTTCTTGCGAAGTCTAGATATTGGCTTTGGATTCATATGCATTGTTAGGAACTGTGATTAGGATTGCATGCACTTTTATGTTGAAATTGAGCATTTTGCATAAGTTTGATCGATCTCAAAATGAGTTCGATTGATCGAACTTCCCACCTGCATCAAACCTGCATTCAAATCACTCTCTGTCCAATCGTTCGAACAAAACCTGCATATTTCAGCTTTCTATCCCATCGTTCGAGCTTGTTCCTAGATCGATCTTTAGTTCTTCGATCGATCCAACTTCACCATTGGATCGATCTGTAGTTCCAACACTTAGAAAATTTTTGAACCTGCATCACTTGCATCCAAAAGCCTCTCTGTCTCATCAATCGAACATTTCTTCAATTCTATGCATTCTTGATTGATCGAAAGTATTGTGAGATCGATCTTGGGGAGATCGATCTTTGTTCATTATTTCTCAATTTTGACTTTGTTTTAATTTCTTAATTTCAAAAATTCCAAAAAAATATTTTATTATTTAATTTTTATTGTCATTTTTATTTTTTAAAAATAAAAATAATAAAAATAAAAATAATATAATATAAATAAATAAGTATATTTTTCAAAAATCCTAAAAATACTTCTATTTTATTTATTTTTATTTTTATTTTTCAAAAATACCAAAAAAAATATTTTGTCACTGAAGATGAGAGATCGATGTCAGTTCAATCGATCTGAGGATTCAGTTCGATTGATCGAACTGGCAAGGGAATGTTTTAAAAAATCGATTTAGGGTCATTCGATGGATTCCACAAGAATCGATCTCAAACCCTCGTTTCACCCTTCGCCGCTGCATCCCAACTCTTCTCCATCTCTGGCGAGATTCCGGCGAGCATCCCAAGCGTTGAATCTCTCTCTCTCTTCTTGAATCTAGGACCTCATCTTCATCTCACCTTCTTTCTCTATTCCGGTAAGATCCGAAACCTTATCTCTTTGATTCAAGCTTCGATTTGATAAATACATGCTTTAACAGTTAGATCTAGGTTGTTTTCATGATGCCAATTGCCATGGATGAAGCTTTGAGCTCTGTGTATATATATGTATATATGTTTTTGAATTTTTTTTATTTGATTTGATTTTCGGAGTTATGGGCCGAATCCAGTAACTAGGATTGATGCTTTGTTGTGTTGATGGGCCCACGACCATGTTCGTGAAGGCCCCGTGACATCCACGTCATAGATCTGTGACTTTTCGTTTTCTGTTACAAAGTTCGATCGATCGAACATCTTTCTTCGATCGATCTGAGTGAGATCAATCCCACTCATTTTTAAGATCGATCAAACTTTTATCAATTTCTCATTTTTAAGATTGATCCAAGTGAGATCGATCTCACAACTTTTGTGATCGATCGAACTTTGCAGATTTGCAACATACACTTCATGCATCATATATTGTGTTTCATGCTATCGCATACATGCCTAATGCTTGTGTTTTTCACATTGGATGCATTCCATACTTATACTGTCTAGCATGCTTCTCATCATGTTACTCATTCCTTGTCACTTGCATAAATTCATGTTCCTTATCTGTTTTGTCTATCCTATTTAACATACATGATTCTATGAACTATGCTTTAATTCTTTATATCGTCACTGACTTCTCTTGCAAGTTTTCTTTTTCTTTTTGCAGCCATGGCTAGGGTCTAGACTGTAGCTCACAAACACTATCACCGCAGGGGCAGGCAGAGTTTGGATGACGAGGCAGGTCCATCTTATGCCCAGGACCCCATTCAGGAGGAGCCAACAGAGCCCACTCTACCTCAATCTCCAGTTGACAATCGACTACAGTCTTCAGCCGAGGCATCTTCTTCCTAGGCTGACGCTGAGGCTGTACATTCACCATCTTCTTCACCTCAGCCAGCTCAGCCAATTCAGGAGCTAGACCAGCCTTTGCCGAGATATACATGCCTTTCAGTGGTGCACGAGTAGGTCTTCGACATAGATTACTTCTCCCGATCGGTACTTACCCAATCAGCATATGATGATATATTACAGAGGGGCCTTGCAGCCATTCTTGCCCCCGTCACATACCCGGTGTACCTGAGGTTAGTATGGATGTTCTTCCAGAACCTCCGGCCTACCCCGCGTAACACGGCGGAGCTGAGGACCACCATTGATGGTCATTTGATCTCTATTACAATGGATACATTATCCAGATCTTGCCACTGTCCACATGTCTGCCCTCCAGAGCTACAGGACACATATCCCACTCTCTACAGGCCATCATATGTGGACATGATGGTTTTTCTCACAGGTCACTATGCTGATGGCGAGACTTTCGCCACCCGCACCTATCTTCCAGATGAGCTGTGGTTTTTCGACTCTGTCTTGTTCCGTAACATCTTCATGGCCAGCCACAAGACACAGAGGCGCGGCGACTATCTTACAGCTCTATATGCATTCTACAAAGGGTGTTGGCTGTCCATTCCTACGCTCATCTGGAGGGTTATGATGCAGCTGTATGTCAACCACATCAGCAAGGCCAAGCCCAAAAAGGCTAAGTATCTCCCATTCGACCATCTCATCACACAGATTCTGAGAGACCAGCGCTATCCCTTCCACCCACAGGAGAAGACTGAGTCTGGGGCTTGTTCATTTAAGAAGAAGGACTGGGATAAGAGCTACAACGCTCTTATCAAGAGTCTGCAGGATGACGCTGCCGAGGCAGCTGAGGATCTAGAGGCAGAGGAGATAGCAACAGCAGCAGACCCGGCAGCGAACGACATCACAGTGGATCCGGCTGCCGTACACATGGATATTGATTTGGAGTAGCCTGCAGAGGACTCAGAGCAGCACTCTCCAGTTGGGTCACCCGTTCACGATGAGGAGGCTGTAGAGGAGGAGGCAGCAGCAGCAGCAGCAGTAGCAGAGCTTGATCCAGCAGACCCACAGGCGGCTGTGGATGCATATATGGAAATAGATTTAGAGCAGGAGCCTCCAATAGAGGAGCTACCACATCACTCTTCGGTAGGGTCAGGAGCAGGGTCTCCAGTTCATGATCCAGTTATCCCTGATGCTCCAGTTCCAACACCTGGACTAAGAGAGCGTATACAGACCATGGGGGACGTAGTTGTCTCTCTTTGATCAAATGTGCCCTCCCTCAGCACTGATGTGGCATCTCTCCGCCCAGACGTCATGGCTGCGCTGCAGGACTTATACAGAGATATCCGGGGATCACGCCCCGCTCGCCCGACCTCCTCTGCCTAATTTCTCTATCTCTTTACTCTTATCATATTATATATCTGTGATACATTATTGTTACATGATGAGCGCTGAAAAGTGCGTATTTAAACCCCTTAAGCTTAGGTATTCTAGAACCTTTATCTATCTTATTTTCCCGCTTTACATTGATTTCATGTTATTTTCATTTTCAGGTACTTATCCCTAAAATAAGCTAACTCAGCCAAATAAGAGTAGAAATGAAGCAATTCTGGGATGAATCAAAGAAAGGAGCAAAGTAGAGCAAAAGGAAGTAAAAGGTGGAATTTCAGTAACTTCGATCAATCTCAAGAAAAGTTCGATCAATCCAACTTTCATCGATCTCAGCACTTCCAGATGGATCTGAGCCATGTTTGTCCCTATTCAAAGATCTCAAAGTTCGATCGATCCAACTTCATTCTCTGATCGATTGAACTATCTTACCCTTATCCAAATGATTGATCTTATCCAGTTGTACCACCCTACCAACCACTTTTGTCCTTTTTCCAAAAATATCTTCAAAATATCTTAGATTTGTTTTTATCCAAAAAGGCGCCGCCATAGAGGATCGATCCAGCTTCAGTTCGATAGATCTCAGTCATGTTCGATCGATCTCACCACAAGTTTGATCGATCGAACTTCCCAAATCCCGAGAAAATCCAAATTCCAGCTTATTAAAAGTTGTCTCATATCCAATCATTGGAGGAATATTTGGTGTACGAGCCCAACTCATTTGGGGTGATATTTGACCTACCTATATAAGTAATATGAGCCACTTTTTCAAATACATAGACTTAGAGGAGAGATTTGGAGAGAATTCTTAGTGAGGAAGTAAAGGAGAAGAGGAGATTAGAGACACAAGCTTGGAGTTCTTTATCAACCAAGGAGCAGATTTCTTCCATGGAGCTTGCCCTTGAGGGTTGGAGGACATCATCCATGAGTGGCTAGACATCCTCTTGGGGCCAGAGTTAGTCCTAAGCATACTTTCAACATCTTGATTTATGTATTTTTGAGGGGATTTGTATTGTGATACATGTTTTGACACTTTTATATATACAGATGTTGTTTATTCAATAATTTATATGGTTTAATGCTTCTAATTGGTCATTTCATTCTATCCATATGTCTATGTATGCTAGAATAGATGTTCATGTGTTTGTCTTTATTTCTTGTGTTGTTGATGCATGTCTATGTGTATTAATGCTATAGATCTAGAGATTGTTAAGACATAATGCTTAATGGAATGTTCTTGTGGTTTATTTGATGGTTCATACTCATTTCTTGATAGATTGTACCTCTCCCTTAGTTTAATTAGTTTAATTTCATGTCATTAGCTTAATTGTAGTGTAGTTGTAGTTTAGATGTTAAATAGGAGGACAATCCATGCTTGTTGTTTGATGTTCCATACTTATGAAAGCAAGTAACATATATCTCTAACCTTGTGATGCGTTTGGTTATGAGCTTAAAGAAATGATTAATGGCTTAATTTGATATGTTGTGTTATACACCATGTTGCTTAGACAATATATGCTTAATTTGTCATCCATGCTTGTTGAAACAACCACATACACACACTTTGTTGTAATACATGTTTTTCCCCCCTCATTAATCATTCATTAAGGGTGTAGAAAAGTTATGCTTGGTGGTGATCTCTAAATCCTAAGATCTCTCTCTCTCTCTCTCTTTTATTCTCTTTATTGCATTATTGTTTACTTTAGTTTAAATTGCATCTAGTGTAATTCAACCAACCAACCACTATTTTGATCACTCGACCTACTAACCCTAATCTTGATTCCTCAACCTAGTACGACCCACAATCCCTTGGGACGATCCCCACTTGTCCTAACTATATTTTAGTGAAAGGTAGTAGTGGCAATTTCTAAATGTAAAACTTGGCCACATTCATCATAGCTTTACACCACTATCATTTTGGTAGTGCACAAACCGTATGGGTTTCGGGAGTGACGACCCCGGGGCCACACCATTACATTGCTACTGTTATAATATTTTTGCGGCTAGTCTGTTGGCCCGGATACTGTGATTTGCTGTACATTATTTCTCTTTTTCTATGCATGATATTTTTGGATGTCTGGATCTTATATTGATACATTTATCTGTGATTGACTCCATTTTATCAAGTACATCCCAGTGACTTTAGTGAGAGAGAGTACTGCCCAAAATTTTATTTCAGGACCACCCTTATTCATCTCTTTTTTCTTCATTTACTATCCCATTTACACTTACATGTCAACTATGCACTGTTATTATCCCTTTGTTATCTGATGAGTTTTATCCAAGTGCCATCTTTTCAGGACCGCAGTCAATTCCAAGTTTGGGGGGGTTTATACCACAGACTTCAGATATTTATGTCCTGGCCATTCTTTGCCTTAGTTGTACTGGTATACTCTTTTCTTTTGTTCTTTTTGCACATTGAGGATATTGCGCCATTTAAGTTTAGGGGTAATGGGTGTTTTTTGTAGTGTTTGCTTTCAATTCAAAATTTTGAGCATGACTTGTGTATTTGAGGGATTTTCTATGATTGGTTCATAACTAGCTGTAATTTTGATCATTTGAGAACTATATTGCTTAAAATTTAAAAATTGCTTGACTTGAGAGTCCAGTACTCCTTGTATGCCGTGTGGATGCCATTTAGGAGTAAATTTTTTAAAAGATTGATATCTTGCTTACACTTGTGGTCCACATAATTCTAATTTTGTGATTGTTTTGAGATTCACTCTAGGATTCTATACTAGCATAGACGCACACTAGCATTCATTTGTGGGGTACATGCTTTGTTGATTATTGAATTGGTTATATCCCAATTGGGCTAGTAGTGCATTGAAAGCTTTCATTTTGACAAAAGTGGATAACAATTCCTTTTCATTGAGTAGCCGGGATTCTAGCCTCATCAAGCACTAAATTTCTCGCACCAAAAGGTGGAGGGCCCGAACTCTAGGTTAATAATTGAATGCTTCAAAAAAAAAAAAAAAGTAAGGACTTCTCACAAAAGGTGAGAAGTGGGAAATGATTAGATAGAGATTGTTTTGATTTATAGCTCAGTTGATTTGAGCTTGTAAGTCCTTAAGGGTGTTTGAACACCTAATGCCCTAAAGCCGTCTGATTTGGGAGTCATTGACCTAACGCTCGACCTCATGGATAGCTAGAAAGCTTAATAGATCAACACATTACACTATGCTTCCATCTTTGATCCTTAGGATTAGTGAAAAAAAAAAAAAATTGAGTGAAAAGAATAAGCACACCTAGATCAATAAAGCTCTAATAAATGGTCCACTAGTTGACTTGATGATCGGTACTAGATTTGTGTGTTAGTTTGAGGGTAAGGATGTGATTATTTCTTTAGTTGGCTAAGATAGCAACATACTTGATGCCGGTCCACTCAAAAAGGATTCTAGAGTTGTTTTGATTTACATGAGCATTTTCTTGATGTGTGGAGGACCATATTTGTTTGCATAGTGTTGAGATTCTGGGAGATTGCTTGGAAATGGTTGAAAAATTGTATACTTGATATAGTTTTCTCCCAATACTTCTTTGCAATATTGGTGCCTCTTTAGTGAGAATGAGCTTAATATTTATGGGTATCATTTCTGGAAACCCTCACGAGACTTCACTCGTCCACTAGGGGTAACCTAGGGGTTTAAAAGGCTTGTTGCATATGCTAAATGCAATCGTGTTCCCTACGAAAGTGGCGTTATCCTTTTATTGCTTTCTAGTTCATAGTTGTATAATCGTTTATTTCATTCCTTTACTTCGTAGTTCATTGCTAGGGACTAGCAATATTTAAGTTTGGGGGTGTGATGAGCACTGAAAAGTGCGCATTTAAACCCCTTAAGTTTAGGTATTCTAAGACCTTTATCTATCTTATTTTCCCGTCTTAGACTAATTTCGTGTTATTGATCTTTTTAGGCACTTATCCTAAAAATAAGTTAATTAAGCCAAATAAGAGCTTAAAAGAAGCAATCTCAAGTTGAATGGAAGAAAAGAGCAAAGTGGAAGCAAAGTGTGGAAAAACAACAAGTTCGATCAATCTCAATAATTCTTCGATCAATCTGGAGGTGATCGATCTCGACATTTCAAGATGGATCCAAGCCTTTGTCCTTATCCAAAAGATTCCTCCACATTCAATCAATCCAACTTTCCTCAGATCGATCGAAATTATTTGATCTTATCCACACCTACCTCCCCACCTACCAATTTTGTCTTTTTCCCAAAATATCTCAGAGATTTGTCTTTATTCAAAAAGGTGCCGCCAAGGATGATCGATCTCTGCAGCATTCGATGGATCTCACCTCAGTTCGATCGATATCACCACAGTTCGATCGATCGAACCTTCTCAAGTTTGAATTAAAACAAATTTCAGTTCATTAAAAGTTGGCTCGTGGTGTAATCATTGCTACGGCCCTAGTGCACGAGTCCAAACCATTGTGTGTAACACTTGAGCCTCTTATTTAAGGATTTGGAGCCATTTTAAGAGCAACAATTCAACATTCAATATACTTACTCATCCATATCTTGGTGAGGAGGCTAGAGGCTAGAGACTAGAGAGAGCTTTACACATTTTGGGAGTTCTTCCATTCTTTTAGAGTTTCCATCAAGAAGGAGGTCATTCCTACCATGGAGATAGCCCTTGAGGGTTGGATGACTACTTCAATGAGTGGCTAGACATCTACTTGGGGCTAGAGTAGCCCCTAAGTTTGCTTATTAGACTTAGTGCTTTGTATATTTTTGGGGATTTGCTTGTAACAAATGTTTTGATCTTGGATTTATGTATATATCTTGTGGTTTCTACTTGATGTGTATGGATTAATGCTTTCAATTGATTATCTATTTCTAATCATATGTCTATGTATGCTAGAATGGATGATTCATGTGCTTTTCTCTAGATTTAATAGAATTTATGCATGTCTATGTGTATGGATGAAGTTAATCTAGTGATGATCAAAACATAATGCTTAATTGAACACTCTTGTAATTTATTTGATGGTTCACACTTGTTTCTTGATGGATTGTGCCATACCTTTGGCTTACTTAGTTTAATTTCCATGTCTTTATTATAGATGTAGTGTAGTTGCTTTAGATTCATAGATAGGTGGACAATCTATTCTTATTCCTTGGTGTTCCACACTTATGAATGCAAATGGTGCATATTTCTAGATAGTTGTGTGTGCAGAAATTGTGGTTTCATTGAATGTCATTTGATAAGTTGTGCTTTCTATTTGAATTGGCTAGACAATCTATACTTATTTGACATCCATGCCTAGTTTCAATTAATGCAACACACACACACACACACACAAGTTACAATTCAATTTCCCCATTGATATACAATTGCTAGTGTCTAGTGAAGTCAAGCTTAGTGGTGAGCTCTAGTACCCTAAGCCCTCTCCTCTATATCTTTTTCCTACTTTTTAAATTGTTACCTTTTACTTGCTTTAATTTTAATTCATTGTAATTTAATCAACCAAACAAATCATCTTTTGATCACTCGACCTACTAACCATATATATTGTTTCCATTACAAACATGCCCACAATCCCTTGGGACGATCCATACTCACCCTAGCTATATTTTTAGTTAGAGGTAGTAGTAGCATTTATAAATTTAAAACTTGGCCACATTGCACATTCACATTCTTAGTACATTTTTGGGCTTTGGCCCGACGACACACCAGAAAGTACAACCCAATCCATCGAATATCAATAATCACATTGCAATCCTATTTTAGAAAACATAGTGTATAGGACTACAAAATAATTTTTGTTATTTATATATAAAATTTTTCAACAATCTCCCACTTGGTCCATACACTCTAAGTGTTATAAAAAATGATACTATGGATTGCAACACACTTTAGAAAAGTCGAATGGCCACTCATTTTTGTTCTATAAAATACAATTATCGAAATTAATGGATTGATACTTTAGAACACTTTTCTCCATAGAATTCCTCAATAGTAGATCATGAATTCGTAGACAAGTAATATATTAGTCTAAACAGTTCCATAATCTCAAAACTGATTCCATCTAGGATTCAAGCAAATATAGTGGTTTTTACTATATTTCATGAGATGTGAAAACTGCATGTGGTCTAAACACACACTTCACTATCCGTCCTGCTTCATACCATCACGGTATGTAACCTGAACATATTACAGCAAACCGCCAACCTTCTATTCAGTGTGAAGGTTTACCGATATGGAGCCAATCCCATATCTAGCCCAAGCTATCCTCATGGAGTGTGAAACACTTCCACAGGCAAACTTGAATATTTATGTTTAGATTTACCAATGTTGTGTCAATCTCACATCTATTCCAAATAAACTCATGAGTGAAATACCACTCCCAGGCAAATCTTATATTTGGATTTACCGATATGGTGTCAATATCATATCTAGCCCAAACAACCGCATGAGGGAAATATCACTCCCAGACAACCTTTAATAATTAGTTTGGATTTAAATAACTGTCACCATAAGGTGTAAACTGGAGGAAAAAAAAAAATGTCACCACAAGGCGTAAAGAAACTAACTGCAATGTAGCATATATAAAAGAAATACCATATATTATAACATAATGACTCTCGAACACCTATCCAAATCACATGCTCTTTAAATACTTTATTATCTTAGGATGAAGACTTTAGTAAGAGGATTTGCAACAATCTTTCTGTAACTATATGGGGAAATCTTAATAGCACTTAAACCTTAACCTTCTCACGCTTGAAAATGTACTTTATGTCAATAGGCTTACTACTCCTGGTCACCCTTAAATTATTTTCATATACTTAATTAATATAAGCCTTTAGAGAAAGTCCAAGTATTCCAGTAGCGTGATCTCTATGGATCCTAATGCCAAGGATATACTTTGCATACCCATGTCCTTCTTATCAAATTATGTGGTCAAGACCAAAGCATCAAATTGCATGTAAAAGTGTATAGTGTGGCCAAGTTTGAATTTATAAAATGCTACTACTATCTCTAACTAATAATATAGCTAGGGTCAGTAGGGATCATCCCAAGGAAAAAAAGAGCAGTATTGATATGGAAACAATGTTGGATTAGTAGGTCGAGTGATCAAAAGATGGTTTGATTGATTAATTAAACTACAATTTAAACTAAATGAAAGCAATGTAAAACAACTAAATTGAGTAAAGTGTAGAGAATAAGAGAGAGGAGTTTTGGGTCATAGAGTTCACCACTAAGCACCACCTTCCTAGTCATTCAATCTTTGATTGATTAAGGGGAAATTGTGTTGCAAATGAGAGTGTGTACCATTGATTGAAATATTAGCATGGATGGCCATCTAAGTATACATTGTCTAGCCAATCTACTGAATAGCACAACATATCAAATTAAGCCATTAATCCTTCCATAAAACCACAATCAATGCACATCATCAATTAGAGAAATATATTACTTGTATTCGTAAGTATGAAATATCAAATAACAAGAATGAATTATCCACCTATCTAAGAAAGTAAGGCAACTACAACTAAGCTAGTGACATGAAAATTAAACTAATTAAACTAAGCTTGTGGCATAATCCATCAAGAAATATGTATAAACCATCAAATAAACCTCAAGAGTATTCCATTTAAGCACTATGCCTTGACCATCACTAGATTCATAATATCAACACACATAGACATGTATCAATGTAACAAAATCTAGAGATAAACACATGAACATCTATTCTAGCATATATAAACATACGAATATAATTAAATGATTAATTGGAAGTATTAAATTACCTAAATCATGGTAGAAACAAGATTTAAACATATATCAAAGGTCAAGACAAGAATTACAACACTCATCCCCATTAATTACAAAGCATTAAAGATTAAGAGGCATGCTTAGGGCTAGCTCTAGCCCCAAGAAGATGTTTAGCCACTCATTGATGTTGTCATCCAACCTTCAAGGGCTATCTCCATGCTAGAAATAATCTTCTTCCTCCTTAGTGGAAACCTTAGAAGAGAGGAAGAACTTTCTCAATTTGTGCATATCTCTCTCTAATCTCTAGCCAAGTCTCACTAATTTAACCAACCTCCTAACTCAAAATAGCCAAAATTCTTATATAGGTAGCTCAAATTTCACACCCAATGGTTAGACCTCGTGCACTAGGACCTCCCAATGATTGCACCACGAGCACATATTTAATTTGGCTTGAAATCAACTTTTCACGCAACTTGAGGCAGTTCGATCGATCTTAAGGTTGGTTTGATCAATCGAACCTCGGCGGCACCTTTTTGGAATAAAGATAAGGTTGAGATATTTTTAGGAAGAAGACAAAAGTGGTAGGTGAGGATAAGATCAAAGATGTTCGACCGATCGAAGAATTGTTGGATCGATCGAAGAGGGTATTTTGCTGAAGATAAGGACAAAAGGCTCGATCCATCTTGGCATTGTTGGAGCGATCACTATGAGATCAATCTAAGCTTTGTTCGATCAATCGAAGAGTCCTTGCTTTCACCAACTTGCTTCCACTTTGCTCCTTTCTTCTATTGAACTTGAGATTGCATCTTTTATGCTCTAATTCAGCTGGATTAACGTATTTTGGGAATAAGTGCCTGAAAGGGGAAATAACATGAAATTAGACTAAAATGAGGGAATAAGATAGGATAAGGTATTAGAATGTTCAAGTTTAAGGGGTTTACATGCGCACTTTTCAGTGCTCATCATCAAAAACTTTACATAAATTTTTTAATATCATGTATCACATGAATGTCATTACTACCTTACAAAATATCATCAACATATAGGACAAAGAAAACAAAAATGACTCCCACTGAATTTGAGGTATATGTATTTATCCATAACATTCTCTTTGAACCTATAATTAATAACCACTGTATCAAAAATTGATACCACTGCTGTAAAACTTTCTTAAGCCATAAATGTGTGATAATGAAAGAATGACTCTTAAAGAGTCATTTAATGAAATTGGAGAAAAAATCTCAAAAAAATCAACACTTAACTTTTGCTTAAGCACTTGGCCATCAATTTTGTCTTATATCCATCATACACCTCAAAATCACCAACTACAGAATACTTCCAATCTCTAGAAGATCTCATAAGCTAAACGGGCTTAGGAACTAGATTGGAAACTGAAAGAAGAGACTGTAAATGAGAAATAACTAAATAAGTGAGAATAGCTGAAAGAGTGAGAATATGAACTATAAATAAAACCACTAAAGAAAGTGGAATGAAGTCTGAAATAAATGGAATAGATACTGAAAGTTGCTCCTTTACAAAAAGAAACTACAGTATTCTAAACTCCCACTGGATTCGCCATTCTTATCAAATTTGTATGATATATATATAATCTCTATAGGTATACTGGATAGTAAAAAAAAATCCAATCCTTTAATCTTTCAGGATGCCTAATAAAATAATCATTGATTGTGTGAGTATCAAGCTCATTGATATCTGCATTATATAACTTTGTCTCTATAAGACATCCCCACACTTTTTATTTTCTACAACTTTATTTTGTTCAAGAAAACTAGGAGTGGTGTACTGTGGCACAATGCCCTGCTCTTTGAGTATGTACTGAAAGTATTACTATTTACACCGTCCTTACCATTCCCCCATTAAAACTCACCACCTTAGTCCGGTC
This sequence comes from Cornus florida, assembly GCF_030987335.1. Lineage (NCBI taxonomy): Eukaryota > Viridiplantae > Streptophyta > Magnoliopsida > Cornales > Cornaceae > Cornus > Cornus florida. The sequence continues at coordinate 35,148,070 of NW_026775580.1, read as the reverse complement.
TTACAACCATAATCTTTATACCAACTACTTTCAACTTTAGTCTAGTACATTTTACACATATCAAGTGTTTCGGACTTCTGGTGGATTAAGTACACAATCATACCTTGAGAACCCGTCAATAAGGACAATGAAATACCTTTGCCACAAACGAGCTATAATAAGAAATTGATCACAAATGTCGGTATAAACATAGTCCAAAAGACCGACTAGCCTTAAAATTGTGTTTCTCTGCATCTGTTCTTTAGTATAACCAACGCATAAAATTTATGGTCCAATAATCTCATCCTTGACCAAGCGTTCAAGTCTCTTTTAAGAGACATTTCCCAATATTCTATGCATAGCATAGATGAATCCTCTCTAACAATAACATGATTTTATTCGAACGGTATCGAATCTATTGAAAAACAAGAAGCAAGTAGGATCACATTCGAATCCATTTACCATGTCTATACCTATACTTTTACCTTTTTCTTTTGATGTGCTTTTATTTCTACAGAACCAACATTTATCATTCCATGATCAATGTCTTCTCATGTATTGTTCTACCTTTCTTTATTCTTTATAGCCTTATACGCTTTCTTGCCGCCTAGTTTCTTCTTGAAACTATTCTTGATGTCACGACAAGATGAGCTGACTCAGTTTTAACATCTTTGAGTCGCCCTCCTTCAATCACACAAAGTGCTAACAGTTTGTTAATGCCATATTTAACTTCTTATGAATTATAATTCACCTTGAAAAGCTGAAAAAACTTAAACAGAGAATAGATCACTACGTGGACTAATAACTTATCATCAAATATGATTCCCTACTACCTCAGATCATTAAACAACTTGCATACCATATAGATGTACTCCCTCACTGAACCATTGCCGTCATATCTGACTAACATAAACCATGTCAAATAATAGTATTGTATTTGTTTCTTAATGCCCACTAACTCTTTCTTGACAAAATCAAGAAGCTCATTGACAGTATTACAAACCAGAATGCCACACTGAATAGTATCACCAATAGAAGCATAAATTAACCTAATGGCATGGTGGTACCTTTAGTCCACATAAAAATGCAACAACTTTTCTACCTAAGAAGATTCTGCACTGGGCATCTGGGTTTTTTCCACAAAAAAAAAAAAAAAAAAAAAAAAAACTACAGACTCGTAGTCCAAGAAACCCAATACAATATCAAAAGCTGCCTTCTAGGCGTATAATTTTAACCATTCAATGGTTCAATCCCTATGAGCTATCTTTAAATTGCGGAAGCATCTATAACATGAACAAATATTATATTGAATAACACCATATAAACAACAAATAAAATAATATGTTACAGCTTTAGGGATTATTACTTTAATTCGTGCTTGGGGTTTTAAGCTGAATTTCTCAGGTGTTTTACTATGTGCAAAAACCGTCCACCCTGCGGGAATTGATAAAATGCCATCAAAAAATCACCTTTTGGAGAAATTTAGATTTTACTTTACCCCCCAAACCTGCGATAAAATCGCATATAGATCTATTTGATTATACTTGAATTATTGTTAAACACTTCCACTACCTTTTGGCAAAAGGGTTATTTAGTTATAGTTTAAGTACTCTTAAATACTCTACTCACTTATCCCATACTAAGACATTGATCAACTTTTGGCAGAACTAATACTCTCATGTAGGTAAGTGCACTATGAGACCTTAATAAGACTATTGCTTTAAAATTTCAAAAAAAAATAACCTCCGTGAGCGTGTTACCTTTTGGCAGGCATCACCCACTTTGGCTATCATCTTTGAAACGGTCACTTTACCGGTCTTTTAAAACCATAAGGAAGAACCTATGCTGCAGAAGTTCCAAATATTTAAGTTTAACAATTTATTTATAATGCACATAAACTAAATCTTAATATTATGGAACACTTGATTTCACTGTAATATAAATGACTTTAATACAAATAAAATTAGGCCTCCTCATACATATCAAAAAAGTACAATGAACAATATAATAATATGCACATTAATCAATATTTAAAAATCTTAATTATTTCTATTATTTAATTGAAATAAAATAATAAAATTTGATGCATGTATAATATATATCCGATAAACAATTTAAAGTACTTGAATCTTTAAATCAATTAGGTTAATATTGTTTACTTATGGCACGCGAGCTCTATAGGTTTTTCAACCTAAAATTAAACAATTAAAACCTGAATCTTTAAATCAATTAAATCAATAATACTTACTTATGGTACGCAAGCCCTCATAAGCTTTTCAACTTAAAATTGAACAAGTATATATCATAAATTACTTAATAAAAGTACTGGACATAGAGTATGGTTAAATGGCCACACAACTTCATATTAAACTAAAAGTTTACTTGTACATGTAATTCAAGATATATACCCCATATTGATACATGTAGCATAAATATCAACAACTAGATTTAAATCATCCAAAACCTCATATAATATGATATGTACTATTATATTTTATATATATATATACACACACAATTGCATACAAACACTGAGTTTTCAAACTAAAATCAATATTCCAGATTAATTTTGAACGAAAGACAAATACCTGATAGTTTTCTTTTCATGCACACATTAATTCATATACATATAGTTAAAGACTTGTAATCTTCATGCAGATCAATCTATAATTCACACAAATCAAGACATTTAGTCTCATTGTACATCCATGCCAAATTATTTGGGTATAATGGTGTATTGCTCATGAATGGTTAAATAACCACATATTACTGCATTAGTTACTATACATGTAAATGAATATATGATTGAATACCAAATTAAATAAATATTCAATCCTTGATTTCTTTTAATATATGTTCAAATAGTTTATGAGAATATATATATACAATCACATATTACATCTATATAAATAGAATAAATAAACATGTATATATGTTTCCACACTTATATCATTATCTTTCTCGTTCGGCATGCACACTTTATAAAGGAAACCAATTATACATTACAAAACAAATTAATTTGCTTGTACATTCCATAACAAACTGATTGCTTAAAATATTTTGGTTCAACGTGCACAATATATTATAGTATTTTAAAACAAAATCTTGTTTATATATAAATCATTACATACACACACAATTTTCAGTCTTACATCTGATCGATCACCCACGAAAATCAAGGACACAAAAGTACAAAAAAAAATTTAAAGGCAATCATTGCGATTTCAAATACACTGATTCAAGAATACTATATTATAAATCAGTCTTTACTATTTTAATTTCTACAAACCCTAACTTGACTTTGATATCAATTGTTGAATTTTAATCAAATAAATAACATATAGAAATTAAAATTAATTATGAATTAAAGAGAGATTTTTGATATCATATCTGATTAGAAGATAAAACTTTAGATACTTTTGGAAATTCCTCAGTGCCCTTTGAGAAATCTGTAAAATTAAAGCGCTTTACCTCATCTTGAGAGTCGTCTACGACAAATTTGAATAAGGGTTTTAAAACGGTTTCTCTACAAACAAGTATACCTAAGTCTCCATTTCTATCATGGAAACTTAGATATTAATGGTTAGAATTAAATCACACCAAATAAGTTGGAAAATCACAATTTAACGGTATAAAACCGTACTTCCAATTAGACCACCAACTTGGAAAGTATAACCCAATCCACCAAATATCAATAATCACATTGCAATCCTATTTTAAAAACGTAATGTATAGGATCATAAAATAATTTTTATTATTTATATATAAAAATTTTCAACATCTATCACTTCAATATTCAGAAAAGTTTTGAAGTAAGTTTTTATTGAGTCAGCTCGAGTTGAACCGCCTAATAAAGGCGTTCATAAAGTTCAATGAGACAATAAAATTGCTGAGGCAAAAGTGGTTGAATCAATTTGTTCAACGGTGGGCTCATTAAAGCAAAAAGCTTCACAATTCTCATTGGGTTGAACGATTCAAATTGAAAGTTTTATATATGTTCATAGAAAAATGTTCTATTTTTCTTTTCCTCCATAAAATCTTTTTTTTTTTTCATAAATAAATAGAATTCAATAGAATTACAACAAGCTTTGTATTTTGGATGTGCTAGATCATTGTTTTAGTCTATTCAATGTATATCATCAATTCACTTAGTTACTGTTTCACAAGTAATTTTATTGTAAGAGTAATAGCTTCATTTGAAAAAAGAAAAGAAAAAAAAAAAACTGGATTAACAATGCAGAAAATTCAGAGATATAATTAGGTTATTGATAAAGATAGGAAATAAATAGAATTTTGGACTCAAGGAAATGCTTCCAACCTCTGTGAGTCTGTTTAGCTTCCATGAAGATTGCTATAATTAGGTTATTGGATTAACATGGCAGAGGTGGATGCACAGTATGCATGAGATGTTTTTAAAATTTTTCTAGTCAAGGAATTATTTTACTTAAGAAAGATAGTTTGGCATTTTGAAATAAGAATTTGGAAAGCGACCAGAACAATAGTTTTTGATTAATACATATTATTTTACCCAATTCAATCAAAGTGAAAAATAAACTTTAAAAATATACCATTTTGTTATTTTGGACTCCAAACTCTACAAAAAAATTACTATCCGAGATCAAGCTTCGTCAGACCTCGTTCGAAAATCCAATCAAGTCTTCTTCAATATTGAAAATTTAAAAGAAAACTCAACCACCAGTTCAAGATCAAGCTCGTATAACCTTGCACTGAACACTAAGGAAATTTAATCAGAGGAATATTATGTGTTGTAATAGAATCACCTATAGAGAATTGTGTCTCTTTTCTGAAAATTAATAAAATTGATTATTTATCAGCATTTTCATTCCTAAATTTTCGGACTACTAGTATGAGACAAAGGTACTACTAATATGGGAAATAGATAAGTAATATTACGTAAATATTTATACATATTACACCTTCACAATAGTTTTTTTCTTTTTTACAAAAATAAAAATTTATATAGAGGCGTCTTTTGAGATTTTGTGTAATTTTCAAGTTTACCGGGTTGGCACAAGTTCAGCCAAAAGTATCCCTTCAAAATGCTGAATGTCTATGTCCATTGAGAAACAAAATGGTGCATCGTTTGAATTTTTTTTTTAAGTAACTTAATATATATATTTTTGTTCTCAGATATAATATATTACTTAATAAGTTTATTTTATAAGTATTATATAAAAACAGATTTAAAAAAGAAAAAGAAAAAGGGGGGTCTAATTTCATAAAGTATTCTTTGTTTCTGTAGTTCTCTTAAATTGTTTCCCCTCTAAGATTTTCTTCGGAGGTTTTTAGAAAGAATAAATGCAAACATGGGCTTAGTTCCTATTTGTTTCTCAAAACCAAATATTCTTATATTTCACCCAAAATAAAAGGATTTCTTTTCCACTAAAAAAAAATGTAGTGAAATTTTAGATATAAAATGGGCACATATCCTAATCATATGGGAAAGGCAGAGACATTCCATCTATGAAGCACAAACACTTTTACAAAGGTGTCGTACCCATGTTGGACACCGACACTCGTTGGATACTCTCGGACATTTCATATATGTATCCGTAAATAAAAATAAATTTTTATTATTTTGGCTACTTTCCAGACAATTCGCCGATACTTAGGCGGACACTTTTAAACATTTCTAACACAAGCCAATCCGATAACCTTGAAAATAATATGAACACATTTCAAAATGTTTAACTTTTTTCTTTAAAAAAAATTAAAATTATACATATACGATAACATTGTGGAATAACTGTATATATATGATATAAAAGTTATTGCAACTCTTATAATAAAAATTAGAAATAAATTAAAGTTTTATAATATTACTATTCAATACTTGTATATAAATAAAAATATATATATTTATATATAATCGTATCCGAATCATACTTGTGTCTTACTTTATAAAATTTAATATGTAATCGTATCCGTATTGTGTTGTACTTTTCAGAATGTGAATGGAAAATGAATCATCCAATGTAAGAATCCAAGGTCGGAAGAAGTACAGAAAGGGATTAGGAGGGGTTGGAATAGCACTTGGGTTCTGATTGGACTTTGATAAATTAAAGGGATTCTAAGACACTAGTGGGATGTCTACTATCCCCATATTCTCGTGTGCACATATACATATACATATATATGTATGTATCATCACATCTCGTCCACAAAACGTCCGTTGGGGTTGTGTGCCCTACACTTCGAACAGACACAATCCCATCTTTGGAACTTGTTGGTGCCCTTAACTGGTGTGCAAATACCGAAACCTATGGAGGTCTTCCCCCATTTTTCCCTTTTTTTTTTTAGGGTCACAACTCACGAACGCAATATACAAAAGGGAAGCATTATATTGATGTGACAAACTTAGTAGTAAGTTTTTGTTTTCAATATTATCTACTCATTTAGGGCATGTTTGAAAATCAGTGCTTGTTTTGTGTTTTATGTTGCAGGTAGTGTAATGTAGTGAAACAAAACAGTTAGGCGTGCTTGCTAAATTTTTGTTGTGAGTTTGATTACTATCGGTTCTAAATTAGTATTTCTGCATGGTAATAAATACAAATAAATAGCATTTTCTTATAGCAAATTTTACTTTACCAAACATTCTTTTAATTACTTTTTACTATTGAGAATCGTTAGGTAAATAAATAAGTTGGTTTAAACCGAGTAATGCTAGGACAGGAAAGCACAATTCATAAAGCTTTGAACTTTAACAACTTCATGTGCAGGATTACATTGTTTGGGTAAGGTGGTCCACATCTCACGCAATACGTCAATGGATAGATATATGTGGTATATTGTGTATTGACAGGAATTAACGGAGGAGGCACTGCACTATCATAGTTTCAGATGTATGTGGTGGTGGCTCAAGCCTCAAGAATCAGCTTTTGATTCTTATTCCTTACTGTGATTTTTGAATTCTATGCCACCATTTGGATTAATAATTTTCTTCATTCTTCGGAAAATATGTGTGATGGATGCAAATCTCTATGATGTAAAATATTTGTAGGGTTCATTTTTAATTTTTTTTTTAAAAATGTACCTGAAAAAAAATGATAGAAGTTTCGATCGGTTTTTGTTACGGATTAATTTTTAAAATAAAGTCCATCTTATTTATTATGGATTAACAATTCTTGTTGAACATTATTTGTTACTGACTTATGCAAATAATTTTCAAAATAAAATCCATCTTATTTATTACGAATTAATAATTCTTGTTGAACATTATTTATTGAAATTGTAAAAAAGAAAAAGAAAAAAAAAGGATCGGTCATTCTAACATTATGATTAGTCATGATAAACAATTTCAGTGGAATAATGCATATACTTGTATTCATGAACATTCTTTTGAACATAATAAACTTTTTGAGTTTTGATACGCAATGGAAGTCTAATAGACTCTCTCTGAGTTGAGATATAAATAATGGATTTTTGAGTTTAAATGATTATAAACTATCATTGCCTCTGGGTTTTCAATATATTTTGTTTTGGAGGCCCAAAATTTGTAAAATTTTGAAATGGCAAATTTGTAAATACATAATATAATATGCACAAAATTAAAATAAGGAAAATTAAATGGAGGTATGGTACTTAGTTAAAAAAGAAAAAGAAAAGAATGAATGGACACATCTACCCTACTTAACTTAACGATTCAGTGATTTTAAACATAACACTAAGGTATTTGCCTAAATATACCAAGGTATTACCGAATTCAATATATTATCACAATTCAATAAGTAATCTGAGATTATTCTAGAATACTAATTCCATCCTACAAAAATTCAGCCTAAAATTTTTGACTCACAATGAGGAAATTGTAGTCATGGTGGTGAAAAATATTAAATTTGGGCAGAGCCCACTCAGGCACAAGTTTCCAGTGGGCCCAATTGTGGGCCTAAATAGGAATGTCTATGAAGATTGAATAATCAAAACAAAACTAAATTGGGTCAGAAGTCACAATCCTTTGTAATGGGTGTCACTTTCACATTCTGAGCGCGCTCTCATTTTCGAACTTCGCATGCGTTTACGCTCAAATTCTCACTATTTATGATTTAATTTTGTCATTTTCGTGCTCCCACTTTATATGACTTATGTCAGAAGTCCCGTAAAAGTGCGTGGTGTGAAATTTTCCTATGTATATTTGAATTTTTAGAAGATAATTTTAGAAATCAAATGAATATTAAGAGCAAAAGAAAGAAGAAAGAAGAAAGAAAAATTTAGAAGATAATTTTAAAAATTAATAATTTTAGGAGGGTATATATTTAAAATTTTTTATAAACAAAAAAATAAAAAAGTAAATTATTATATTTTATAATGGGCGGAGTCAAAGCACATCCAGTGGGCACGCGCTGGCTTGTCCCTGATTTCAATCACTGTCTGTTTTGTTAAATAATTACTAAGAAGAAATATTAAAGCTATGCTTGGAGATACAAATTGATATTTTAGAGTTATAATAGAAAATTTTTAATTTATATTATGAACTAAAAAATTTTCAACTTCAAATCTTTGACACCGATTGAGTAATCCCAAAGTAACATAAGCACTTATTCTCATCTCGCGTGCATGCTTTGCTATCATACTATCATATTAATAATATTTTTCTTGACAGCGTACAAGAAATCAATATAAAAATGCGGCTTGAAATAGACATGCCTTTTATTTCACACCCTTCTTTTATTTCACACCCTTCTTTATGCTTTATAGCTCAATAATTCTCCAAAATTAACTCTCATTTAGCAAGATTAAAGGAAAAGTTTCTTACCCAAAAAAAAGATTATTGGAAAAGTAGTTCACTAAAAAGTCACGTCTTGTGACTGCTCTTTTGTTTTATTCATTGGACCAAACTATAATCTGTATTTAATATTATATTTACAATTATTATTATATGATTGATTAATTAATAACAATTGTAGTGTTTTCTAATTGCAATTATATAATGTTTCGATTCTCATTGAGAACTTACGACAATTTGGGGTCAGGCTTCTATTATCATATTCAATGATTTACCCGGTCCGTGATGGAGAGGCCGCCCTTCCTGAGTCCTACTCTTCAAGAATTAGTCGAAGCCTCGAATACTTGAATTATCCCAAAAAAAAAAAAAAAAAAAAAAAAAAGAAAAAAAAAAAAAAAAATCAACTACATAATGCTTCTATGTCCTTGTTTTTAAACCTTTTCATCACTCCATTTCCTAATTTCAAGGAGTCTTCGACGACTATAAACAAGCAATTGATTTTCTTTGAAACAATCATAGAAAACCTTTTCGTAACTCTTTGACACAAATCATAGGAAATAGCAAGAAAAGAAAAGAAAAAATAAATGAAGTGAATGAAAAAAAAAAAATTAATAATTTTCTAGTATGTATTTGGTTAGGATGAAAATTTATTCAACAAAATTATATAAAAATATTATATTATAGTATAAATACCTAAATTGTCCTTATTTTATAAAAATAGTTAAATAATAGATAATTAATTAGCAGAAATGTATATAAAAAAAAATGAGGCTTTTTAAAATTAATTTAAACCTGGCAAACTATTATTTATTTCACTTATATACAATGGAAAACAACTAAAAATGAAAGTTAAGGCCTAGTTTGGCATGCGTTGTGTTTTTTGCATTTTGTTTTATTCCAAAATAAAACAAGTGTTTTGTTGTAAAGTGTTCTGGGTTGAAAACAAAAATATGTTTGGTGACGCAAATTTGCAGTGGGAATTTAAGAAGCAAAAACATGTATAACTTGTTTGTCAACGTCTTTCGTTTCAAAATTTTGAAAACAAAACATGTTTGGTAGATTCTGACTGTTGCCAAAATTGTTGAAACAAAAACAATAAACATGTTTGATATAGAGTGTTTTTGATTTGTTTTTCAAAATTTTAAATATATTAATACATTATTGTTTATATATAATTGTACAATTTTTTATATGGGTTGAAAATCTTTTTACACAAATTTTTTTTTCGCAAAACACTTGTAAAAATATACAATATGTGTTTATTTTAAAAAAATCAATGTGAATAATATCATTCATTTCTATAATTGCAACTATTGAAATTGAAATGAACTTGAATTGGACATTAACAAGAAATGATACAAAAAAAAAAAAAAAAAAAAAAAAAAAAAACCTCCATTTTGTCTATATGATGACAATGTTTGCGCTCTTTTTCTTAGTGTAATTCGGGATTGTACTATTGGGTTTAAATAATAAATAACATGTAAAAATCAAAATTAATCATGAATTAAAGAGATGTTTTTGCTATCAAACCTGATTAGAAGATTAAACTTTAGATACCATTGAGAATTCCTTAGTGCCCTTTGAGAGATCTGAAAAATTAGAGTGCTTTACCCCATTTTGAGAGTTGTCGATATAATAGGTCTGAATAAGGGTTTTAAAACCCTTATATATAACAACAACCAGGGGGGGACGGTTTCTCTACAAACAAGCATACTTAAGTCTCTTTTTCTATCATGGAAACTTAGATATCAATGGTTAGAATTAAATCACACTAAATAAGTTGGAAAACCACAATCCAACAATATAAAACTACACTCCCAATTAGACTACCAAATTGGAAAGTACAACCCAATCCATCAAGTATCAATAATCACATTATAATCCTATTTTAGAAAACGTAGTGCATAGGACCGTAAATAATTTTTATTATTTAAATATATAAAAATTTCTAACAATCTCCCACTTGGTCCATGCACTCCAAGTTTTATTAGAAAAAAAAAATGACACTATGGATTGCAACACACTTTAGAAAGGATGAGTGGCCACTCAATTTGTTTTATAGAATACAATTATTAAAATAGATGGATTAATACTTTAGAACACTCTCCTCCATAGACTTCCTCAATAGTGGATCATGAATACGTAGACAAGTAATATATTAGTCTAAACTGTTCCATGATCTCAAAACCGATTCCATCTAGGATTTAAGCAAATATAGTGGTTTTACTGTATTACATAAGATGTGCAAACTGTATGTGGTCTAAATGCACACCTCACTATCCGTCCTGCTTCATACCATCGCGGTATGTCACTTGAACATATTACAGCAAACCGCCAACATTCTGTTCAGTGTGAGGGTTTACCGATATGGAGCCAATCCCATATCTAGCCCAAGCTATCCTCATGGAGTGTGAAATACTCCCACAGGCAAACTTTAATATTTATGTTTGGATTTACCAATGTGGTGTCAATCTCACATCTAGTCCAAACAACCTCATGAGTGAAATATCACTCTCAGATAAATCTTATATTTGGATTTACTGATATGGTGTCAATCTCATATCTAACCCAAACAACCGTATAAGTGAAATATCACTCTCAGACAACCTTTAATAATTATTTTGGACTTACTGATTTGATGCCAATCTCACATCTAACCCAAACAACCTCATGAGTGAAATACCATTCCTAGGCAAACATAATAACACGTGTATAAACTATATATATCAAGGTAATAATAATGATGCATCATAACTTTATTTTGGATGTAAATAACTATCACCATAAGGTGTAAACTAGAGGAAAAAATAACTGTCACTACAAGGTGTAAAGAAACTAACTGCAATGTAGCATATACAAAATAAATACCAGACATCTTAACATAATGACTCTCGAACACCTATCCGAATCATATATTCTTTAAATACTTTATTATCTTCGGCTGAAGACTTTAGTAAGAGGATTTGCAACAATCTTTAACCATATGGGGAAATCTTAATAGTACTTAAACCTTAACCTTTTTACGCTTAAAAATGTACTTTATGTCAATGGGCTTACTACGCTTGGTTACCTTTAAATTGTTTCCATATACTTAATTAATATAAACCTTTAGAGAAAGTCCAGGTATTCCAGTAATGTGATCTCTATGGATTCTAATACCAAGGACATACTTTGCTTACCTATGTTCTTTATGTCAAAAACTTTATATAAAATTCTTCATGTCATGTATCACGTGAATGTCATTGCTATCTTACAAAATATCATCAACATATAGGACAAGAAAGAGAAAAAATTGACTCACACTGAACTTGAGGTACATGCATTTTGCGACGACCCTGGATTTTTCAACCTAGTGTGTCATGTGATGACCCGAAACGGATCCAAAATGCGGAAGCAAAGGATAGAAAAATAGTCTCTAGAGACACAACACATCTTTAAGACACCAATGTGACCCTCAATGAGGTCACGAAACCCAAAGAAAACAAATGCGGAAGCGATGTTTCAAAAACGGATAAGAATGAATCTAGGGGTAAAATGGTCATTCCACACTGAAATGGGTGCCACCATGCACACCATTGGAAATACAATGAAAAATTAATGAATTTAGACTCAAGAATCACTTGATTCGGAGTCCGGACGACAAAGATATCAAGTTCTGAAGTCGAAGGAAGGGAAACCCTATCCCGGTTCGAACCAAAAACAGACACTAGTTTTCTAAAACTTGAATATCTTGAGCTAAAAGAAGAATCTGAAGCTCTAATTGATACCATTGGAAATCTTATTTCGACGCGGTCAATTTAGACTTAAGAACAGACCAATTCGGAGTTAAAACGAAGAAGATATGATGATTTGAAGTCAGAGGTGCAGTGCTGAACCAAGACACACACACACATACACCCGTGAACAGTACCTCGAGTGCTCGAGCAAGGGCTACAAGCGCTCATAATTAGTCCCAAGAGTTCTGTCCAAAGTTGGAGTGGTCGAACCCCCCTTGGAGCACTCGTTCTGCTGTAGGCTGCACCTGAAATGCCAACTTGAAATGTAATTTTGAGGACTTTCTGGGCTTTTTTGAAAAAAATACAAAGAAGAAACCTCCTTCAAAATCATGTTTTCTAGCCAACTATCCCAAAAGAAAACTTTATTTTTCATGTGAAAACCCCAAAATGAGCATGCATCGACCTAGCATTTTACAATTATATCACTTTAAGGTGAAACATGTCAAAGGGGCTCATACCACCTAACGTATATGTGAAGATGAGACTCATGGATCATCCTAAGATACTCATGCAATTGAAATGAACAACGGCATACAAGTATACATGCTCAAGTATACTAAGTAAAGTTAAAACATGTTATACAACATATAGGCATATATCTCCCAGTATACTAAATAATGTTAAAACATGTTATACTGCATATATGCATACAATTACAAGTACACTAGGTCATGCTAAACAAGGTAAGTAATATCAAGCATACATCTCCAAATATACTAAACCCTATTAAGACAACTCATGCAATGTCTAAACATACCTACATAAGTATACCATTAATACGGAAAGCTCATGAATCACGTATACAAACACAAGCATACTAAACAAGATGAGTTGTACATAAAACAAGTATACATAGTACAAGTATACTAAATGAAACCTACGCACACAGAATAAGTATACTAGCTCAAGTACACTAAAAGAGGCTCGAATACACAAACAAGTACACTAGTCCAAGTATACTAAATAAGGTCAAAATACACGAAACAAGTATACAGTTCCAAGTATACTACATGAGATCAAAATACATGAAACAAGTATACAATCTCAAGTATACTAAAAGAGATCCAAATACATAAGGCAAACACCAATCCACAAGCTACAAGTAATCCATGATTAACAACTTGGAATGGAATACGAAATCAAGAGTGGAAAGACTAGGACATGCGGTCACTAAACCAACCAAGTGTTTCTGGGTAATTACGACCCACAAGGCACTACCTAGTATGCACATGTATAAGTTATTCCGGGTAATTACGACTCATAAGGTACTACCTAGTGCGCACTTATGACTTAGAAGACTCTTGTCTCCATACTAGAGCCAAACCCTTGCCATCACATGAAATATGTCCTTACAAGCTTTCTAAAATCAATAAGTTCAAAACTTATACCAAAATCAATAAGTTAGGCCAAACTTATATCAAATCCAATAATGCATAAAACCTATCTTCCATGCACAAGTAAGGTTGAATCCACACAAAACATGTCCTAGAGTTCAACTCTAAATGACATATGATAAGTTATGTCCTCAATATGCAATTTATACACAAAGTAAGAATATTTTACAACAATTGAGCCACATTACCATCCTAAGCCACAAGTACTAAATAAGCTTCAATTTAGTAATTAGCTTCCAAGATAAACAATTGTAATATTCTAGATAAGTTATTTACCTACACAAGATACATTTAATTAAGTTTTGCAAATCAATCATATTCTATATCATGTTAAGTCTAATTACCATTTTAAGAGGCCACAAATACTAGTTATACATCAAGTTAGTAACATACTCACAAGATAATTAGAATACTACATTTTAAGAGATTTTCAACCAAATCATGGAAAGTCTCTAGATTTCAAATCTATCCCAAATAACCTCAAATTAATATATGTTAAACAACATAGCATACTCATTGCATATATCAAATCAAAAGGGCAAAATGAGTAAGACAGCATCATGTAGAATTTAATTAATCTTAAATTAATCAAATCTCTAATTTTCAAAAGTTGTTCAAATGTTTCCAAATAAATATATACCAAGGACTAAGTCATGGTCATACCATATATCAGATCCAAAATGGGATACAAGCAAAACCTAATTTACTAGAATTTAAATCAAATTAAATTCATTAATTCTCTAGATTTGGAAACCTATTCAAATCCTCCCAAATTAACATACAACAAGGATCAAGTCATGGCCATGCCATATATCAAGTCATAAGTGAGTTATATGCAAGTTAGAACAACCATTAATTTCTCAAATTAACATTAAAACATGCATACAAGTTGTATAAGCATCAAAAGCATGCAAGATAACAAAATATAAACCTATAACATCCCCTACCTCACTAGAGAAGAGTCTCTCTAGAATCCAAGGCTAGGAAACTCCAAATGGTTCACCCTTCAAGGTTTATGTAGAGGAGAATGAGGGGAATAAAAAGTATTCCGAAGTTCAAGCTTGGAAATCAATGGAAGGCACCCAAAAATCAAGGTCAAAGTTTAAGGCTTTAAGCTCCTCCAATGGTGGCTAGGGTTCTTATGTGTAGGATGATGTAAATAATGAAAGAGATAAAATGTGAGTGGAGGATTTAGAGTTCCTCCACTCACTAGGTGAATCTACACCATGGTCAACACACACACACAATGCAAGACTAATTGTGAGCCCTACACTTGTCACAAATCCAATGTTCCATCCTAGGCTTAATCTCAATCCTACACTTGTCAACCATCCGAGCCAACAAGTGCACCAATCCTAGGCCAACAAGTGGTTAAATCTCCACCCTCCACATGTCCTCATCCAAGGCCTCAAAGTGTTTCCACACACATGTCAACAAGTGGACCAATGAGAGTGTGACACTTGTCACACTTTTCGAAAATTGCAAAAAGGTCCTTTTTGAAAATATCTTCCAAATTAAATTACAAAATGATCCCTAAGATGAAAAATAATTACTTTACAGTAATTACACAGAACCCCAAAAGTTTAGAATATTACAAAAAGGTTATGCGTTTATACCCTTTACAAGAAAAGTAAACATTTAGCATGCTTTTCTACAAAAATGAAAATACACATAACATGGAATTTAAATATCATGGATACATGCAAAACCGGAATCAAATCCGAACACGAAAAGTGAGGTTATGCTAACAAAGTAACAACCGAGAAAGAGACCAAAATCAATAGTGCCAAAAAAATGAAAATGTGAAAATGGCTCGGTCCTCAAAGGAAGTTGTCAATCCACAGGAAAGAGTCCCAGAAACCATTTCTGAGCACTCAAGACGACACTAAACGATAAGAAACTGAACACAGAAAAGAGATTTCAACGAAAAAAAAAATTCATTCGTAAAATTCTAAGGAAAAAAGGAAAGGAAGGAAATGACTGGGTCATTACACATTTATCCATAGCATTCTCTTTGAACCTACAATTAGTAACCACTGTATCAAAATTTGGATACTACTGTTGTAAAACTTGCTTAAGTCATAAATGAGTGATAATGAAATAATAACTCTTGAAGTGTCCTTTAATGAAACTGGAGAAAAATCTTAAAGAAATCAACACTTAACTTTTGCTTAAACACTTGGCCATCAATTTTGTCTTATGTCTATCAGACACCTCAAAATCACTAAATACAGCATACTTCAAAGCTCTCGAAGATCTCCTAAGTTAAACAGGCTTAGGAACTAGATTGGAAACAGAAAGAAAAGATTACAAATGAGAAATAACTAAATGAGTGGGAATAGCTGAAAAAGTGAAAATAGGAATTATAAATAAAACCCCTAAAGAAAGTGGAATGAAGTCTGAAATAAAATGGAATAGATATTGAAAGTTGTTCTTCTACAAAAAAGAAACTACAGTGTTCTAAACTCCCACTGGATTCGCCACTCACATCAAATTTATATGATATATATCAATAATCTCTATAGGTTTATTGGATAGTAAAAATCTTTAATCCTTTAATCTATCAAGATGCCCAATAAAATAATTATTGATAGAGTGAGTATTAAGCTCCTTGATATCTGCATTATATCACTCTGTCTCTATACGACATGCGTACACTTTCTATTTTCTGCAACTTTATTATATTTAGGAAAACTAAAAGTGGTGTATTGTGGCACAATGCACTGCTCTTTAAGTATGTACTGAAAGTACTATGATTTACACCCTCCTTACCATTCTCCCATTAAAACTCACCACCTTAGTCCGATCTTAAAACTATAATCTTTATACCAATTACTTTCAACTTTAGTTTAGTAGATTTTACATACATCAAGTGTTTCAGACTTCTGGTGGATTAAGTACACAATCATACCTTGAGAACCCATCAATGAAGACAATGAAATACCTTTGCCGCAAATGAGCTATAATAAGAAATGGACCACAAATGTCAGTATAAATATAATCCAAAAGACTAAATGATAGATTAGCCTTAAAAATTGCGTTTCTTAACATCTGTCCTTTGAGACAACCAACGCATAAAATTTATGCATAGCATTGATGAATTCTCTCTAACCAAAACACGATTTTATTTGGAAGGTATTGAGTCTATAGAAAAATAAGAAATAAATAGGATCACACCCGAATCCATCCACCATATCTATACCTCTACTTTTACCAAGTTAGGCTCAAATATTAACATGACAATTTTCTTTCCTGCTTTGTTTTTTCTTTTTCACCACAATAACCGCTTTCGATGTCCTTTTATTTCTACAGTATTAACATTTGATCATTCCATGATCAATGTCTTTTCATATATTGTTTTGCCTTTCTTTATTCTGTTTAGCCTTATTCACTTTCTTGCTGCCTAGTTTATTCTTTAAATGATTTTTTTGCTATCACAGCAAGATAAGCTGACTTAGTTTTACCACCCTTGAGTCACTCCCCTTCAATCACACAAAGTGCTAACAACTGGTTAATCCCATAGTTAACTTCTTGTGAATTATAATTCACCTTGAAACGTTGAAAAACCTAAGCAGAGAATATATCACCATGTGTACTAATAACTTATCATCAAATATGATTCCCTACTACCTCAGAGTATTAACTAGCTTGCACATCATATAGATGTACTCCCTTACTGAACCATTGCCATCATATCATGTCTAACTAACATAAACCATGTCAGATAATAGTATTGTAGTTGCTTCTTAATGCCCATTAACTCTTTCTTGATAAAAATCAAGAAGCTCATTGGCAGTATCAAAAACCAGATTACCACCCTAAATATATCACCAATAGAAACATAAATTAACCTAATGGCATGGTAGTACCTTTAGTCCACATAAAAAAAAAATTGTAACAACTTTTCTACCTAAGAAGACTCTGCACTGGGCATATGGGTTTCTTTATCAAAAAAACACAAACTTGTAGTCCGAGAAACCCAATATAATATCAAAACTTATCTTCTCAACAATATAATTTTAATCATTCAATGGTTCAATCCCTATGAGCTATCTTTAAATTGCGAAAGCGTCTGTAACATGAATAATGTTATATTGAATAATACCACATAAACAACATATAAATAATATGTCATACCTTTAGGGATTATTACTTAGAATTTTAGATTTTACTTTACCCCAAACCTGCGATCAAATCGCACATAGACCTAGTTGATTATACTTGAATTATTACTAAACACTTCCACTACCTTTTGGCAAGAGGGTTGTTTAGTTCTAATACAAGCACTCTCAACTATTCTACTCATTTATCCCACACTAAGATATTGATCACCTTTTGACAAAACTAATGTCTTGTTGTAGGTAAGCTTTCAAAAAATAATAACCTCCATGAGCATGTCACCTTTTAGCAGACATCACCCACTTTGACTACCACCTTTGAAACGGTCACTTTACCAGTGTTCCTAAACCCCAATGAAGAACCTAAACTGCAAAAGTTCTATTTATTTAAGTTCAACAATTTCTTTATAATGCACATAAACTAAACCCAAATATTATGGAACATTTGATTTCACTATAAAATAAATGGCTTTAACACAAAAAAAAAAAAAAATCAAGCCTCCTCATACTTATATCAAGAAATTACAGTGAACGATATATTAATAATATGCATATCTATCAAGATTTAAATCTCAATTCTTTATATATTTTAATTAAAAGAAAATAATGAAAACTTGATGCATGTATTATATATCCAATAACACTTTAAAACCCTTGAATCTTTAAATCAATTAGGTAATACTATTTACTTATGACACGTAAGCCCCATAGGTTTTCAACCTAAAATTAAACAGGTATTACGAATTACTTAATAAAATTATTGGACATAGAGCACGGCTTAACTAATACACAACTTCACGTTAAACAAAAAAGGTCACTCGTGCATGTATATATTGCATCAAATAGTTTATCCATACAAAATATATACTCGACAATCAAATCATTCCATTATGATGCAAGTAATTCAGGATCAATTAATGCATAATAGAGTATTTCATTTAAGAATCATAAACAAATCAAATTCTTGAACAACATATCAACATGGATTAAATTTAACTGAAAAATAAATAAATAACTATTTATAACCATCCATGTAATAAAATAAACTTAAAAAATAATTTATTCAATGGTTCCACAAGTGGGACATAAATAATGAACCCATGAGTATGGTATCAAAACCAAATCATCTCAAGTTTATATGCAGTCTCCTAAAGATTCAAATGTTCAATCAAACTTCAAATTTGACATCTTATCAAACAGTTTATCTATATAGTACATGCAATCAACAATGATTAATTAATCAGTGAAACTTTTTTTTTTTCCATCTTAAAAATGATATCATCCAATACTTATCCCAATAAATAATTCAAAAAAAGAATTAATGAATAAATTCATTCTAATAAACAATTCATTCCTTTCTATCAATGAATGACCTAAATATAATAAAATAATAAAAGTTTCCAATTGTGTCATTCAATCGTGTACTGAATAGTATAAATATAAATCAATTATATATACATCCATATATATATATATATATATGCAATTTTGAATCGTTTTACCATTCTTGTCTTGTGAATTTTTTTCTTCCCTTTTTCACTTTTGTGTTTACTAAATGGTTAGTCAATACTGAAACCTTATTATAGTGACAATAAACACAAAAAAAAAAAAAAAAGAAAAAAAAAAAAAGTTATCTGTTTTTACACTTGAATTGTCTTCCTCATTCCGCGTGCTTGCTTTACAAAAGAAAACAGATTCTGATTTATGTGTTTGTACTTGAATATACGACCTCCATCGATATGTAAGCTTTTTGTTTTTTAAAAGCTTTGACCATATACATATATCAGATGATGTGCACACCAAACGAGAAATATATATATTTTGTGTTATACACATAAATCAGAATTTGTTTTAAAGTTTTTGACATGAAGAACATGGGTAAGCAAAGTATGTCCTTGGCATTAGGATCCATAGAGATCACGTTACTGGAATACTTGAACTTTCTCTAAACCTAACAATTGGTATCAGAGCCAAGTTAGGGTTTGTAGAAATCAAAATAGTAAAGATTGATTTATGATCTAGTATACTTAAATTGGTGTATTTGAAATTGTATTGATTACCTTTGTGTTCTCGATTTTCGTGGGTAATTAATCACATATAAGGTTAAATATATATATATATATATATATATATATATATATATATATATATATATATATATCAGAAATCAATCTTTACTATTTTGATTTCTACAAACCCTAACTTGGGTATGATACCAATTGTTGAGTTTAAATAATAAATAACATGTAAAAATCAAAATTAATCATAAATTAAAGAGAGGTTTTTGCTATCATACCTAATTAGAAGATTAAACTTTTGATACCTTTAAGAATTCCTTAGTGCCCTTTGAGAGATCTGAAAAATTTAAGCGCTTTACCCCCTTCTGAGAGTTGTCGATACGATAGGTCTGAATAAGGGTATAAAACCCATATATAAAACAACAACAGGGGTGGAAGGCTTCTCTATAAACACGTATACCTAAATCTCCCTTTGTGACAGCCCTAGTTTTTCAAGCCAGTGCATCTTGTGATGAACCAAACATTGACCCAATAACGGAACCAGATGCAAAAGCAAGAAACAAGACAACGGTCTCCCAAGGCACAACACACCTCTAAGACACTTTGATGACCTTCCATGAGGTCACGAAACTCAAAAGGATCAAATGCGGAAGCAAAAGATCAGAAAAATAACAATTAAGCCCCCAGGGGCAAAATAGTCATTTCTGAAAGTATGGATTTGGTGCCACTGAGTACACCACTAGGAAGACAACAAAAATCTAATCAAGATGGACTCAAGAATGGCATGATTCGGAGTCGGACGAAAAAGAAACGGTAAGACGAAGAAAAATGAGCACTTAAGGCTAAAAGGGTAAATTAGTAATTATTCAGGAAGATCAGGGTGTAACTAAATACACCGTTGGAAAGATAGCAAAAAATTAGTCAAGTTAAAAAAAAATTTCACTTGATTTGGAGTCCGGACGAAGGAGAACGAGCGAAAACAAAATTCGACGTCACGACGTCGAGACGAGCACCCTATGAGCACCATGACATGGTAGGGGAAGAAAAGTTCCAACCAGAACTGAGAGCCGAAAAGAGATCCGAAACGACTTTTTCTAGAAAAACACGAAGAAGAAACCCCCCCTAAAATCAAGTTTTCTACCCAACAAAGCAAACGGAAACAAAAAAAAAATGCACTGTAAAATGCCCAGAATACTCCTAAGAAAATCAGGTCAAAAAGTTTAAAATCTTTCCGAACTGCTACCTAAGGAAAGGAAATGGGGTTTTGGGAGGTTTTTAAATTGCCTAAATTGAAAATGCAATCTTAAAATACACCCACATGACTCCCGAAAGTTTCAGATCGTTCGACACATTTTTTTTAAAAAAGTTGATGAATAGTACCAAGTGCTAAACTCTCAAGTTTTAAAAACATATTTGTAAACTTTAGAATTAATGGCCCTTGGCCTCATGTCATACATAGAAAATAAGCATTCAAAAAGTGTACTTAGGTACACATTACATATTTGGAATCAAGGATACAAGCTTTGATATATAAAGCTACAAAATGACATTTCAATCTAAAATTTGCATGAAATGTAAACTTAAAAGCAACAAGTCATCTAAGGAATGATGTGCACCTCGAACCAAGGTATCCGTACCTTAAAATAACCCGGTAACTTTAGGGTGAGTAAACAAGTTTACTCGTAGAGAATGAGCATGCATCGACCTAACTTTTTACAAGGTTATTACTTTAACATAAAGTAATTCGAAGGATTATGCTACTTAACGTCTATGTCATAAGTGAGACTCGGGGATCATCCTAAACTACTCATGTAATTGAATCGAACCACTGCATACAAGTATACATGCTCAAGTATGCAAGGCAATATTAAAACATGATGTACGATATACAAGCATACATGCTCAAGTATGCAAGGCAATATTAAAACATGATGTACGATATACAAGCATACGTTCACAAGTATACTAAACCATATTAAACAAGTTATGCAATGTCTAAGCATGTATATACAAATATATAATTAACACGGAAAACTCATGAATCAAGTATACAGGTACAAGTATACTAAGCTAAATGAATTATGCATAAGACAAGCATACACGACACAAGTATACAAAATGAAATCCGATTGCACAAATCAGACATACAATGCTTAAGTATACTAAATAGGGTTTAGATACACAACCAAGGATACAAGTTCAAGTATGCTAAGTGAGATCTAAATACACAAAACAAGTTTATAGTTTCAAGTATACTAAATAAGATCTAAATACATGAGGCAAGTATACAGTTTCAAATACACTAAATAAGATCTAAAATGCAAGGCAAGCACAAATTCACAAGTTACAAGTAATCCATGATTAACAGCTTAAAATTAAATGCGAAATTAAATAGTGGAAAGACTAGGATATGTGGTCGCTAGACTACCACCTAGTGTGCACTTATGACTTAGAGGATACTTGTCCACGTACTAGAGCCAAACCCTAGCCATCACATAAATTATGTCCTCACAAGCTTTCCAAAATCAATAAATTCAAAACTTATACAAAATCAAATGCAAGTTGACGACGGCCGTTCCTATACACCAAAATAGTGTAGTGAATGTGCGGTTCAAGAAAAGCCTTTTAGGTCAAATTTAAATTTATAAAAATCACTACCACTACTACTACTAACGTAGCAAGAGTGAGTAGGGATCGTCCCTAGGGATTATACGTGTTGGAATTTAACTTCAACACAAATGTATCAGTTGATTGCAAAAGATAGAAATTGGTTGATTAAACTAAGATGCAATGAAATTAAAATGCAAGTAAACAAACTAGTGAAAGATAGGGATTTGAGAGATATAAAGAAAGGTCTTAGGGTGTTGGAATCACCACTAAGCTCATGTAACTAACCACTTGCTTTCCATTAATGGGGAATATATTGTTGTGAACAAAATGCGACTACCAATTGCAATAGTAAGCATGGACCATCAAATTCATTGTATGAATTGTCTACTTAACCAACAAATAAACTAAGTGTAGAAAAACCCATCAAATCTAAGCATGACCCATTAAACTAGTCACAATTGTAGCACACATCAATCTAGAGAATCATGGAATTTGCAATAATAAGCCATGGAATATCAAATCAAGTATAGATTGTCTACCTACCTACAAACATGAATTAAATTGTAGAACAACCCATCAAGCATAAGTATAATCCATCAAATTAATTGGCAAACCCATTAAATGAAAACCCATGCTTAGCCATCACTAATTCCTTAATTAATCACACATAGACATGTAACCAACATAGAGAATCTAGTGTAGAGATCAATTCCCAAATAATCACACATAAGACAACATGTAATCAAATAGAGAATCAATATAAAGAATTAATCCACATGAATCATTTAAGAAATAATTCCTAATTTAATCATACATAGACATGTAAACAAACTAGAGAATTAATAGGAAGAATTAAACCATAGAAATCATAGAAATATACCAAGATTCATTAAATTCACAAGGCTAGAATACTAATCACAACAATATATATAAATCCCCAAAAATAGAAATACAAGGGTTTAGATTACACAAGACTTAGGGCTCATCCAAGCCCTAAGTGTAGATCTAGCCAATCATGGAGGAGGTAGATGTGGTTATGGAACCCTCAAGGGCAAGCTCCAAACATGGCTCCATCTTTTTCTTCTTCTTCTTTAAAGCTCTAGAAAGAGAGTGAGAGAGAGTGGATCTTGAGATGTGCCTCCACTTCCCTCTTTTCTTCTAACCCTAATCTCTAACTTTTCTAGAGAGAGAAATTAAAATTACAATGTAAAAGTAAAATAATAAAAAACTCTTTTACAAAATGGGTCACTTCCCTTTATATAGAAGGTCCTTTTCTTAGCCATTAAGTCAGAAATATAGCCCCATAAATATCTAATCCCGTACTATGTGGTAGGTGGGAGTTCGGGTGCTCGCGGGAATAAGACAGCTCGCTGCCAGCACATTAAAGATCGATCTCAGAAAAGTTCGATCGATTAGAGAAAAGTTCGATCGATCAGAGTTCGATCGTTCTCACTTTTTTCGATCGTTCTCATGATCGTTCTCACTTGGCAGCTTTTCAACATCAGCCTCTTTTTGCTCCAGATCAGTCTCCTTTTGCTCCAAATCATCACTAAGACTTAGTTTGACTCCAAAAAGGCCTTAAGAAACCATTTTTAGGCCGTTTTAACATTATTGACCTGAAATAGACAGAAACACAAATAAGTACTAAAACGGGTAAATAAAGATAGATGAATGGACTAAAATACCCTCGCTTAGGGGGTTTAAATGCGCACTTTTCAGTGCTCATCACACCCCCAAGATTAAATATTGCTAGTCCCTAGTAATGAACTAGAAAGTAAAGGAATGAAATGAACAACTATACAACTATGAACTAGAAAGTAATAAATGAATAACGCCACTTTCGTAGGGAACACGATTATATTTAGCATATGCAACAAGCCTTTTAGACCCCTAGGTTACCCTTAGTGGACGAGTGAAGTCTCGTGAGGGTTTCCAGAAATGATACCCATAAACATTAAGCTCATTCTTTCAAAAGAGGTACCAATATTGCAAACAAGTATCGGGAGAAAACTACCTCAAGTATGCAATTTTTCAACCCTTTTCAAGCAATCTCCCAAAATCTCAACATCAAGCAAGCAAGTATGGTCCTCCACACATCAAGAAAATGATCATGAAAATCAAAACAACTCTAGAATCCTTTTTGAGTGGACCAGCATCAAGTGTGTTGTTATCTAAGCCAACTAAAGAAATGATCACATCCTTACCCTCAAACTAGTACACAAATCTAATACTGATCATCAAGACAAAAAATGAACATTTTATTAAAGCTTTATTGTTCTAGGTGCGCTTATTCTTTTCACATTCGAATTTTATTTTATTTTATTTATTTTTATTTTTATTTATTTTTAAGGATTAAAGATGGAAGCATGGTGCAATGTGTTGATCTATTAAGCTTTCTAGCGATCCATGAAGTCGAGTGTTAGGTCAATGACTCCCAAACCAGACGGCTTTGGGGCACTAGGTGTTGAAACACCCCTAAGGACTTACAAGCTTAAATCAACTAGGTTATAAATCAAGACAACCTCCATCTAATCATTTCCCATTTCTCACCTTTTGGGAGAAGTCCTCACTTTTTTATTACTTTTTCAACTTTTCTTTTGTTTCCTTTTTTTTTTTTTTTTTGGTATTCAATTATTAACCTAGAGTTTGGGCCCTCCACCTTTCGGCGCGAGATATTCAATGCTTGATGAGGCTAGAATCCCAGCTACTCAATGAAAATGGTTTGTTATCCATCTTTATCAAGAATGAAAGCTTTCAATGCATTACTAGCTCAACTGGGATATAACCAATTCAATAGTCAACAAAACATGTACCCCACAAATGAATGCTAGTGTGCGCCTGTGCTAGTGTAGAATCCTAAAATGAATCTCAAAACAATCACAAAATCAAGATGATATGGACCACAAATGCAAGTAAGACATCAATCTTTCGAAAAATTTACTCCTAAATGGCATCCACAAGGCATATAAGGAGTATTGGACTCTCAAGTCAAACAATTTTTAAATTTTAAGCAATATAGTCCTCAAAAGATCAAAATCATAGCTAACATCAATCTCAAATCTTAATCATGCAATTAAAGCTCAACTTTAAGTAGAATGCAACAAGACACCTTACCCCTAAACTTAAACAGCACATTGTCCTCAATGTATAATGAGAACAATGGAAAAAATGGAAAGAGTATACCATGGTGGCGAAAGCATGAAGCCCGACAATGATCCAATATGAAAAGGATCTCCCCCGAACTTGGAATCAATAACCTATTTGAATAACTACACTAGCAAACTCATATCAAATATCAAATAGGATAAGAATAATCGAATCATGCCTTCTAAGGCAATATAGCACAAGGTGAAATAGAGATATGAGATCAAGCCCTAACTAAAGCATAAAGTGTGCATGACTACACATAAGGGCACAATGGTAGAACTTTTTATTTTTTTTTCTAATATTTTCATTTAATGAAAACAAGTATATACAAAAAGCAAGAAAATCAAAGAATTAAAATGCAATGAAATAATATGTATAATGTAAGAAATGAAAAACAAAAAGTAAGAAAGGATGCAAGAACAAAATAATAAAGAATGAAAATAAAAACTTATTATTTTTATTTTTATTTTTAATTTTGATGAAAGTATGTACAATAAAACAAAATGCAAGAAAAATAAAGAAATAAAATTGCTAACGAACATGAACTATACAAGAGATAAAAGACACAATGTGTCATGTGGGTGCTAAGTTTAACGTTTCTAACAAGACGGAATACTACATTGAAAAATCGTTTTTTTTTTTGTTTTTTTATTTTTTTTAAAATTAAAAATTAAAGTTAAACAAAATATTTTTAGATTTTTTTGGAAATAAGATAAAAGGAAATAAAATAAAATAAAAGAAAAGAAAAATATTTTTGGGATTTTTTTTTTTTTTTTAAAAGTTTGAAATAAAAATAAATCTTGAAAGTAAAAATGAAAATAAAATAAAATAAAAATCTTTTTTGAGTTTCCGGAAATAAAATAAAATAAACCAAAATATTTTTGTATTTTTAACAAATTTCAAAACTTTTTTTTTTTTTTTTTTTTTTATATAAGAGAAAAGAGAGTAAATAAAATAAAAGAAATAACAAAAGTCAAAGAAGATGAAAAATAAAATAAAATAAAAATAGAAATAAGAAAAAGTCAAAAATTCAAAAGGGCAAAGTTGTGATCGATCCAAGTCACCATGATCGATCTATGCTCGCACGATAGGATAAAGAATATGAAATTTGCAGTGCTTTGAAAATTTTTCTAAGTATGGAATCCCGATCGATCATGAGGGCTTCTGGATCGATTAAATTAACTTGGATCGATCGAATATAAAGTTCGAATAATGGGATAGAGAGCTGAAATATGCCGGTTTTCTTCGCTCGATGGGACAGAGAGGTGATTGGATGCAGGTTGGATACAGGTATGAAGTTCGATCGATCGAACTTCTTTTGAGATCGATCGAACAGAAACAAAATGTTCATTTTCAACATGAAAGTGTAGAAAATCCTATGCTAAGCCCTAATGATGGTAACAAAAATAGAGATTAAAAAAATGGATAGAAGAATGTACACAAAAATGAAAAATAAAAATTAATAATAAAAAGAAATGGGAGAGGAATAGAATTGAAAACTCTACGAATACTAGTGTTTGACGTCTCTAGCAAGACGTTGGGCCAACTCACTAATCAAAAGAATCAAAAACTGGATATGAAACATCCTTATTGATCATCTTTTCACTTTTCTCATTTAATGTCCCACTTATAACAATGAAATCATCCTCCAAAAGAATGACTTGAAAAGAAATAAAAGAGATGATATTGTTCCTTTCATCCACGGTCTTGAAAACAAAATCAATCATGGTTAGCCTTGCCTCAATTTTGTGCTCTTAAAGTGTATTCAAAGAATCACTTCCTTTATGAATTGGCAAGTCAATGTCTTTCAAAGACTCATTTAGAATATCAAGGAACACCTTCTCTTCATCCTTTTTCTCCTCTTCAAAAATCACCATCTCCTCACCTTCCAGATTAGCTAAGGAGTCTATTAGAGAGTTTATTTCATTTTTGGAGCTTTCAAAGTCAAAACCACAATTTTTATACTTTTCAAAAAGGCATTCCTCAAGAGGGTCATTGGAGATAATAGAAGGAAGACCCTCTTCAACAAGTTCCCCCTCCTCCTCTCCTTCCTCTATAGTGGTTAACATCTCTTCACTCTCTAAAGTAGCAATATCCGAGATAAAATCATAATCAAAACAAGGAAAGTCCTCATTAATCGTGTTATGCTCTATTGGATTAGCCACTAACTTACTTGCCACTTCCTCCTCTATACAAGATAGAGTGCTAGGCATTAGCTCACTTGTTTCATTTTCCTCTTCACTTTCATCATCCTCATCTATATACATTAAAGTTCTTGCCATTTTTTCATTTGCCTCTTCCTCCTCCTCTTGACGAGAAAGAGTACTTGCAATTTGCTCAACTTGAGCTTCAAGATTGGCTAAAATTTGAGAATGAGAATTAATAAGTGGAGTTTGTGAAATATGCACAACAAGTAAAGCTAATACTTTTTCTTCAAATCCGGGTGAGTACCTAGAAGGTGGTGGAGTTTGTTCATCATAAAATGGTGGGGGAGGGTAATAATCCTAAGAAGGATTAAATGAGTGATCAAGTCCATAATAAGATGATGCATGAAATGAATTGGACTCAATCTCATAAGGATTAAAATATGATGGAGGAGCATAAGGTGAAGGGATATAATTTCCCCCCAAACTTGGATTAAACAATTCATCCATTCACAATTAAAATCCAAATGCAAGAAAATATTGGCCTCAAGAAAGGCCTATGCTTGGACTTAAAATAAAGCAATAAAATAAGCCTCAACAAGGGCTATCATAAGCATGCAAAGAAGTGAAACAATTGAACTACGAGATTTTCAAGAAATGCTCACAAAGGTCCTTAAGCAACTTCAACTCCAATCCTAGCTTTAAGCTCCAATGATTACTTTAAAATCCAATGTTTGCCTTTCTTGTAGTCAAGTACCTAATTGAACAAATAATATCAAGAATAAGAAAAGAAGATACAATGGAAAAATAAAATAAAAATAGAAGCAATCTAATGAACACTATTGTCTAGTCTAATTCTAGTAAAACTGTTAATCCCCGGCAACGCCGCCAAAATTTGACGACGGCCGTTCCTATACGCCAAAATTATGTAGTGAATGTGCGGTTCAAGAAAAGCCTTTTAGGTCAAATTTAAATTTATAAAAACCACTACCACCACTACTACTAACGTAGCAAGAGTGAGTAGGGATCGTCCCCAGGGATTATACGTGTTGCAATTTAACTTCAACACTAATGTATCAATTGATTGCAAAAGATAGAGATTGGTTGATTAACTAAGATGCAATAAAATTATAATGCAAGTAAACAAACTAATGAGAGAGATAGGGATTTGAGAGATATAAAGAAAGGTCTTAGGGTGTTGGAATCACCACTAAGCTCATGTAATTAACCACTTGCTTTCCATTAATGGGGAATACATTGTTATGAACAAAATGCGACTACCAATTGCAATATTAAGCATGGACCATCAAATTTATTGTATGAATTGTCTACTTAACCAATAAATAAACTAAGTGTAGAACAACCCATCAAATCTAAGCATGACCCATCAAACTAGTCACAATTGTAGCACACATCAATCTAGAGAATCATGTAATTTGCAATAATAAGCCATGGAATATCAAATCAAGTATAGATTGTCTACCTACTTACAAACATGAATTAAATTGTAAAACAACCCATCAAGCATAAGTATAATCCATTAAATTAATTGACAAACCCATTCAATGAAAACCCATGCTTAGCCATCACTAAATCCTGAATTAATCACACATAGACATGCAACCAACATAAAGAATCTAGTGTAGAAATCAATTCCCAAATAATCACACATAAGACAACATGTAATCAAATAGAGAATCAATAGAAAGAATCATGTAAAGAATAATTCCTAATTTAATCACACATGGACATGTAAACAAACTAGAGAATTAATAGAAATGTTAAGGCCGAAGACTTTCTACCAAGGAAATCAAGTAGAGGAGAAGAAGAAAAGGTGGCAGCCCAAGGAGCTCCCATGGCTGCCGGCCAAAGAGGGAGAAAGATGATGGAAAAAGTAAATTTTCACTTTAAGACATTCTATTTATAGGAAAACCCTAAAAGTGTCCCGAAAGGGCCCCGCCGGGTTCGGAAAAGTGGAATTTGAGCAAACACTCTCAAACAGCAAAACTCCATGAACAAAAAAGAACCGAGATGAGAAAATATGAACAACGGAAGAAACAACGTCAAAAACCGAGTCCTGTACAGGAAGATATTCTCCGAACAAGTTCGGCGGCAACTGAGGCCTGAAACCCTAAAACTGGGGCAAAACGACCAGATGCAATTCTAAGAGTACACAACTCAACGAAAAGTGAAAATGAATCCTGTACGAGAATCTAGGCTCAAAACAAGACATTTTAAAATAACTTTCATTAATTGCATAGTGGCCCCTTCAAAAAGTGAAAACTGCACTAATGACCCAAAATGAAAATATCTTCAAAAAATATTTTCTTAAAAACCCCTGAAATAAAATATCTTCAAAAGTTATTTATGAAAAATATCCCAAGAAAATAAAAAGATTCTAAAAAACTATGCATCCATACCCCTATGAACACCGGGAGCAACTAGAGTACTTTACTGCAAAAGTAAAGATACGTATTTCGTGGAAACCACTTAGAATGAAAATACGTAAAGTCAAAAACCAACTCTGAGCACAGAAAGTAAGGTTGTGCCAAAAAGTGACAAACGGGGAAATGACAAAATAGGGAAAAGGACGAAAAGTGAATAGTATCCAAAAAGTGAAAATGTGGAAATGACTCGGTCCTTAAAGGAAGTTGTCAATCCAAAGGAAAAAGTCTCAGAAACGATTTCTGAGCACTCGAGATGACACTAAATGATGAGAAACTGAACTAAGAAAAGAAATTTCAACGAAAAAAATTCATCCGTGAAATTCTGAGTAAAAATGAAAGGAAGGAAATGACCAGGCCATTATAACCTACCATTCTTAAAGAGATTTCGTCCCCGAAATCAGGAACATTCCCAGCAAAACCGAACAAGGACTGTACACAAGGCCACACCGAGGAATAGATCATAAAGTACCCAAAGACAACTCCAAAGGTCTCAAG
The DNA here is from genome assembly GCF_030987335.1 of Cornus florida. Taxonomy (NCBI): domain Eukaryota; kingdom Viridiplantae; phylum Streptophyta; class Magnoliopsida; order Cornales; family Cornaceae; genus Cornus; species Cornus florida. The sequence goes on along the minus strand of NW_026775580.1, from coordinate 35,117,199 downwards.
ATCAACGAAAAGACACGAAACCATGAACCGTGAGACACCTCTCCAATGAATTAACATACTAACCCAATGTCGACCACCCAAACAAGATCAAGACAACTACACATCGAAACAAGGAACATAACTAGAAATAACATGGCGGTACGAACAATGACTAGAACCTGCCCACAACGTACTCAAGGTACGGTAGCATCGACAGTATCAAGTGCCCGCCCACACTCGCATTACTAGTTAGGTAATGGAAGATAGCATCGACGACAACTAGCACTCGCCCACACACAACCTGTACGGTAGCATGACAATATAAAGCCCTAATTCATCACCTGCCCCCAACAAGCTTACCCGTGAAACCTATCGATACAAATGACATCAATGTTAAATAATCATTATCAAAAGCACCACGGGAACCAGACATTCTGTGGGAGTTACGATATGGTCCAAAATGTCAGGCCGGACTATTCTAGCTAATCCAAAACTCTAACAACAATGTCATAGGCACTGCTATGCTTAAGGCCTTAAATCCTCAATATTGGAAAACTAACAATCCCAAGTCTCAAAACACCGTTGTCAACCACACCAATCACGAATCCAAAGCCTGATGAGTCTATGCCCTCAAGCCAATGGATCGGACTTTACAAAATCAAACAACACCACCTCCACCCTAGTCACAACGACTCCTAACAAGACAATGCACCCAAAATCCTCCACGTCATCCTAAAGCTGACCTACTATTAGGCTACGCCTAGGAATCAAGACATCGGATCAAGCTCATCCACACAATCCCGACAACCAAGGTCACACAACCCCAAGCACAATACGGAATGATAAAGGAAATGAACTAATAAAGCAATTAGTCATGAAACATATATACATATGCAAGTATACATTCACAAGTATACTAAAAATATATCAAAACGAAACGCAATATATATATATATGTACAAGTATACTAAGCAGTACTAAATTTATGGTAGATAAGTATATAGGCTCAAGTATACTAAACCAAAAGGAACTGAAATATACAACGCGCAAGCACACTAAATACAGGTATACTAAACGTAAACGAAAATCCACACACCAAACAACTAAACACATAGTGTACAAAGGCAATCAAATATGCTACCTTTCACATAGGGGTCAAGCATCAGAGACACGCTACACATCACCAATGACGCTAGCATGAGAAGTAGATTTTGTAAATGGAAAACACATCATCTACATCATCACATAACTACCAAATAGTCATATCTCCTAAACATGTTTCTAAGGCATGCTCAAAACAATAGGGCATATAAACATGTGGGAACGACTATACAATTAACAATCCCGCAAAATCATCAGCAAGAAGGGATGAAATGCCTCTCAAAGGATGAACTCACCAAAAAGAAATCTCAAAAACCCGGATAAGTCCAATCCTTCACTGCAAGGAAGTGAATCATCTCCTAGATTAAACACTAAGGTCCCTGAAACAAAGAGTCTACAAGTTTTTCCCAAGACTAGCTCAAACACAAGGTGGAATCCTAACGCCACACAAAACAAACAACGATGTAATGGATAGTTCCAACACTAACCATTAAGCGACACCAACAAGAGAACTCAACTCAAGATGCCAATGAGTTTGGTGAGAACTCCACAGGATCCTATCGGGGCCCTAGATATAAAATCACAAGTCTCCAGGGACGAGGGAGAATAATTAATTGCACCAATGCAATTAATTACACGAAACCACTCACACCCTAACCTTAGCTCGTAAGAGCTGTCCAAGGCAAGACAAGAAGATATCCTAGGTCAACGCACCTATCAAATCCCTAACCATCATTCTAAGAAGAAAAGACACCAAAACCCCGCCGTTGAGGCTCACGAAGATAAAACTCCCAATCCCCAAGGAAGGACTTGAGTCAACCCGACTCATCGCCCCATAACGTTAGAAACAAGACCCCAATGACGTCATCACCATGAAACCTCAAGAGATGATGCCCTAGCACCAATCTCAACCAACCAAGCTGGAACAACCCACAAAGCCTAAATAAGACATTAAAGTAAGCAGTTGACATGTAACATAACAATAAACTACACACTTACACAAGTAGCAAAGGATCACATAAGGTATGTCAATGTATGCATCATACTATCATACTAAGAATAACAAGTACATGCAATACACTAAGGCAAATAAGCATAACCCACATGCTAAGTAGACAAGCGTAAATTAATATGTTAATACAGATAAGCAGAGACAAGGTACTAAAGCCAACAAGCATATACAGTATGCTAAGGTAGACAAGTACATACAACAAGTTAAAACTTACAAGTATATACAAAGTACTAAGGTAAACAAGTACATGTATCATGCTAAGTACAGTAAACTTTTAAACATACGTCCACATAAGCACGTAAACATGTTGTCAAGAAGCAACTAAAAACATAGAGCATGGCAACACAAGCATGATATGCACCCAAAACCCGTCATCCTTTGTTTTTCGAACCTAGGAGCTCTGATACCACCTGTGACAGCCCTGGTTTTTCAAGCCAGTGCGTCCTGTGATGAACCAAACATTAACCCGATAACGGATCCAGATGCGGAAGCAAGAAACAAGACAACGGTCTCCCAAGGCACAACACACCTCTAAGACACTTTGATGACCTTCTATGAGGTCATGGAACTCAAAAGAATCAAATGCGGAAGCAAAAAATCAAAAAAATAACAATTAAGCCCCTAGGGGCAAAATAGTCATTTCTAAAAGTATGGATTCCAGTGCCACTGAGCACACCACTGGAAAGACAATGAAAATCTAATCAAGATGGACTCAAGAATCACATGATTCGGAGTCCGGACGAAAGAGAAACGGCAAGACGAAGAAAAATGAGCACTTAAGGCTAAAAGGGTAAACTGGTAATTATCCAGGAAGATCTGAATGCAACCAGGTACATTGTTAGAAAGACAGCGAAAAATTAGTCAAGTTCAAAAAATATTTCACTCGATTTGGAGTCCGGACGAAGGAGAACGAGCCAAAACAAAAGTCGACGTCACGACATCGAGACGAGCACAACACAAGCACCATGACATGCTAGGGGAAAAAAAGTTCCAGCCAGAACTAAGAGCCAAAAAGAGGTCCGAAACGACTTTTTCTGGAAAAACACGAAGAAAAAACCTCCCCTAAAATCAAGTTTTCTACCCGACTACGTCGACGAAAACAAAAAAAATTAGGTCAAGAAGTTTAAAATCTTTCCGAGTTGCTGCCCAAAGAAAGGAAATGGGGCTTCGGGAGGTTTTTAAATTGCTTAAATTGAAAATGCAATCTTAAAATATACCCACAAGACCCCCGGAAGTTTCGGATCGGATGACACATTTTTCAAAAAAAAGTCGATGAATAGTACCAAGTACTAAAATCTCAAGTTTTAAAAACATATTTGTAAACTTTAGAATTAATGGCCCTTGGCCTCATGTCATACATACAAAATAAGCATCCAAAAAGTGTACTTAGGTACACATTACATATTTAGAATCACGTATACAAGTTTTGATATATAAAGCTACAAAATGACTTTTTATGCTAACATTTGCACGAAATGTAAACTTAAAAGTAACAAGTCATCCAAGGAATGATGTGCACCTCGAACCAAGGTATCCGTACCTGAAAATAACCAGGTAACTTCGGGGTGAGTAAACAAGTTTACTCGTAGGGAATGAGCATGCATCGACCTAACTTTTTATAAGGTTATTACTTTAACATAAAGTAATTCGAAGAATCATGCTACTTAACGTCTATGTCATAAGTGAGACTCGGGGATCATCCTAAGCTACTCATGCAATTGAATTGAACCACGGCATACAAGTATACATGCTCAAGTATGCAAGGCAATATTAAAACATGATGTACGATATACAAGCATACGTTCACAAGTATACTAAACCATATTAAACAAGTTATGCAATGTCTAAACATGCATATACAAATATATAATTAACACGGAAAACTCATGAATCAAGTATACATGCACAAGTATAGTAAGCTAAATGAATTATGCATAAGATAAGCATACCCCACACAAGTATACAAAATGAAATCCGATTGCACAAATCAAACATACAATGCGTCAGTATACTAAATAGGGTTTAGATACACAACCAAGGATACAAGTTCAAGTATGCTAAGTGAGATCTAAATACACAAAACAAGTATACAATTTCAAGAATACTAAATAAGATCTAAATACACGAAGCAAGTATACAGTTTCAAGTATACTAAATAAGATCTATAATGCAAGGCAAGCACAAATTCACAAGTTACAAGTAATCCATGATTAACAACTTGAAATTAAATGCGAAATCAAATAGTGGAAAGACTATGACATGTGGTCGCTAGACCAAGCAAGTATTTTCGGGTAATTACGACCTACAAGGTACCACCTAGTGCGCACTTATGACTTAGAGGACACTTGTCCACGTACTAGAGCGAAACCCTAGCCATCATAAAAATTATGTCCTCACAAGCTTTCCAAAATCAATAAGTTCAAAACTTATACAAAATCAAATGCAAGTTACCACATTCTATACACAAGTAAAGTTAAATCCATACAAACCATGTCCTATAATTCAAGTCTATATAGCATATGATATGTCATGTCCTCAATATGTAATTTATACACAAAGCAAGAATATTTTACAACAATTAAACCACGTTACCCTCCTAAGCCACAAGTACTAAATAAGTTTCAATTTAGCAACAAGTTTTCAAGGTAAGCAATTGTAACATTCTAACAAGCTGTATACCTACACAAGATATATTTAAACAAGTTATTCAAGACAATGATATCACGTATCATGCTAAGTCTAATTACCATTTTAAGATGCCATAAGTACTAATTCTACATCTAATTAGTAATATGCTCACAAGGTAATTAATTGTACTACATTTCATGAGATTATCACCTTAACCTGAAAAGTCTCTAGATTTCAACTCATATCCAAATAAACTCAAATTAATATATGTTAAATGATATGCCACGATCTTCACATATATTATACCCAAAATCAATTTAAGTGACTACAAAACTTAAAATAAAATTAATTAAACTAATTAATTAATTTTCTCTAGATTTTTAAACAACTCCAAATATCCTCAATTTAATATATGTTAAAGAACTCACCAAGGCTTACCTTAATATCACATTACAAGTTGATTTCATGTTTGATACAACTATGTGAATTAAACTTTCATAAAAGATAAATATTAAATAAAATTTGCAATTCTTATTCAAATGCTCCCAATTTAATATATATTGATAAATATAATAAGGCCTAATTTACTAGCATGCCACAATTTAATTCTTAGGTACACACCTTCATGAAATTAAATCTTAAACATAGAAAATACTTAAATTAAATTCTAGATCTTGAACAAAGGCATGTTCACAAGTTGTATATGCTTATAAAACAATCAATACAACATTAATATAAACTTAAAACATCATTTACCTCAATTTGAGATGAAAATCTCAAATCCCCACTGAAAGAAAAGTGCTCCGAATTCGACGATACTTCGAGGTTTTGTCGGGGACAACAAGATGAACAAGAATCCCAAGGAAGCCCCATCAAAATCACAACTTGACTTCAAACCCGAACTCAAAATTTGGCCAAAAACGGGTTCTAATAAGGGGGAAAGGTAAAGCACAACGAGACTTACGATAAATATTAAGACCAAAGACTTTCTACCAAGGAAATCAAGTGTAGGAGAAGAAGAAAAGGTGGTAGCCCAAGGAGCTCCCATGGCTGCCGGCCAAAGAGGGAGGAAGATGATGGAAAAAGTGACTTTTCACTTTAAGACATTATATTTATTGGAAAACCCTAAAAGTGCCCCGAAAGGGCCCCGCCGGGTCCGGAAATGTGGAATTTGAGCAAACGCGCTCAAATGGCAAAACTCCAAGAACAAAAAAGAACCGAGATGAGAAAATATGAACAACAGAAGAAATAGCGTCAAGAATCGAGTCCCGTGCAAGAATATATTCCTCGAACAAGTTCGGCGACAACCGGGGCCAAAAACCCTGAAACTGGGGGAAAACGACCAGAAGGCAATTCTAAGAGTACACGACTCGACAAAAAGTGAAAATGAATCCCGTACAAGGATCCAGGCTCAAAGTGAGGCATTTTTGCAATAACTTTCATTAATTGCACAATGGCCCCTCCAAAAAGTAAAAATTGCACCAATGACCCAGAATGAAAATATCTTCTAAAAATTATTTCTTAAAAACTTCTAAAATAAAATATCTTCAAAAGATATTTATGAAAAACACCCTAAGAAAAGAAAAAGATTCTGAAAAACTATGCATCCATATCCCTATGAATATTGGGAGCAACCAAAGTACTTTACTGCAAAAGTAAAGATACGTATTTCGTGGAAACTACTTAGAATGAAGATAAATAGGAAAAAGGACGAAAAGTGAATAGTGTCTAAAAAGTGAAAATGTGGAAATGACTCGATCCTTAAAGGAAGTTGTCAATACAAAGGAAAGAGTTTCAGAAACCATTTGCGAGCACTCGAGACAACACTAAATGACAAGAAACTAAACTAAGAAAAGAAATTTCAACGAAAAAAATTCATCCGTGAAATTCTGAGGAAAAAGAAAAGGAATGAAATGACCGGGTCATTACACCCTTCCTATCATGGAAACTTAGATATCAATGGTTGGAATTAAATCACACTAAATAAGTTGAAAATTCACAATCCAACGGTATAAAACCATACTCTCAATTAGACCACCAAAATAGAAAGTATAACCCAATTCATCAAGTATCAATAATCACATTGCAATCCTATTTTAGAAAGCGTAATGCATAGGACCATAAATAATTTTTATTATTTATATATATAAAAATTTCCAACATGTACCACCCACTAACACCATTAAGTATGATTCCAAATCCAGATTACCCAAATTTTGTATTATTACCATTGAGTTGATTCCAATACTACATTACCAATGTTTGATATATATGGATGTTAATTTTTTAAAGTGCATGGATGTCCAATAATTAACATATGCCCAATATTTGTTCTCAAAAATCATTATCATTGATATGATAGAAGAAAATCAAAATGATAAATTTAAACATATGCCCTCTTTGAAACATAAAATGTATTGTAGGTTGCCAAAAATATTTAAAAAGAAAAAAGTGTCATATGAATATTAATCTTCATCTGTTTTCCAATCCAAAAAGGAAAAACATCAAGGCAAAAAGGTAGTCCAAATACAATTGTCGTCCAAATAGAAAACAACATAACCTCATCATGCTGCCAAATACAATATGTAAACAGCATCATATTAGAGTAGAGCCAGCAGCCTAGAATCAACATTAACTATTACAAAAAAATATATATAATAATAATAATAAAAAAAAATAATAATAATAATAATAATAAAAAAAAATATCACCACAGTTTTCCCACAACTACATTCTCCAGCATTATTGAAGGAAGCAAATGTCCAGTCATTTTCCAATATCTATCAATAGCAAATCCTTTACTTCAATGTAAAAGTACAAATGCAGTCCACTCCAAACAGCAACCACAACAATGACAAAAAAACATCAATGATATACCAACATAGAAAATGAAGTAAACAACAACCACATGCATAGAATGGAATACTTGTATTAGTGAAATGCCAAAAGTGTGTAAAAATTAGTTATAGGTCTTAAGTAAGAAAAAAACTTACTTTTTCAGGCTAATGGCAGAAAAGCTTCAATGATATCCTAATATAAAAAGTGAAGTAAACAACAACAACCACATGCATAGAATTGCACACTTTTTTTTTTTTTTTTTATGACCCATAACTCCTCTGGGTAGGGCCCTTTGGGCTCACCCCAAAGGCACCAAACTGGGGATACTGCAGCCGGCCCCACAACTATAGCACCAGGTTAGTCGAGGGTGATAAAGGAGGTGGCAAGGCTTGAACCTGGGTGGATTGGGTGCCCAGGCCAATACCCTACCATCTCATCCAAGCCCCCGAGGGCAGAATTGCACACTTGCATTAATGAAATACCCAAAGTGTGTAAAAATCAGTATAGGTCTTAAGTAGGCAAAAACTTACTTTTTTTAGACTAATGACAGAAGAGCCTTAATGATATCCTAATATAGAAAGTAAAGTAAACAACATCAACCACATACATAGAATAGAACACTTGTATTAGTGAAATGCCCAAAGTGTGTAAAAATCAGTATAGTTCTTAAGTAGGAAAGAAAGTTATTTTTTTCATGCTAATGACAGAAAAGCCTCAATGATATCCCAATATAGAAAGTGAAGTAAACAATAGCAACCACATGGATATAATTGCACGCTTGCATTAGTGAAATGCCCAAAGTGTATAAAAACCAGTATAAGTCTTAAGTAGGCAAAAAACTTAATTTTATCAACCTAATAATAGAAAGCCTCAATGATATCTCAATCTAGCAAGTGAAGTAAACAACAACAACCACATGAATAAAATAGCACACTTACATTTTTGAAATGCCCAAAGTGTGTAAAAATCAGTATAGGTATTAAGTAGGAAAAAAAACCTTACTTCTTTCAAGCTAATAACAGAAAAGCCTCAATTATATCTCAATATAGAAAGTGAAGTAAACAACAACAACCACATCCACAGAATAACATGTTAGAAAGGTGGGTGAATGTAACTTGCTTGCAACATGTCTATGTATATCACATTAGACTACAACATGTGAATGTCAATTGTATATTAGTTGCAACAAGAATATTCTGGTGTGAAAGGCTGTGTCGATTCGGGTAAGGTGATGTTTTAGGAGTGTTTATAATCAACAGATGTAACTACTCTAAACCATTACATCTCAAATGAACAGACACATCTAATAACGATGGGACACCACTTTTTCATAATCAACCATTGCAACCCATTGGAAGTGGTTGTGCCTGTTAATGAAGAGACACCACCTTATCTATAAATACCCACCAATTGTTGCCATTTAAGGTGCACAATTTATCATTTTCTCCCTCTTTCAAGATGAACCCAACCCAAATGGATGTGGGTTCAATCCATGGTTAAGTGGTTTGAGCCACTTAGGCCCAAAACCCATTTCATTGAGCCATATTAAATTTGGTCCAAGCCATTTGGTTTGGATTGCACCTAATTCATTATTTATATAGTATAGATGCATTTTTGAGTCAGAGAGAGTATTACACAAAGGAGGTTCGCCGTATCCGCAACTGGTGGATGTAGACCATTGTATCCTGGGAGATAAACGCCACTGAGTCGGTTAGCACAATAGCAGGGCGAATCTATCTTAAGGACATAGTATTCAATACTAGCCTCGGTCCAGGTTTATTTATTTATTATTATTATTTTATTGCTTTAATTTGCATGTTTAATTAAATATCTAGTTGAATTATTTAATTAACTATTTTAGCATATTATAAATATCTTATGACATATTAGTATAGGGTTACTTATATCTTAAATATCATTTGAAGCATATAATTTATCAACATAACACACTTGCATTTGTGAAATGCTCAAAGTGTGAGAGAAACGGTAAAGTTTTTAATTTAAAAAAAAAATAAAAAAATTACTTTTTTCAAGCTTAGTAACCAGTGACAGAGAATGTGGCTTTAATTAATCCCAATATAGCCAGTTAAGTCCAAAACAACAAACAAATGCATATAATAACAGCACACTTGCATTAGTGAAACGGCCAAAGTGTGAGAAAAGCAGTAAAGTTTTGTAAATTTTTATTTTATTTAAAAAAGCTTACTTTTTTCAGGTTTAGTCACCAATGACAGAGAAGATGGCCTCAATGAATCCCAATTTAGCCAGTGAGAACAGAGTAGCCACCATATATTATATCATTTGTTAACAACCACAATAGCCAATAATAATTATATTACAATCCATAAACAATAGCCAAGTATCTAATTATCTAAGTTAATTTAAACTAATATATTACAGACCATAAACAACAGCCAAGTATCTAAGTTAAATTTACCTAATATATTATCATTTCTCAATAGCCACGATAATCAACAAGAAGAAGATGACCAACAACATGAAGAATATAGTAAGAACAACACAATAACAACCACCAAAGATAATGTACTTTTGCCTATTTTGTTCAGGTTTCATAACTACAACTACATTCTCCAACTCTTCATCCACATGTGCACCCACTTGTACACCTTGGTGCAAGTCATCCATCCATATAAATGAATGAGTATGTGACTAAAACATCAATGCACGAATATATAATTATAATGTCCCTTTCATAATAACATGTATGTATAAAAAAGACACATCATTTCCATACCTCCCAAGCTGGACATTTATAGAATGAACGTCTATAATTCTTGGTAGTTCCAGCCGTATAAAGTTGCATTGGACCCTTTCCATATACATAAGGTGGCCCCTCTCCCTGAATCTCATACATTACTGCATATACAAGTGCTAAAATATTTAATATATCCTCGCCACGAGTTATTACAGTTATCTAGATCCTATAACATACTTAAAATAAAATACTACAACTACTTATTACAGTTATCCATTTTTTGAAACACCCAAATTGCATATCAAGGGTGTTGAAGTGTATTTCATATGCTATTAGCAATATGATCATGTAATTGATCCATTACTCGCAACTGAGATTGCGTCACATTAACCTAAACATCATCATCCTTATCTTCATCAGGTTTTAATGATTCGGGGGTTTGCTCATCAAATATTTCACCCGTCTGCACCTCCATTCTTATGAAGTTGTGAAGTATACAATAACAACCTAAGCTTCAAATTTATATGGAAGCATTTGCTTCAAGATGGAGAAACTCATCTTAAGTATCCCAAAACAACGTTCAATGACATTTTGCAAAGACGAGTGCCTAAGATTGTATACTTCCACTCTACATCGGGGTGGCCTAAAAGCCCTACAGTATTCTTGTAAGTGGTAACGTTGACCCCAATAGGGAGCCAATAATTGTGGTTGATTGGCATACCCGGAGTCCGCTAAATAATAATTTCCTGATTTTACAAAGTATAAATAATTGTCTAATATGTTTAAAATAAATTAAGAAGCTTTAGCTGCTATGTTTTTTACCTTTTGGAGGGTGTGGGAATTGCATACCCTTATCATTATCGCATTCGTTCAATATCTTTGAATCATTAGCAAACCCCTCTTACCCTACTAGAACGTATGTAAACATCATGTCAAACGAATAAACAACCATCGCATTTTGTGTCGTATCCCCTATCCTATCACGATATGGTATTGGTTAATCCATATGCACGTTTTCATGGAGATGAGTTCCATCTATTGCCTCTGCACAATCCTTAAAAAAAAAAATAGTAGATGTCTTTTTAATATAGTCAGGAACCATGGTTAAATTGGGGGGAGTAATAATCCTTTTGCCTAACTCACACACTTTTTGTAAGACTGAATAGAAGTGTTAGAGTAGAGTGTTGGAATCTTTCTTCTACAACACGATTCTTTTCATTATGAGCTAAAGTAAGCAAGAAGATGCTAAGTTGTTCAAACAAACTTATACCTTTTGAATCTTTCAACATGATGAGTGCTGAAAAGTGCGTATTTAAACTCCTTAAGCTTAGGTATTCTCGAACCTTTATCTATCTTATTTTCCTGTTTTGTATTGATTTCGTGTTATTTTCATTTTCAGTTACTTATCCCCAAAATAAGCTAACTTAGCCAAATAAGAGCAGAAATGAAGCAATTCTAGGATAAATCAAAGAAAGGAGCAAAGTAGAGCAAAAGGAAGCAAAAGGTGGAACTTCAGCAACTTCGATCGATCTCAAGAAAAGTTCGATCGATCCAACTTTCATCGATCTCAGCACTTCAAGATAGATCCAGGCCATGAAGTCATTTTCAGAGATACCAAAAGTTGGATCGATCCAACATCATTCTCTGATCGATCAAACTTTCTTGTTCTTATCCACATGCCAGATCTTATCCAGTTGTACCACCCTACCAACCACTTTTGTCGTTTTCCCAAAAATATATTCAAAATATCTCAGATTTGTTTTTTATCCAAAAAGGTGCCGTCATTGAGGATCGATCCAGCTTTAATTCGATAGATCTCTGCCATGTTCGATCAATCTTACCACAAGTTCGATCGATCGAACTTCCCAAATCCTGAGAAAATTCCAAATTCCAGATCATTAAAAGTTGTCTCATATCCAATCGTTAGAGGATTATTGGTGTATGAGCCTAGCTCATTTGGGGTGATTTTTGACCTAGCTATATAAGGAATATGAGCCACTTTTTGAGAAGGGACTTGGAGACTTTATACTTTTATACTTAGAGATGAAGCAAAGGATATGAGGAGGCTAGAGACACCATTGGAGGCTCTTCATCAAATAAGGAGTAGATTTCTTCCATGGAGCTTGTCGTTGAGGGTTGGAGGACATCATCCATGAGTGGCTAGACATCCTCTTGGGGCTAGAGTTAGCCCTAAGCATGCTTTCTACTTCTTAATTTATGTATTTTTGAGGGGATTTGTATTGTGATACATGTTTTGACACTTGTATATATATAAATCTTGTTTATTCAATGATTTATATGGTTTAATGCTTCCAATTGATCATTTCATTCTATCCATATGTCTATGTATGCTAGAATAGATGTTCATGTGTTTGTCTCGATTTCTTGTATTGTTGATGCATGTCTATGTGTATTAATGCTATAGATCTAGAGATTGTCAAGACATAGTGCTTAATGGAATGTTCTTGTGGTTTATTTGATGGGTCATACTCATTTTTTGATGGATTGTGCCTCTCCCTTAGTTTAATTAGTTTAATTTTATGTTATTAGCTTAGTTGTAATGTAGTTGTAGTATAGTTGTTAAATGGGAGGACAATCCATGCTTGTTATTTGATATTTCATACTTATGAAAGCAAGTAACATATATCTCTAACCTTGTGATGTGTTTGGTTGTGAGCTTAAAGAATGGATTAATGGTTTAATTTGATATGTTGTGCTATCCACCAAGTTGCTTAGACAATATATGCTTAATTTGTCATCTATGCTTATTGAAACAACCACATACACACTTTTTATTGTAATACATGTTTTTCCCCTCATTAATCATTCATTAAGGGTGTAGAAAAGTATGCTTAGTGGTGATCTCTAAACCCCAAGATCTCTCTCTCTCTTTCATTCTCTTTATTGCATTATTGTTTACTTTAGTTTAAATTGCATCTTAGTGTAATTCAACCACCAACCACTATTTTGATCACTCGACCTACTAAACCTAATCTTGATTCCTCAACCTAGTATGACCCACAATCCCTTGGGATGATCCCTACTTGCCCTAGTTATATTTTTAGTAAAAGGTAGTAGTGGCAATTCTAAATGTAAAACTTGGCCACATTCATCATAGCTCTACACCGCTATATCTCTTGGCGGTGTGCATAGACCGTGTGGATTTGGGAGTGACGACCCGGATCTACACCACAACCTTAATGATCTAAGCTCACTACACAACTTCAAAAAAACAGGGGTAGACATCTTAAAGTTTTCATAACATCTACTTGTATGCCCATGCAAGATCTCCAATATATATGCTTCCCCTTTTAAAATTGAATCCCTATAAGGTTGCTTATGGAAATGTTTCCTATAGTATTCCAACATACATGCCATTATAATGACATATTCATTCTCGTCATCATAATCATCGTACAATTCAATGATTGTCCTAATATCCATCTGTATAATATAACATGTAAAAAAAAAAAAAAAAAAAAAAAAAAAAAAAAAAAAAAAATTAAAAAATTTACTAGTAATACTGTTAAACCACAAACTAGTGATATTCATAGTGATGTTGTCATTTTAGTCATCCTAGGGCAAATAGTAAATAGAGTATTTAATAGTACAATCATCCAAAGTGATAAGAAATAAAAGCAACACACTATATAAAGTATATAGTTAATAGTACAGTCATCTAAAGTCATTATAAAACCAGATAACACATTAAAGTAACACATGAAAGCAATAGGAAATCAAAGATTCATTACGTAACAAACCTTCCTCTCATCATAAAGGTTATTCAGAAAGAAATCCCTCCACATTTCATCACTATGTAGCAGCTTGGTAACCTTAGCATACTGCACAATATCAATGCCTTCCAGTTGATTCAAAATTCTACAACATAAGTTAAATTCATCCTTTGCCTTATCTTCTTTTTTTCTTTTTTTTTTTCTTTTTTTATGGAGAAGTTACTTCAACCTCACATTTGTCATGGAATGGTAGAATATTAGATGATGAAGTTTCTTTTATGGCCATTTCAATTCTGTCAGCTTTCATGTTAGCATTGTCAGTCATAGTTGCCATGACATTGCTCATTGTGGTGGCAAAACTTTCTTTCTTTTGTTTTTTACCATGAGGTTGAAGCAAGAGACTAATCTGATGACCATCTGCCTCAGCCAAATCATCATTTTCAAATGGCTTATGTATGACTTCATGGTGTGGCCCCGGGGGGGGGGGGGGGGGGACTTGGTTGATTGTGGGTGATCTAGTGGAAGGATGCACATACGCACATGTAGCATATGTGTCTCCATAGATAGTGGTTATCTTCTCAAAATGTTTACATCCCTTCCTTCGAAACTTTTTTGCACCCTTATTCACCTACAAATTATTATCCTATTATTAATATGAAGTAAAGCATACATTTGAATATGATAAATAAATTAACTTTCATTACTATCCTTGATCAACCTCTTATCTTTCATTTTCAACTATAACCATGCCTGTCTCAACTTTGTATCCAACACATGTTTCCACTAACAGTTTGTTAAAGTCTTTGTAGTCTAACCTCAACTGGTTTAATTTATTTCTAAGTTGGTTCTTTGTTAAGTTCTTCCCTGTTTGAACCCTCATGCCTTCCACTAAATTCCTCCAACCTATAGTGCTAAAAGTTCCAAAAGTACGATTACCAACCTTCACTTCTTCCTTCATACAGATAATGAAAATTTCAATCTGAGAGTCATCCCATACTAGTTTTCTATCATCGGTAATGTCTGTCAGGTCCTCTACTTCTACCGGCACCATATTCTCATCAATCACATCCATCTAATTACCCATTTTAATTTCAAGTTAGATTTTATTATAACTTTTACTAGCAAGATATTCTTCAATAATGTATGACCCTATATATGTGGGTGTCCAATGTTAACAATCAACAGAACTTGAGTTATACATTGAAGACAATAAAGTATATAGAGATTGCAGAAATCATGTTAGTATTTGTGTGTATGTGTATGTGTAAAAAAGGGGGCTTGCATATAATCAGTCAACCAAATTAAGAAGAACATACTCAACTATTAGAAGATACATGTTTGGTAGCATGACTTGTAGATAATAACTACAAACTGGAGCATACATAGAATGAAAAATTATTTCAAGTATGATGGCAATAACATGCAACATATACAAAGATAAATCATAGGTAACATAAATGTATATTACAGGTATTAAAAGGCAGTATATACACTATACATAGACAAACGATAATAACAACATATAAAATTGAAGTATATTGCAAACAATAACAACTAGTATATATACCAAAAGATGACTGCAGAGAGTAGATACTAAAGAAACATCATACCGATAATAATTATTGGTTTCCCCTTCAAATATAAGCTCAAATTGAATAATATAGAAGAGTTTTATGTTCAAAAAACAAAAAGAAAAACTAGGGTTTTTAAGAAAAATAAAAAAAGTTTTAAAACAACTCCAAAAATCAAAGAATATTATGATAATGAAACCCGAAATGAAAAAAAAAAAAGAAAAAAGTAATGACATGTATATTGGGTGCGACATTGTTAGGGATTTTTCCCAAACGACTTGATAGGACTGTAATCACAAAACAAGAAAAGGAGGCCAAAAAAAGTAAAGACTCTTAAGTAACAACACCACAAACAGAAGCAAAATTCATTGTTTTATTCAATAAGCACAAAAATAATTCAACAAATTATACAAACCAAATTATATATAATTGAATAAAGTCAATTAAATACGAATAAATCATAAGAAATCAGTCAGACAGATCACAAGATTAGAGTTTGTTGTGAAACTTTAAAAAAGAAAAAAGAAAAAAAAAAATATTGGGGTTTCAAAATAATCTAATTTCAATTTAAACAAATGCTAAAATCATATAATATTCCTCTAATCTGTTGATTTTGAACCACAAAAGTCGAAGAAATCAGTCAGAAACTTGAATACAGAAGGTAAAAGTGCGTGAAAATATTAGGCTTCAAAAAAAATTGAAGAACTTTCAATAAAACTCCAAAATCGAACACCATCTGAAGATTTCAATCCACAAAACTTAAATAGCAACTCAAAAATAGCTACAATATTACATTTATTTGAAGAAACTCATACCAAATGGGTCAAACCTGGCCTGGTCTTCGAAGATAAGAGGAAAGTAGCAAAGATCGTTGAAGGTTTTGAGCGAAAATAGTACTTTGAGTTTTAATCGTCGTTTTCTAGCCAAACAACCACAAACAGTAAAGTCGCCCAAATTGCCAAAGAGGAGTTATGTGTATAACTCTGAAAATGAGAAATTTTGCCTTTTATACGTGGATTACATGTTCCCTCCGCTACAGTTTAATGGCCCAAATTGTTTCCTCTACTACAGTATTATGTGTAGCCCAAACAGTACCGAAACAAGCTAAAACACCTAAATGGTGTTTTACATTTTGGGCCCTTTTTTTAACATTATTTTGCAACTATTTAAATCATAACAAATCCAGCCAAACATGTTTTGGGCTTGAAATGGGCTACTGTAGGGGGCTTACAACAAAAACTGGTAAAAGAAAACAGATGCCAAACTGAGCCTAAGTTAATTAAAACCCTATCGATGATAAAGTTGTTATTGGACTACAATTGTTTGAAACCCCGAAAAAAAAAAACGTGATGAAGTTGTTAGGTAATGTAACATTTCATTTTTTTTTTTCATTTTTTCTTTATTTTATTATTTTGACACATCTTGATTTACCCGTCATGTGAGTCGCGGTATTTTTTTTTTGGATTTCCCTTTCCATTTAGCTACCCATTTGAGTGCAGCATTGGTAAGTGGTTATCAGTGGGTGATTATATTTATACATGTGGTGGTTATATATATTGGGTCATGTGTAAGGGAGATACTTTGTGGCATTCTTGTGTTTGAGATGAAGTTGATGGGCATTTTAGTCATTGTGGGGCTACTTTGACTTTTGACTTTGGAAGGTGCTAGAAGTGGGGTGACTTGGCTTCATTTTTACCATTCCTCTCTTTCCTCATTCCGGATTTTTCTCTCCCTCTACATTATTCTTTCTTGATTTTCCTCTAGTTTGAGGATGATTTGATCTATATTGGAGTTAGCAAAGTTGTAGATCATTTCAAGGGCTTCGTTTTGGTGCCAGTCTTGCAAGGTGGGATTAAAATTAGAGCTTGGAGCTTTGGGTTATTTTCTTGAGGTAGGTGAGTCTAAACTACAAGTCCTATGGTTTTAGTAAGTTTTCTATGTACTCCTACATGAAATCTAAATGATGTGTTACATGTTTTCTCTAGCATGTTTAAGCTTTGACAAAGTGTTGGTTGAGATGTTTTAAGCATGATTATTTAACCATGATGTGAGTAAAATGATTCCTATCTATTATGTTAAAGCATGCTAATTTTCATGTTTAAATGTTGAAATATGAATTACATGGTTGAATTCTTCTTTGGATGTGATGATGTGTTTCATGGATGATATTGTGGTGAGTACTTGTATGACATGCATATAATTATCATGGAGGTGAGTTTAAGGAAATTGAGGTTATGGTGTTTGTAAGGTGAGAAAAGAATTGATGATTGTGGTGAAAATTTGGGTTAGGAAAGAAGAAGAGGGCATTTGCATTTCATGTGCATTGAAATGGTTTATAAGTTGTGAAATTCATGGGTGATGATATTGCTCATATTCCCATGATCACTTCTTCTTGACTACTTTTCTTTGGTTGTGACTCACGGGATTTTTAGGAATGTAGGCTTACTCTACTGAGTTGTTGAGCTTACCCAATTATTATTAACATATTTAGGACTTTGAAGATGGTATAGCAAGAGATGTGCGTCCACGGATATAGATGTACTTAGGATTTTAATTTTTGTTAAAGTTATGTAATCACGGCCATGATGGACTCATCTTTGTAAAAGAACTCTTCATAATTGTATAAAAGGGGATTTGTATGATTTGATCTTCAAATGATGTATAAACGGATTATTTTAATGCAAAGTATGTGTTGGTCTTACATATTATGATGCCTATGAATTTCTATTTTCATGTTCCATGAGTTTGGAAAACATATGGTCAGGTTAGGAAGTGATCTATTTGATCACATTGATTTTGGGATCTGATCGGTTAAACCATCTAACCGATTAGATGACCTTCACAGAATGGTTTCCTCACTGTTTTCTTCATCTGATCGATCAGATGAGGCCATCTGATCCATTAGATGTCTGATTGATCAGATGGCCTCATCTAGTTGGTTAGATGGTTCTTCATCCATATTTACCCACTGGAAAGGCCATTTGTTCGATTAGATGCCTCCATCTAATCGGTTAGATGAGCTTGATATTGCATTTTGACTATAGATTTTGGTATAATTACCTAATTACCCCAGACTTCAACCAAAGTATAGAATAGCCATAGAAAATAATAATTTTACCCCTGATAAGTTTTGAAGCTATAATAAACGTATTAACTGACTATTTTGCCCTTTTATGTTCTAAGCCATTATTTGGTCACGGTAAATGGCTATTATACCCCTATGGACTCTAGAACTAGTATAATGACTTTGAATGACCATATCACCCTTGTGTGACCTCGGGTTCAGGTAATGATGACGAAGCGGCAGTTGCTCACCCGACACGATCGTGAGCGATTCGGATTCTCGGATTTTTATCATTACAGGTAAAATAATATTATTAAAATTGTTGGATAAAATAGGAACACAAAATAAAAAGATGTTTTCACGTAAAAATAAAATTTTCCTATGTTTTGTGCGGAAACGTTTTGAGAGAAAATAAAGGATTACAAGAATTCTAATTTTCTAGAACTTTTTCTTTTCTATCTAATCAAATTCTTAAAAAGTTTTAAAATTTTCTATTTACTTTCTTTTTCTATTGATTATATCTAACCAAACGAAGTTTAAAAAAACTAGGAAGTATTACTCAACGACTTAGTTAGTAGAGCACTCAATCCTTCGAACGGGTGTGCCTTTTTTCTAGTTCTCCTTCACCTTAGTTTACGAAGAAAATAATAAGAAGGAAATTAAGCAACATACTTTTCATATGTTAAGTGTATTATGGGGGTGGAACCCACACATGAATCTTACTAAAAGTATAGTTTATTAATCTGAATATGGAATTGGATTGTTGGTTTGATTAATGTAAAGACAAGAACAAAGCTTAGCTAATGACATATGATTGAACATAAAAGAAGACACATTTTGAAATCTACAAGTGAATCTTTGACCAAAATCAAGCTGCTGAATCTTCGCTGAGTTCTTAATGAAGACCGACATCATTAATTCAATCATAGAATTAGCTAAATTCAGTTTAGCGTTTAAATCTAAATAGATTAAGTGATTAAGTAATTAAGTATATTTAATAATGTAATTTGAATATCACTTAAAACGATAAGTACTTTTTAAAATGGGGAAAAAAAAAAAAAAAAAATTAAGTAGCAAGAACAACATTCATCACTTAACGGTTAAGGTTAAAAAAATTTTTAAAAAAAATCATTTTTTAATTACTCCTTAAAAATTTCATTACTCAAAATTCGTTCTTAAAATTTTCAGTACTTAATTTTTAATTTTTTGAAACAACATCTAAAACTTAATATGTCCAAAGAACACATAAGTGATGGAAACAATTCTCACAAATATTTTAACTTTAGAATTCTTATGACATTCAAAAAGAATTCAAATGACATTTCAACATTTTGATAATTCATTCATGTTATATTCGGCTGTATGGAATTGATTTGTTATAATTGAAATTGAAGAAAAATTAGTTCAAAAATTAATTTAATTTAATTTTTTTTTATTTTCAATTTCAATTCAAAAACAGTAATTCCATGCAAACGAACATAACTCCATTTTATTCAACTTATTTTGAATTAAATCCTCCCACACTTGTATTATAAGAGTTCCTCGGAGATTGAATCAAATCGAAATTTCGAATTAACGATGACATATAAATAAATGCATGCAATATAATGATCAAGACTATGATGACTTTGCCATTATTTTACACATTTCAAACGTTGAAGAAAATAAAAATGATTTGTTATTATTATTATTATTTTTTTCCGGTAAGTATTTGTTATTTCATTTAGTTAATGAAAACAGTTTTCAATGTTCATTCATATTATTTCCTATTTGAAGTTCTCCATAATTAGAAAGTAGCTGTTGTGGAAGTGTATATATATATATATATATATATATATATATATATTATCTTTTCCTGACAACAATATGATTTACTTTTGGTAAGATCCAAAATATCATGCACATATGGATTAGATGCCTTAAAAAATGAGTAGATATTGGGTACGCCGTATCATTATTATACTCACCCAATAATAATGTATTATTTAAAAAAAAGTTGGCTCATCTACTTATAAAATTGATGATAACAAAATACTTCGTAATACGTTATAGTTCAATGGGTAGGTGATTACATTAATGACATAGCGCGCCGCAACCAATGAAAGTATCAAATGTATATTATAAACTAAGATCATAGCGTATGGATATTTAAGACCTAAACTATGGCGGGGCAAAAATCTCCCCTTCAAATTAAGACAAGACACATCAGCACATAAGGGGACGACCACAAACACTAAGACTATTCAACCTTCAAACTGGGCCTCTAAAAGAAGCTTGGGCTGGGTTAACTAAGCATAATGGGCCGAACTCATTAAGAAGGCCCGAGATGATAAGACCCTGAGCCTAATTACGAATATATTACTAAACCCATTTTAGTAATAGTTCTGTTAGAAGAAGGATTATAATATATGGAAACCAAATAATATAAATCCTTATTATAAGGATAGTATGATGTGATTTAGAATCTTAAGGGACAAGCAATGTGAGTCCTAAAAAGGAATCAATTAGGGTTTTTCCTATATAAAAAGGGCTTGTGACCCTCAATAGAGGACACACAGAAAAAAGGGCAAAGCCCCCAAAAATAGAGATCAATTCTCATCGCCATAATTACATTCCGACCTGATTCCCATGCCCCACGAGGCGGGATATGTAGGCAATCTAGGTAATCCTAGGTTCGGTCATATCATCAAAATACCCCCTCATCTCTATACAATTTCTCTAGTTCATTGTTTTTCTATATTATTATTTTGGGTGTGGTAATTATAAAGATTTTGTTAACTTGTCAAAGTTGAACGAATTTCTACACCTACACTTTGGCATCGTCTATGGGAAACGTATAGAAATATACCCTTATGAGTGATTAGTTATCTGGCTCAGATCACATTTGGGATTTGAACCTATTCCTTTCCAACCACCAAAATTACAATTGGTGTTCATCCAGGCAAAGTCAAGTAACATGACGTACGCGTTCAAATCCAGCAAATCCTTTCCAACCGCCAGCCAGTACCGAAGGTCTCCACGCCTGGCAGATTTCGAAGCCCGTATTTCGTACATGGCCAGATCTTTGCATAACAAGTGCAACCGTCCAACCACAACGCGCAACACAACAAAAGTCACAGCACTTTAAATTAAAATCTCCAACGTGACTTTCATCCATATAAAGTCCAACAATGTGATGCATTCACAAATTCTGACTCTCTGGGATTTGAACCCAGCCCTTTTCCAAGCACCGCGCATTGAGGATTCTGTGTTGCTCACACGACCGAAGGATTTACACGTAGATCCGGCCGGTGGGATTCTCAGACAACCCAACCCAACGCGTTTTAACCATGTTCCAGAACGCATACGGAGACGTGTGATTTCAACGCAAGCTTTTTCAGACACAACGTGGTGATGGGTCTCAGATAAGTTTCCCAACTTGATTTTTACAATTAACTCTTTATTGAAAACTATATATATATTTCTTTTCACACATGATGCAATCATGATACATAAAGATTTATGACTTAGTCAATTTCAATGCATGTGGTAAACAAGAACGAGTAAACACTTGTTTTTAATTAGAATTTCTAATTAAAGTTGGGGCAAGCCTAACCACAAAAAGTCTTGGACCTTAAGAGTCCGTAGGTACCAAAAAACAAAATTCCTTCTAAGGCACAAGGCACTGCCGATGAATAAAATTTATCTTCAGACCTTAAAAGTCCGAGGACTTCAAATTTCCTCTAAGGCACAAGGAGCTGCGAAGGAATAAAATTCCTCTTTAGACCACAAGAGTCCGAGGACCTCAAAATTCCTCTAAGGCACAAAGAGCTGCTGAGGAATAAAATTCATCTTCAGACCTCAAGAGTCCGAGGACTTCAAATTTCCTTTAAGGCACAAGGAGCTGCCAAGGAATAAAATTCATCTTCGGACCTCAAGAGTCCGAGGACTTCAAATTTCCTCTAAGGCACAACGAGCTACAAAGAGGAATAAAATAATCTTCGGACCTCAAGAGTCCGAGGACTTTAACTTTTCTTTAAGGCACAAGGAACTACCGAGGAATAAAATTCGTCTTCGGACCTCAAGAGTTCGAGGACCTCAAAATTCTTCTAAGGCACAAAAAGCTGTCGAGGAATAAAATTCATCTTCGGATCTCAAGAGTCTGAGGACTTCAAATTTCCTCTATGGTACAACGAGCTGCAAAGAGGAATAAAATCATGTTTAGGACCTTAAAAGTTCGAGAACTTCAAATTTCCTCTAAGGCACAAGGAGTTGCCGAGGAATAAAATTCGTCTTCGGACCTCAAGAGTCCAAGGACTTCAAATTTCCTCTAAGGCACAATGAGCTGCAAAGAGGAATAAAATCATCTTCGGACCTTAAGTGTCCGAGGACTTCAAATTTCCTCTAAGGCACAAAGAGTTGCGGAGGAATAAAATTCATCTTCGGACCTCGAGAGTCCGAGGACTTCAAATTTCCTCTAAGGCACAACGAGCTGCAAAGAGGAATAAAATTCATCTTCGGACCTCAAGAGTCCGAGGACCTCAAAATTCCTCTAAGCCACAAAGAGCTGCTGAGGAATAAAATTCATCTTCGGATCTTAAAAGCCCGAGGATTTCAAATTTCCTCTAAGGCACAAAGAGCTGCCGAGGAATAAAATTTTATGAAAATTACCGCGAAATCAAAGAAGTCGAAGGTTAAATTTTCATATAAAATTCACTAAGGTACAAAGAGCTGCCGAGGAATAAAATTTTATGAAAATTACCTCGAACTCAAAGAAGTCAAAGGTTAAATTTTCATGTTAAATCTACTAAGGTACAAAGAATGTCGATCAATAAAATTACATGACAATTACCTCGAACTTAAATAAGTCGAAGGTTCAATTTTCATGTAAAAACCCTCAAAGGCATAAAATAGTGCCGATGAATAAAATTTCATGAAAATTACCTCGAACTCAAAGAAGTCAAAGGTTAAATTTTCATGTAAAATCCTTTTAAGGCACAAAGAGTGCCGATGAATAAAATTTCATGAAAATTTACCTCGAATTCAAAGAAGTCAAAGGTTAAATTTTCATGTAAAATCCACTAAGGCACAAAGAGTGCCGATGAATAAAATTATATGAAAATTACCTCGAACTTAAATAAGCCGAAGTTAAATATTCATGTAAAATCCTCTAAGGCACAAAGAGCTGTCGAGGAATAAAATTACATGAAAATTACCTCGAACTCAAAGGAGTCGACAGTTAAAATTTTCATATAAAATCCTCTAAGGCACAAAAACCTGCCAATGAATAAAATTACATGAAAATTACCTCGAACTCAAAAGAGTTGGCGGTTAAAATTTTCATATAAAATCTTTTAAGGCACAATGAGCTGTCGAGGAATAAAATTACATGAAAATTACCTCGAACTCAATGGAGTCGACGGTTAAAATTTTCATATAAAATCCTCTAAAGCACAGAGCAATGCTAAGGATCAAAATAAATTACCTCGAACTCAAAGGAGTTGACGGTTAAAATTTTCAGATCAAATCCTCTAAAGCACAGAGCAGTGTCAAGGATCAAAATATATTACCTCAAATTTAAAGAAGTCGAAGGTTAAATTTCCATGTAAAATCCTCCAAGAAACAAAATAGTGGCGAGGAATACACTTTCATGAAAATTACCTACATCGCCGCTATCAAGCCATATTATCCCAGCTTTTCAAGTGACATATAGCAAAGACAAAACAAAAACGAGACATATTTTTCTTTCCTTAATGTGAGCAATACCTTCTGTAATGAGGGCAAGATAAGCAGCCCTAAAGAGATATTAAGAAAAGAAAATATATTCTCTCTTTTTCTTTCTTTGGCTGATACAAACAAAAAGCATAAAATACTTGGCCTAATACGAATGAGGGACTACTTAGTCACGATTACTCTTTTTTGTGGCTTCCTCTCATTTTTGAATCCTCGGATCCATGGATCCGAAGACCTTCTCTTTGAATCCTCGGACCCACGAGTCCACAGATATCAACAAAATTCCGCAGAGACATGAAGCTGAGGATATCACGTGTGGATCACAAGAGTCCGAAAGTACTGCTGTGTGACGACCCAAGTTTTTCAACCCGGTGCGTTAGTGATGAACCGAAAGTTGACTCGATAACGGATCTGAAATGCGGAAGCGAAAGATAAAACCAAAGTCTATAGAGATATAAACCATCCCCAAGACACCAATGTGACCTTCCATGAAGTCACGGAGCTCAAGGAAATAACCGGAAATGAAACTTTCGTTAATTGCACAACCCTCCAAAAAGTGAAAACTGCACTAATGCCCCAGAATGAAATTATCTTCCAAAAATATTTTCTTAAAAACCCCTGAAATAAAATATCTTCAAAAGATATTTACGAAAAACACCCCAAGAAAAGAAAATATTTTCAAAGAACTATGCATCCATGCCCCTATGGACACCGGGAGCAATCAGAGTACTTTCTTACAAAAGTAAAGATACGTATTTCGTGGAAACCACTTAGAATGAAGATATTTGAAGTCAAAAACCAACTCCGAACACAAGAAGTGAGGTTATGCCAACAAAGTGACAAACGGGGAAAAGACAAAATAGGGAAAAAGACGAAAAATGAATAGTGTCCAAAAAGTGAAAATATGAAAATGACTCGGTCCTCAAAGGAAGTTGTCAATCCAAAGAAAAAAGTCTCAGAAACCATTTTCGAGCACTTAAGACGACACCAAGTGATGAGAAACCGAACTTAGAAAGGAAAGATCAACGGAAAAAAAATATTCGTAAAAATCTGAGAAAAGGGAAAGGAATAAAAATGATCGGGTCATTATAACCTTCCCACCTTAAAGGGATTTCGTCCCCGAAATCTAGCCCCAACAAAACAAAAAGGCGAAACTAGGATAACCATGGAGTACATCTCCAAGTATCCCACACGACACGCTACAAAAGCAATCCCCAAAACTGAAAGACAACGTACAAGCCAATGTCATTCGCACCCACGTGCTCATGACAAGACAACCTTTCAAAAGAAAAGTGACCACACGGCCACACAACAAGTCAAAACTTACGCACATAACCCAAGGTCAGACAAAGGAACGAAAAACAATAACCGTAAGCATCTCTCCAGATGAACCATCATACTGATCCAAAAACATTCACCAAAAGAACTCCAAGATAACCACGTATCAAATCAAGGTACCGAACAAAGACGACATGGCAGTACGAATAGCGACTAGGACCCGCCCACGACGTACTCAAATGTGTGGTAGCAATGACAGTACCTAGTGCCCGCCCACACTTACTCGTCAGTAAGGTAATATCGACAGCAACTACCACTCGCCCACAACACACAACTTTATACGATAGCATGACAGTATAAGTTACTAATTCATAACCTGCCCCCCACCAAGTCTACCCATGAAACTCTTGATACCAATGACATTAATGTCGCAAAACGATCATAGCCAAAAGCAATGTGGGAACCAGGCATCTGTAAGAGTTGGAATATAGTCCAAAGATGTTCCAGACCATCTTGGCCAATCCCAAACTCTGACAATAATGTCATAGGCACCATTATGCTTAAGGCCCAAATCCCTCAATACAGTAAAACCAACATCTCCAACGTCTCAAAATATTCCTGTTAACAACATCGATCAAGAATCCAAAGCCTAACAAGCAAATCAAAGCCTCCAGAAATCGAAACAAATCTCACAATAAGACATTTCATCGAAAGTCCTATATATCTCCCTGAAACAAGTTAACTACAAGACTACACTGTAATCAAACATCGAATCCACATCCCCATCATGAATAACTAAATCCTTGAAATACAAGTCCACCACATGGCACACATATCAAAATCTCGATAATCAAAATCACCAAATGAGTCTCTCAAAATCGTACTTGGAAACACCAAGTTAAATCAAAATTCTTCAATTCCAATCCACAACCAATCACTGGTACTACGATTCCTCAAAACTACGCCTAGTCATAACTAGGACGAGAAAACTGCACAAACAAGCCATATCCAATAGTGATACTCCAAAACTCCTCCTAAGAGTTAACCACATCAAGGTCTCCCAAACTAAAGCAAGTCTCCAAAAGACATTCTCAAAAGAGCATCGAGCTCACCTCACAAATCAAACAAATCCTTAATGGTATGGACATAAGTCCCCGTAAAATGATCTCACACCAATAAACTCACTCTGAGCACCACAACTCCGTCAACCACCACGGCAAAAACTCCCCAAGGGAAGACACGAAAGAAAGGGAACCACCAGTCTTAAGAAGGATAACACCACAACTCCATCTCTGAAACGAAAGACAACAAGGTCAAAGACTTCACCCCCTACATGGAAGTAAGTCGACCAAAATCAACCAAATCCTCACCAAGGACTCAAGACAACGATAGTGATCCTTACAGACCAACCAACCCCAAAACCGTGCACAGCGCAACGAAGAGAAGAGATTCTCCCCATGTGAAGTCCCTAACACGAACCAAGAAAAGAGGAGAA
Source organism: Cornus florida (assembly GCF_030987335.1). Taxonomy (NCBI): domain Eukaryota; kingdom Viridiplantae; phylum Streptophyta; class Magnoliopsida; order Cornales; family Cornaceae; genus Cornus; species Cornus florida. Next base: position 35,090,071 of record NW_026775580.1, on the reverse strand, counting down.
ACCCTATACTCCCAAAGTGTCGATATGACAACCACGAAAATGGAGTACCCTTCCCACCTTAGGGAAGTGGACAGCTCAAGACAAAACAAATGTGACAACTCCTCTGCAAGGAATTTCACAATGAAACCGTTACGAAAACCAATATACACACTACGTGCGACCGGGGGAAAACAAAAGGGAAACCTAAACATGGAAGTCATACAAATAACTAGGAAATGCAACTACCAAGAGAACTAAATCTACCCATATAGATAAAATCAAGGGTACATGTAGCACGTCTCCACGTAAGCACAAAATCATGTCACTAAAATATAGTAACAACATGGCATCTCTAAGCATATAATGAAGGCATGCTAATGCCACACAACAAGAAGGCAAATGTGGATAGACATCCACCTACTCACGCATCACAATAACATAAACCTTACTACTAACATGGTAGTAAACGAAACTGCATAAGATAAAAATGATGCAACAATGAACCCTATGGACATCGTGTACTAGAATGTCTAGGTAAAAGGAAAGACAAATCCTAGCCATAAACTATCTCCAAAAACCAATGCTACAACAACCTGTCTCAAAATATACGTGAGCCCTTTCCACAATGGTAAGACTCTAACAATCCATCTCTAAATCTAAAGGTGACACTACAAGTGACACTAATAGTGTGATGTCCTCTCTACCCAACATCAATCAATCAACTTGATCCCAAAAGTGTCATCACGCAAGGAGAACTCAAAGAAAATGGCAACTATAGCCATACCAACAACAACCAAATCAATCACTACGACTGACCCCCAAAACAACCATCATCATCATCGATCATAAGGATAATGCCTATCAAAACAAAACCAACACTGATTCCATCTGAACTGCACTTGTATCTAGCCAGTATGGTAGCATGACAGTGCCATGCACCCACCCATAACGTACCGGCCCACGAAAATTGCAATCCCAGAGGAATCATCCCGAACAACCAAGGATCTTAAGAGGTCCATAACCTCATCATGGCCCAAAACCAACAATTCCAGCACTACGGCAACGCCAAATGAATCACCTCACGAGAGCCTTAACAAAAGGTGACCATCTACCTACCCCAAAAACCAATGCTAGGTCGACAACAACCTACACCACCACGAGACTGTGACTATAATCATCATCAACCCCAACTCGTGCCTTAATAACCAATCCCGTGTCATGCCAAATATGCAACACAGTCATGCATATACAATTCTACTCTAACATACATCACATGTCATGCTCTTTACATAGGAATTAAAATCGTGCTTAAACAAACTGTATATTATATATACCACATCAGCACATAAACATGTTATCAAACCACAACATGTTATCAAGAAGCATATAAACACATAGAGCATGGCAACATAAGCATGATATGCACCCAAACCCGTCATCCAAGGTATTCAAACCTAGGAGCTCTGATACCACTTGTGACGGCCCAAGTTTTTTAACTCGGTGCGTCAGTGATGAACCGAAAGTTGACCCGATAACGGATCCGAAATGTTGAAGTGAAAGATAAAACCAAAGTCTATAGAGATATAAACCATCCCCAAGACACCAATGTGACCTTCCATGAAGTCACGGAGCTCAAGGAAATAACCGGAAGCGAAAACTAACATGAAAAGGGTCAAATGGTACCCTATGGCACCAATGACAATCAAAGGGACAAAATCTAGTTCAAACTAGACCACGTACACCATTAAATGGCTTAAACGAGATCAACAAGGTCAAGTGGGAACGAACAAAACAAAGTTAACCTGTCTAGGCAACAAAACAAACAAAACTCACAAGGCAGCTCCATTTCGGTCTGCTGAAATAGACCAGGAAAAAAAGAGAAAAACGAGCCTTTAGTTCAGTCGACTGAAATGACAAACCGGTCGATTGGTTTGAGGCTCGAGATGAAAAATGTGCTGTGGTTGACCGAAGTAGAGAACCGGTCGACCGAAATAAGCCTCGACAATGAAAATGGCTACTGGAATTGGAGTTTTTGCTGAGCAATGAAATCCAAAAGGGGTACGGTCGACCAAAACAAGCCACCAGTCGACTGAAACAGGTCGAAAATGTAAAAATGAACCTGCTATACACTGAAACTAAAACAAAGACTTTAAGCCTCACTTGAATCCCCCATAGCATGATCAAACTTAATTTTATGTTATTGTGTGATGATGTGAACATATACGCAAGTGTTAAATAACATTTTAAACATGCTGAAATGGCCTATGGCCTTTTTACAATTCATTTACAACATTTGACATGTCAAACCTCCAAGTTAGAAAAATTACATTTCAAAGGCAACTCAAACATGCTAACACTTACATGTGAACAAGAATGCTTCTAAAGAAACTTTCATTCTGCAATTCACCCAAAGCAAGTGCAAATCTCCAATCTTGTATCCTGTACCTGAAATATGCCCCAGTAACTTTGGGGTGAGTAACATAAAGCTACTCGTAGGAAATGAGCATGCATCGACCTAACCTTTTACATGTTTGCATGATTTAAACATCGTGGTTCATTCCACCTAGCGTCTATGTCAAAGGTGAGACTCATGGAACATCCTAAGCTGCCTAAGATCATTTCTAGCATAAAACACATCATTCATGCAACTTAAACAACATAGGAGCATGCTATACAAAGTGACAAAATATAGATTCTCAAAGTCATTAACTTGAAATCTAAAATGTGTAAACAACTAAATATAACCATTTAGCATAATTGGAATTTCTAGTACCACACGTCAAGACATAGATTCTCAAAGTAATCAACTTAAAATCTAAAAGTGTGTAAACGACTAAAGTAGGTCATGCTACCTAACGTCTATGTTCCAAATGAATCTATAGGATCATTCCTAAGTCACATTTGAACAATATAGTATAGATATACTTAGCAACATCAAAATTTATAATGATTCATTAAAAAACACAAAACATGAATGTACTTAACAACATTAAAGCATGCTATGATTCATTCAAAATCATAATGCGTAAATGTACTTAACAACATTAAATCGCTAATAACCTAAACCACAAGTCACAATTAAACATTGGTTGTCAACTTGGAATTGAATGCGAAATCAAATAGTGGAAGACGTGGACATTACGTCTCGGACTAAACCAAGAACAAAATGGTTATTCCGGGCATTAACCCGTTGGGAAGACCACCCTAGTGCGCACTATCTCAACGAGGAGAACTCATACCTCCCGCACTAGAACCAAACTCTAGCCATATCACAGTAACAATGTCCCAAGACTCCAAAATAAATACATTAACAACTTATACATGAAATATATATATACGGCACGAAACTACATTCCATGCACAAGTAGGTTGAAACCACACAATACATACTCTAAATCCACAACTACTATAGCATGACAATGTCGAATCTTCAGAACGCGATTCGTTACGCGCTATAATAACATCACATATCGAATCTTCATTGTGCAATTCGTTACACGCTATCATAATATATTTCAATATTGAAACATAAACTCATACATCCATTACAAGTCTAAAATCATGCTTCAAACATATTATTAATGTCAAATACATGATTTAATCAATAATGCAATAGAAACGGAAATTAATCAAATAACTAATTAATTTCCCTAAGATTCAAATCCCAAACAAATGGTCCCTAATTAACACATGTTATACAACATAACTTGATCATTACATATATTAATTCAAAAACTTGATTAGGCCATTTGAAAAACAAAATGGAATTTAATTAAATCATGATAATCAAATCCCTAATTTCTAAAACAACATCAAATGGTCCTAAAATAACATATGCTAGTATACAAGCCCTAGTCGTCACAAATATCAAGTTAAAAACTTAATCATGCCAATGGAACCATTAAATGGATTTTAATTAATCATTTTAATTAAAATCTCTAGATTTCCATACTTATTCAAATGCTCTCAAATTAAAGTATATTAAAGAACATGCCAAGACTTAATTTAAAAGCATATTACAAGTTCATTTCATGTAAGGTACGACCATGAGAATTAATCTTTCACAAAAGAAAAATATTAAATAAAAAGTATAATTCTTATTCAAATAATCCCAATTTAATATAAGTTAACAAACATATTAAAGCCTAATTTATCATCATGCAACAATCCAATTCTAAGTTATATACACCTTTGAAATTTAAATCTTATACAAAGAAATAAATATTACTAACTTTCCAGATTTGATACAAGGCATGTAAATAAGTTGTATAATCATGCAAGACACTCAATACAACACATACAAAATCCTAAAACATCCCCTACCTCGATTTGAGATGAAAATCTCAATTCCCCACCGAAAGAAAAGTGCTCCGAATCCGACGATACCACGGGGTTTTGTCGGGGACAACGTCATGAACAATAACCCCCAAGAAGCCCCATGAAAATCACAAGTTGACCTCAAACCCAAACTCAAATTTGGTCAGAAATGGGTTCTAATAAGGGTGAAAGATAGAGCACGACGAGGGGAACAATAAATGTTAAGGCCGAAGACTTTTCACTTAGGAAAAGTGGATCAAAGGAGGAGAGTGTAATACCCCTAGTTTCAAAAGGATATAATTGGCAATTAATTACTTTATTTTATTGTATTTTAGTTGTTTGTGTGAGCTTAAGTGTTTTTAATTAATTGTTTAAAGGTTTTGAAATTACAATTGTGACTATTTGTTTGATTGTCTAAATGTTTAATTGGTTAATTGAATTGTTTGTTTTAACTGAATTATATGCTTAGGTGGCATTTGAATGTGTAATTAAATGTGTTATTTTATTTATTTATCTTTAAAACGAGGTTAGGCTTGGATAAGATTAATGGATTGTTTGAATAATGTAAATGGGTACAGTTTTTACCCATGGAAGTATATACATATATATATAGGTATATATGTATATAGGGTAGTTTTAATTATTGTTATTTATTAATAATTAAACTAGTATTATTTATCATAATTTAATATATGTTACAATTTTAGGATTACGTATATATTCTCACGTATTTAGCCAACTTGGATTATAACTTTTATGGTTGTTCTTTTCTTTCTGGGATTAGAATTAGAATTAGGGTTTTAGTTTTCTAAATCTATAAATATATCATTAGATGTCGGCTTAGGGTTAGGAATCAATAAAACTTCATTCACAAACACTCGTTCACAAACAGAGAGTTATAGAGAGAAAACAGAAAGAGAGATTGTAAGGAAAACAGAGGGATTTGCCGTCAGGGTTCGGCTGCGGATTAAAGGATGGACCTAGGAGAAGGAAAGGTGGAACAATAGGAGATTGACAGTGAATTGGACATTGTCAGAAAATCTAGGAAGACGGTGACAAGGTTTTTATTCAAAAACCATAGAGGCAAGTTCTTTTCTTCCTCTTTCCCGTTGGCTCGTGTTCTGTGCACCTAGATAGTCTCTAGGGTTTAATTAATCATTAACAGAGTTTTACATGTATAAGATATGCTATATTGGTGATCTGTATGTGTTGCAATTCACTCTGTTTTAGTTCGTGTTTGTTTGGGTTCCAGTGTTATTCTTTAAGCATGTTAAACTAGTATTGTTGAAATTACTGTAATTGTTTTTAATCACTGTAAACAACCTATGGGGATGCTACCGGGATTAGATAAGACTCCTAAGTTTAGTATTGAAGAGGAACAGAGGAGTTGGAATGGTCGGAGATGGAGCAGATGGGCTGAAACAGAGTGTATCGAAGCAGGAGGCTCTCAGAGGAGGTGAAAGCCGGCTCCATAGAAGTGGGAGCTGGCTCCCACACATGTAGAGCCAGCTCCAAGGTCCTTGGAGCCAGCTCCAGGCTGATTGGAGCCTGCTCCCAAAGTTTTGGAGCAGGCTCTCTCTCAAAATTTGTTTTTGATGGTTTTTTTTTTACGCACTCTTTTGAATTGTGCGAGGGTTCAACTGTTCTGATTGTTTTGGGTCTTCACAGAGGACTTAAGAAGATGGTTTTGGGTACCATTAAGACCTTAAATTAATTAAAATTCAGTTCTAAGTACTTGGGACAAACAGTATCAAACTAGGGTAATTTTGTTAGACTGTTACCAGATAGAAGAGATTAATTGCTTAAACTAAATTTTAGCAATTTAATGGGAAACAACATGATTATAAAACTTATTCTAAATGCATTATAGGGTCGTTGATGTATTAAATTTGATTTATGCATGCTTTGGAGGCTAATTGTTGAAATCTTAATATTTTTCTGCAATTACTTGACCTATGGATTTGGATTTTAAATTGCCAGACTATTAAACTGTTTATGTAATTACTTGGATTAAATGCTTGGATTTTTAATTGCTGGATTATTCAATTGTTTATGCAATTACTTGGACTATGGATTTGGATTTTAATTGCTAGACTATCAAACTGTTTATGCAATTACCAGGATTAAATGCTTGGATTTTAATTGCTGGATTATTAAATTGTTTATGTAATTACTTGAATTATAGATTTGGATTTGTATTGCTGGACTATTAAACTGTTTTAGCAATTACAGGGATGGTATTTTGGGATTATAGTTGATGTACTGTTTCAATTCTGTTTTATCAACTATTTGGATTATGTAGATTTATGTGATGTACTGATTTAGTTGTTGCATCATTTATGGATCATATGCATGGTATACACCGGTATGGGACGGTGGTATACGGAGGGACGGATTAGATCAAAACGCTAATTCCAACCCATTCATACATACGGACTAGATTAACTAAAATAGTTAAATCCTACATGGTTTCATATCCTATCAACTAAAATAGTTGAACGATATATTGAATGGTTATTTATATTTTCTGTTAATATGAAGGATAGGAATTTAATTAAAACATTTAAATCCTAATTTTATGTCGTGTCATGGCAACAAACAGTTGAGCGGCACTACATTGGTTTGGATGGGAATTTATATATATAAATTATGGTACCGCGATATGAGCTTGAGTCTCAGGATCGTTGGTTAGGGTGCGTATATGTAGTGGATGCGTAGCTGGCTATAGTAGGTTGAGGTGTACCCTGTTAGGTCTAGGTACTCATGCCCACCTTTGGGTGCGTTTTCACATGTTGCTTTCTATTCAGGTTGAGACCCCTACTGTAGCTCAGTAAATGTCCCTTAGTGTGGATATATATATTGTACGGACTAAATAAATATGGTTGAGACATCTAGGGTATATCTGCGTATCGGGTCTCTGTTTGGATTGTAGTTAGGATAGAACTTGTTCGTCGGCCTAACCTACTATTATTTTTCAGGTATCGGATAGTTACAGGTTTTAGAGCTTGTTCGTGCTAAGCAGAGACGGTCACTCATTCTTCCGACTGCATAGGATTGCTGTTCTATTTTGGTTTCTGGGATTTTCTTCCTAGTTTTGTTATCTTTAGTTTGGTTTTGAATAGGGGTCCACGTAGTATGGATTCCCAAATTGTATATGATGGAGGATGATTTGTAACAGATGATTTTGTTAATCAATAAAAGTTTTGTTTATCATTTTAGTTCTTTTCAGCATTTTTATTTATTCTTGTAAATCATATTTATATTCCGTATTCGTTAATTGCTAATTGGTTTTATATCCTCGGGTGATCGGGCGTGGGCCTGGCCAACCCGCATCCGGAAATCCGAGGGTATCACAGATAGAGAAAGTGGTAGCTCCATGGGCATCCATGGCTGCCGTCCAAGAGAGGAAGAAGAAGAGAAAAATCTGATTTTTCTTCTTTAAGTCCCCTATTTATAGAAAAACTCAAAAAGTACCCCGAAAGAGCCCCGCCGGGTCCAGAAAAGTGGAATTTGAGCAAACGTGCTCCAACGGTAAAACTCTGTGAACAAAAAAGATTTAAAATGAGAAAATATGAATAACGGAGGAAACGGCGTCGAAAATTGAGTCCCGAGTAGAGAGATATGCCCCTAACAAATTCGGCGACAATTGGGGTCAGAAACTCTAAAACTGGAGAAAAACAATCAGAACTAAATTTTAAGAGTACACGACTCGACGAAATGTAAAAATGAATCCCGTACAAGGATCCAGGCTCCAGACGAGGTATTTTTGCAATAACTTTCGTTAATTGCACAATGGCCCCTCCAAAAAGTGAAAACTGCACTAATACCCCAGAATGAAAATATCTTCCAAAAATATTTTCTTAAAAACCCCTAAAATAAAATATCTTCAAAAGATATTTACGAAAAACACCCCAAGAAAAGAAAATAATTCCAAAGAACTATGCATCCATGCCCCTATGGACATCGGGAGCAACCAGAGTACTTTCTTACAAAAGTAAAGATACGTATTTCGTGGAAACCACTTAAAATGAAGATATGTGAAGTCAAAAACCAACTTTGAACACAAGAAGTGAGGTTATGCCAACAAAATGACAAACGGGGAAAAGACAAAATAGGGAAAAGGACGAAAAATGAATAGTGTCCAAAAAATGAAAATATGGAAATGACTCGGTCCTCAAAGGAAATTGTCAATCCAAAAAAAAGAGTCTTAGAAACCATTTTCGAGCACTCAAGACGACACTAAGTGACGAGAAACCGAACTCAGAAAGGAAAGATCAACGGAAAAAAAAAAAAATATCCGTAAAAATCTGAGAAAAGGGAAAGGAATGAAAATGACAAGGTCATTACATACTGAACTCCTTTAAGGCATATAGCCGAGGAACTATATGCTTCGAACCCCAAGAGTTTGGTACAATACAATTCCTCTCAGGCTCGTAGCCGAGAAACTACATGCTTCAGACCCTAAGAGTCTGGTACGATACAATTCCTTTCAGGCTCATAACCGAGGAACGACATGCTTCAAACCCCAAGAGTCCGGTACGATACAATTCCTCTCAAGCTCATAACCGAGGAACTGCATTCTCCGGACCCCAAGAGTCCGGTACGATACAATTCTTGTCAGGCTCATAGCCGAGGAACTACATACTTCGGACCCGAAGAGTTCGGTATAATACAATTCCTCTCAGGCTCATAACTGAGGAACTACATGCGTCAGGCCCTAAGTATCCGAAGTCGTTAAAGTATTCCTCAAAGGAAGTAACCACTTCGGACATCAAGAGTCCGAAGTTACGTCAATAGGTCTAAACCCAAGTGGGGGCAAATATTATTTATGGATATCACACTCATAGGCCCCCATACTGGGCCAATAGTGTGAGGCCCATTAAAAGTTTGTCCCACATCGAAAACAAATGAAAAGCAAAAGTGCAATATATGGTGCAATCCCGCAATTGTTAATCGCCAAGAAAGGTGTCCCTTGATAAATAGGTCTTCAAGTGAAATCGCTCAATTAGAGACCTACATATCAAGGGACCTTCTTTCTTGAGCCTATTTTTTTAAGAAAAACCTCAAATCATGATGATATAAATATAGTACATACTCCAAGAGTTAAGAATTCAAAGGCATCGATGAAATTCCTTTAAGGTCTATGTCACAACCTAGGAAGTTCGTACTTTGGACCACAAGAGTCTGGAGATATCAATAAAGTTCACGCTTCGGACCACTAGTGTTCGAAGAGACAAAAAAGTACCTACTACAGACCCTAAGAGTCTGATGGTATCAAAAAATTCCTCTAAGGTACAAAGAGCTGTCGAGGAATAAAATTCGCCTTCGGACTTCAAGAGTCCGAGGACCTCAAAGTTCTTCTAAGGCATAAACATCTGCCGAGAAATAATAATCTTCAGACCTCAAGAGCCCGAGGACCTCAAAATTTCTCTAAGGCACAAAAGTGCCGCAGAACAAAATGATATAAAAATTACCTCGAATTCAAAAAAGTCGACGATTAAAATTTTAATATAAAATCCTCTGACACACAGAGCAGTACCGAGGATAAAAATAAATTACATCGGAATCAAAGAATTCAAAAGTTAAATTTCCATGTAAAATCCGGTAAGGTATAGGAGAATGCCGAAGAACGAACATTACACAAAAAATTTAACTCGGACTCACTATAGCCGAAGTATAAGTTTTATGGCCTAAGACACAGAAGAGTGCCGAAGCAAAATACGTCACCTCGGAAGAAAATTCGAAGGCCAAGATTTTACAAAAATAACGATTTAAATAATGATTAGCAAAGTGCATGAGAAGTCAATCATTAATACGAATAGTCGATCGACGTCAACCTAAGAAAATAAAAGCACCAATAGCTTGAACAGAAGAAGGCTCAACATAAGATGCCACCTTTGCGCATGGGGGAACCTCAACTGCAACCTCCTCAGAAGCCTTGATTTTGGGTTTTCGTACTTTCCGAGAACACAAATATAAGTCACCGCCGTCAAGGCGTATTGTCCCAATTTTTAAATATCTTTTGGTTTACTATAGTGACCATTATAATTCATTAGCTATGATTAATTCCGTCTAGTTATGACTGCCACGTCAAACTAAAGGGAATTGGGGGCAAAGTGTGGGGGCAAAAATCTCCCCTTCTAATTAAAACAAGACACATCAGCACATAAGAGGACCACCACAAACACTAAGACTATTCAACCTTCAAACTGGGCCTCTACAAGAAGCTTGGCCCGGGTTAACTAAGCATAATGGGCTGAACTCATTAAGAAGGCCCGAGATGATAAGACCCCGAGCCCAATTATGAATATATTACTAAACCTATTTTAGTAATAGTTTTATTAGAAGAAGGTTTATAATCTATGGAAGCCAAATAATATAAATCCTTATTATAAGGATAGTATGATGTGATTTAGAATCTTAAGGGATAAGCAATGCGAGTCCTAAAAGGAATCAATTATGGTTTTTCCTTTATAAAAAGGGCTTATGACCCTCAATAGAGGACACACAGAAAAAAGGGCAAAGCCCCCAATAATAGAGATCCAATTCTCATCGCCAGAACTACGTTCCGACCTAATTCCCACGCCCCACGAGGCGGGATACGTAGGCAATCTAGGTAATCCTAGGTTCGGTCATATCATCAAAATACCCCCTCATCTCTATACAATTTTTCTAGTTCATTGTTTTTCTATATTATTATTTTGGATGTAGTAATTACAGAGATTTTGTTGACTTGTCAAAGTTGAATGAATTTCCGCACTTACATAAACCTTTATCACTTTGACAATACAGCACATTATATATATATGTATACACTTTTTACAACGTACAAGAAATCAATATAAAAATGGAGCTTGAAATAAACACACCTTTTTATTTCACACCCTTCTTTATGTTTGCTTTATTGCTCAATAATTTTCCAAAATCAACTCTAATGCTCTCATTATATCATATGACCCTTAATTTCAAACACCACACCAAAGAAGGGTGCACTTTTGGGACCACAACTAGGCTCACATGGATTTAGCAAGATTATAGGAAAAGTTGCATACCCAAAAATATTATTTGATTGAAAAAAAAAAAAACAGAAAAGTAATTTATTAAAAAGCCATGTCTCGTGACTGCTCTTTTGCTTTTATTCACTGGACCAAACTATATTTACAACTATTATTAAATGATTGATTAATAACAAGGGTAATGTTTTCTAATGGCAACTATATAGTGCTTCTATGTTCTTTTTCTTTAACCTTTTCATCACTCCATTTCCTAATTTCAAGGAGTCTTCGATGACTATAACGCACTCTTTGGCACAGTCATAGGACATATGAAGAACAAAGTGAAGTAATTGAAAAGAAAATTGATTTTTTTAGGAGCAGTGATAGAGAAATCGAAGGCTTCTATCGAAAAGAATACCGAACTTAACTTAACATGTCCATAGCCACGTCACATAATTTCATTATACGTGTACACACAAATTTTGTAATCTGCAAATAAGAAACAAAATTGGGAGCAAATATAATTTTATTAATGTATAATGATAGAGTACAATCCTTTATAATAATATTCCAAATAGTAAGGTCCTCTGATTCGATCTCCTTTTTGGTTGGTTGGATCCAAGGGCTGCAAGAGCTTGATTTTGAATCACCAAGAAATTTGGTTGAAGAACGACACATCTTTGGTTGTGCTTGTTGTTGATCACCGTGGAATTTAATGAAGAACGGCACGATTTGATGTGTTTGGTGTTCTCTGCTTTTGGGTTTAGATGTTGGAGATGAGAGTTCTTTCTAGAATTCAGGATCTCTGAATTCTGAATTTGTGTCCCTACCTTCTTCCTTCAGGCCAATATTTATAGGCTTCTTGGATTAATAGGATGATGACAGCTGTCATCTCCTGATAAGGAAAAAATAATAACTGGACCGGGCTAGTTATATTATGATAATTATCCTTAAAAATAATTATTCCAAATATATTTTATTAAGAATAATTATTCTTTTTATTTAACCATCTGGGTTGGGCTAATTAAATAATTTAAGTGGATCAAGTTTGGACCAATTAAATAACTTAATTAAATATTAGGCTCATATTTAATGTGTCCATTTGTCAAAACCGAAGTCTATTAAAATTTTAGTGTCTACAAATTGTCCCCACTTCGAGTTCCAAGTTTGATAAGACTTATTTCTTTTTTCAAGTGGGACTTGAAGTATCCAACTTTCCTTTCTTTCTTTTTTTGTCGCTTTCCTATCCAATTTTGGATGGTAAGATTTTTTTTTTTATTTTTCTATCTAACTTTGGATTAGAATTTTTTTTTTTTTTTTCACTTTTCTATTCATCATTGGATTGTAATTCTTCACTTTCCAATTTGAATAACAAGTCCAAATATCCTATTATAGAAAGGATTATTTTTTTTCCTCTATAAATATGATTCCATGCTGTGTTTTCATCAGTATCACTTTAAAGCTCGAAAGTCAGCTTCAGACCGAAAGATCTTAACCTCCAGGTATGTCTTTAATATTTATATGTATAGATTAAAGATACTTTTCAATATTTTGTCTTCTTCCTCAAAGATGCTTTCCAATATTTTATCTTCTTCCTCGATCACTTTATTCACACAACTTTTCGTCACTAGTTAAGTTCACAACCTAATGGATCTCTTTTCTTTTTTAATAAAACTAAATCACATGATCATCCAATGACAACTTTCGTCTTTTTCCTCACATGATTTATAACATCACATATTCATAAAACCTATTTCGTCTTTTGCCTCACATGGCTTGCAACATCACAAATTCACAATGTTTCCACTTTACAATCATCACTTATACTCTCATATACACAGAACCACATATATCACTTTAAAATACATCCACATCCACGGACTCAATTGGGCAAATACAGTGAATTTTTTTTTTTTTTCACCCTTTTTTTTCATGTTCCTCTACTTTTTTTTTTTTTTTTTTTTTTTGAAGGGCTTGATTGGGTATAGCAACTTAATTTTGCCAGCCGTAGCAGAAATTGAAATCATCCTTCAAGACAACACCGATCGAGCTTCAAATTTGTTTGTTGTTCCATCATGGTGGTATTCAAGTGTTTTATGAAGCAAAAGATGACTATCTTAGAGAGCGCAAATAGTTGAAGAAGCCAAATAACCACATTAAGCGTATCCGACTCACTTCTCGGTCGCAATGTCATTCATATGCCTGATCCTGACAATGAACATTGTTCTTCTCATTAGACAAGCATTCAAATGCCTGACCCCGACAATGAACATTGTTCTTCTCATTGGACACGCAAGGTTACATGTGACCTCACCAACTTTAGTCTTGATTAGATTAATGAAGAATCCATTGTCTCGGAAGCCTTGATATTAAATTTTCCACTTCATGAGAGAATAGTTGAGGAAAACCAGTTTTCACTCTTGGGTCTCAACATTCAAGCGTAGAAAGTATCATGGAGTATTTCCTGTATACTTTCTACTGAATTGGCACACACCGAACTATACTGGGAATGGTTAGAAGATGTATTGGCGTGCTTCCATGACTTCCTATCAAAACAACAACTATATTGTGCTCTATTCGCTTCCCTATTTTCATATGATCACCATGAAGAAGTATTCAAAGCATTCCTTGAATGTTGGTGCCCAGCCACTAATACTCTTCATTATTCTATTGGCGAGCTGTCCATTTCCCTTCAAGATTTATATATGCTAGGCGGTTTCCCGTATCAAGGAAGAATTTATGATGAAGTCATTCCATGTGCAGATGAACTCTCGAGAGCCGTCAACAACAAACATTCTCTCCCCTTGTGTTGTCAACATCTATTTTTGGCTTTCCACAGACTCCACAAAAAGTACAAATGAGAACAAAATCTGAAGATATCTGACTGGATTAATTTCTGATTCCAAGGTGCATCAAGGCATGTCAGTCCCTCAAAGAGAACGAAAAAAAATAAAGTTCATCGTCCAAGGGAGACTCAAAACCCTTCTGGTGTAATCCCTCCTGTCCGGCTAATGTCCACCAAAGATAAGGAAGTATTTATTAACCTTGGTGTAGATGAAGCATCGAGAGACACCACTTATCTAGCTTTTCAGCATATTGGCTCTATAAATTTGCCTTGCCTGCACACCCTGGCAACGTGATTCGTCCTGGAACCTTCAAGGTTGCCAGCATGTTAGCAGATGGCTGCAACATCTGTCTTTCCATCTTGGTTTTGGCTAGTATTTACAGAGGTTTGAACAAGATTGTTTCCTCACCAGATACTGGAAGTTGCTCTCCGATATTTCCTATACACTATGTATTTGGATGGTTGAGTGACTATTTCAAAACTAATTTCACCGTTCCCCATACCAAATACTAGCCTCGAATGACATTATATGCAGGAGAATGAGGAGCAAGACATTTTGATGTCTTTGAAGCACAAAATTTATTCAGATCATGTGAAGGAGTAATTTTAACTCATTTGTCTAAAAGATCTTCAAAACAGCGACTCATTGTGGATAATGGCTAGATGATAAAGGCCGACTCTGACTACCTAATCAGTCTTCGATCATGTTATTTAACATTGCGCCAAGATGACCGTCTCATCATTGAGCCATATAGTCCACACAGATTTAGTCGACAATTTGGATACCACCAAGATGTTCCTGGAAAATTGAAGAATGATATTCGTAATTGTACCTTAGAAGAATTCTTGAAGTGTTGGAATTCCTCCGTTCATTACTCTTCTGGTTGTGACGCGTTGCTTCCCTCAACATCTAGTCACCAGAAGTCCTCAATTACCAAAGCATATGCTAAATGGTGGTCCAGCATATATGTTGATCCATTTAAAAGACTGGTTTCATTATCGACCAAGAGTACGATTTCTCCAAAGGAACCACCAACCAAAGTCAAAAAAGTCATTATTAGTGGACACAAGTCGAACTCTCGTTGCAGACAAGAAGCCATTGAAACTCATAATATCAACAACATCAATGCAAACCCGCCGATGGAGCAATTTTTGTCACTAGTAGAATCTCGGCACCATTCTCAATTGTTAGTCCATTCAGATAAAGAAACTGACAATGAAGATCATAACTGGAAACATGTAGGTATAAATAACTTCCCTTATGATCGGGTTGTTATTCCTCATAATTTAGACCGCTTGTTTGAGGGAGTTAATAGCAGTTCAGAACCCATCCAAGTAAAGATTTTTCTTTTTTCTTCTTTTTTTTTTCTTTTTTTTTTTTCTTCATCTCATAATTTTTTTTTTCAGACAAAAGGCAATGAAGGCTTTCTTGGAGAAGATGTTGTTATGGTTACTAATCCTGTATGCAGTGGAGAATTTACTTATGGACCATATGCATTTGATTTAGCAACTAAAAGAAACCATGCAATTACTCAAGATGAGAGCAACCTTCTCTTACAAGGGGTGGAGTCCCTTGAAAGGTAGTCACAACCCCAAGCCTCTTTGATTAAGAAGGACGTCCAAAGCCAACAAAAGATTGTGAATGTTGAAAAGATTCCTATAACTGTTACTGCATTATCAACTAAGAGACATCACCTTGGGGATGCCCAGACATCTCACCGAATCACACCTTCTGCAACTACCTTTGACCTGAGGAATGCCATTTATGAGATTAAGCACACAGCGACCAAAGCACTTGGGAATATCATTAAAAGTAAAGTAAAGTGTACCCCGCTTTCGAAGATTCCATCTCTTAAACCAAAGGTTGACGAGGTCTTTCTTGAAATTTCTAAACAATGTGTGGATTTTCCGGAGTTCTGCCATAGAATTGACGCATACCTTCAGAATGGTGAAGAATATAACAAAGTTCGATTCAAGCATGATCATGCCTTATCTGAAGAAGTACGCTCTTGACGTTTAGCCGATGTTAGTTCTAACCTTAAAGAAGCTCTTGCTTTAGATTGTACAGATGTGAAACAAGTTTAATTATCTTAAGAAGCTCTACATAATTGTGAGAGAGAAGTCAAACTTTTGCATGCTTGTATGGAAAGACATAAAGCCACCATTGAAAAAACTAATAACCGAATTCTCCAAAGAAAAGCTAACATTGCAAAATTCAAGGAGGAACAAAATTCAATCGAAGAAACCTCCGTTGTCACTGCTGATGATATAAAAGCCTTGAAGTTCCTGGAGAAGCTGTTACAA
This sequence comes from Cornus florida, assembly GCF_030987335.1. NCBI lineage: Eukaryota > Viridiplantae > Streptophyta > Magnoliopsida > Cornales > Cornaceae > Cornus > Cornus florida. Next base: position 35,073,631 of record NW_026775580.1, on the reverse strand, counting down.
AATGCTCAAAATGAAATTGAGGATCTCTCGTTGTTGCCTTAATGAGAAGTTTTTTCCACATACCTTGTAATAAAATATCATTTTTTTATGACAAAGTAATGAATTTAATTTATTTATTTTGCCATTCATAGTTTATACTCTTGCGGGCCAGGAGTGATGTGTTTTTTTTTTTTTTTCATAATGAACTTAGAATAAAATTTTAAGCTGCCTACGCACCCTCAAAAGAGAAATCAAGTCATCACGTAGTTCAAAAGAGACATGATTTTTTTTTTTTTAACAACGATGTTGTCATTGTTTGTTTATTTAACTGTTCACAGTTTATACTCTTGCAGGTTACACAGTTTTAGCTCATGCGGACCAGGAGCATAGTGCAGTTTAAGCTCATACGATCAGAAGCATAGCCTTCACGTGTAGTAATTCTTTAAGAATTTGCCATTAACGGACCCCACTCTTACTTTGTCTTCATCAATTGGTCCATCCCATTTGGATATAAATTTATTTCCCTTACGATTCATGACAATTGGTCTACGAACAGCTAATACTAAGTCTCGAACTTGAAATGACCGAGATTGAACTTTTTTATTGAACGCTTTAAAAAGTCAAGCTTGATAACACTCTAGCTGTTGTTGAGCTTCTAATCTCTTCCCATCCAATACTTCCAGTTCTTGAAGACGTAAGATGGCATTTTCTTCACTTGTAAGACCTTCTTGTATGGCTATCCTTAATGAAGGGATCTGTTATTCCAATAGAAGAACCGCTTCTACGCTAAAGACAAGAAAATACAGAGTTACTTGAGTAGGTGTATGATGCGTAGTGCAGTATGCCCACAATGCTTCTTCCATTCGCTCATGCCAATCTCTCTTTGTCTGGTTGACTACTTTCTTCAATAACTCACAAAGAGTTTTATTGAATGCTTCCGCAAGACCATTTGCAGGGGCATTGTATATGAAGGATTTACGTTGTTTGAAGCCAAACTTCTCACAAAGGTCAGTTACCCAACTGTTTTTGAAATTCGTCCCATTATCAGTGATGATGTATAGAGGGACACCATATCGATAAATAATGTTAGACTTGATGAAATCAACCACTGTTTCCTTTTTCACATGTTTATAGGGTACAGCTTCTGCCCATTTAGAAAAATAATCAGTGGTAGCCAAGATATACAAGTGGCCCTTTGAAGAGTTTTCTAGAGGACCAACTACATCTAATCCCCATGCATCGAATGGCTATGACGTCACAGTAGGGTGCAACGGCTCCGGTGGTTGGTGTATGAAGTTAGCATAGAATTAACTGGCTTGACACTTCTTCGCATACTCCAAGCAGTCCTCGACCATGGTGGGCCAATAATAACCCATTCTTTTTACGCGAAAATGAAGCATTGGACCAGATTGATGGGCTCCACAAATCCCAAAATGTGCTTCCTTCATTACATGGGTTGCTTCGTCATTTCCAAGGCAGCGAAGGAAAAGGCCCTCATACGAAAGCCTATACAACGTGTTGTTGTAATAGATGAAATGAATTACTCGTCTTCGTATTTCAGTCATGTGGTATAGGTTTTTAGGAAGCTTTCCATGTTCCAGATAATCAATCATAGGGAGCCTCCAGTCTTCTTCCTCTTGTGTCCAATAAGAAACCAAATTACTTTCTTCAAATTTATCTTCCAGGACTTGTGGCAAGACCCATCATTGACATACAGGAACATCAACCAGGTCCTCATCAGTTAATGCCAATGTTGTAGCTAAATTTGCCAAAGTATCAACTATCCGATTTTCTTTCCTCAGAATGTGTTCTAGCATAACGCTATCAAACCATTCCAACAAATGAGAGGCATAACGATGGTATGGCACTAGATCATCTTTCTTAACCTCATATTCTTTAAGAAGTTGGTTGATCACCAACTTAAAGTCTTCATATATTTCGAGATCCGTGATCTTTATCTCATTCGCCATTTGAAGGCCGATGATCAAGGCTTAATATTCAGCTACATTATTTGAGCAATTTTCAGTGAGCGCAAAAGAGTATGGCATAACATGTCTATTTGGAGAAATAAAAACTACGCCTACTCCAACCCCGTCTGATCGTGCTGCCCCATCGAAAAACATCATTCATGGAGGGAGGATATCCACAAGAAAAACTTCTTCATCAAGAAAATCTTCAGAAATTTCCCAATCGGCTAGAATATGATGGTCAGCTAAGAAATCTGCTAGGACTTGTCCTTTCAGTGCTTTTCGTGGCACATAAATAATTTCAAATTCATTCAATAAAATTGACCATCTCGCCAAGCGTCCAGAAAGGACCGGTTTAGACATGATATATTTGACATGATCAACTCTTGTAATAAGATGTATCGTATGAGCCAAGAAATAATGCCTTAATTTCTTAGAGGCGAAGACAAGCGTGAGGCATGTTTTTTCAATTGGAGGATAATTTTGCTCCATCGGGGTGAGCCTGCGACTTAAGTAATACAAGGATTTCTCTTTATATTCTTCATTATTCTAAGCAAGTAGGGCACCCGGTGATTCTTCTTGCGCAGCAATGTAAAGTATGAGTGGTTTTTCAGGTACAGATGCTCCTAATATCGGAGAATTAAGAAGGTGCATTTTGATGCTATCAAAAGCATTTTGGCAAGATTAATCCCAGATGAATAGGGCGTCTTTCTTCATTAGTCGGTTAAAAGGTTGACAACGACTAGCTAAATTTGAGATGAACCAACAAATGAACACAAATTGACCTTGTAAAGTTCGAAGCTCGCTTAAATTCTTTAGTGGCAGCATCTTTTGAATGGCCTCAACTTTATTAGGATCAATCTCAATACCACGATGACATACGACGTATCCCAGGAATTTCCCTGAAGTTATACTAAATGCACATTTCAAGGGATTCATTGTGACGGCCCAAGTTTTGTAAACCTGGTGCGTTAGTGATGACCAAAAGATGACCCGATAACGGATCCAAAATGCGAAATGGAAAGGTGAAACAATGGTCTCTAGAGATACAATGCGTCTTTAAGACACCAATGCGACCCTCAATGAGGTCATGGAACCCAAATGAAAACAAATGCGGAAGTGTCGTTTCAAAAACGGACAAAAAGGAACCTAGGGGCAAAATGGTCATTTTACAAAAAGTGGATTCAAGTGCTATTGAGCACACCACTGGGAAAACAATGAAAAACTAATCATGATGGACTCAAGAATTTCATTATTCGGATTCCGGACGAAGGAGAACTGACAAAACAAAGAAAAACGAGCAATAAAGCTAAAAGGGTAAACAGGTAATTCTTCAGAAATATCTGGGTGCAACCGAGCACACCGTTGGATAGACAAAGAAAAATTAATCAATTTCAAACAAAAATTCACTTGATTTGGAGTCCGGATGAGGGAGAAAGGTCAAAAACAAAATCGACGTCGCGGCGGCCCGACGAAGGCCGTGACAGCTACAGTGTCGTCAACCCACTACTGCTGCAACTGAGAGTAAAAACGGGCATCTAAATGGACTTTTCTAGAAAAATTCAAAGAATAAACCCCCCCTAAAATCAAGTTTCCTACCCCAATTGCGAACAGAAACAAAAAAATGCATTGTAAAATGCCCAGAATGCCCCCAAGAAAATCTGGTCAAGGGGGTAAAAATTTCTCCGAGCTACTGCCAAAAGAAAGGAAATAGGGCTTCGGGAGGTTTTTAAATTGCCTAAATTGAAAATGAAATCTTAAAATACACCCACAAGACCCCTGGAGGTTTCGGATCGGTCGTCACACTTTTCAAAAAAAAGTCGATGAATAGTACCAAGTACATTTGCACTAAAAATCTGCAAAACCTGGCAACAAGGATTTTTCAGACAAATATGGATTTTTGAGGGCCAAGATGGCATTTTTTGGAAAAATACAAAGAAGAAACCCCCCTCAAAAATCAGTTTTCTATGTTAATCACAAGGAAAAATGAAAAAAATGCATTGTAAAATACTCGAAATCCCCCTGGAACAAAATAGGTAAAACTCCCTAAAATGCTACTTAGAGTTTTTGTTTAATCAAGGATGGTGTTGTTTGCCAAAGTGAGTATGCAAGTGCATGCAATATGATAAAATAGATGTACCAACATGGCCTAAAACCTCTTTACATTCCATTAACAAGTTTTAGCATACAAAGCCTCCATTTCTCACAAATAAGCTACAATGGCAATACTTGAGTTTTAGAGGAAACATACTTGTAACCTTTCAAGTTAATGGCCCTTGGCCTCATGTCATACATGTAAAATGAACACTTCCAAATGTACTTAGATACTTATTACAAAAGGGAAGCCATCTTAGCTTCTAAAATACCATACATCCATGGCATACAAATTATAACATCTAAAAGATAAAACATGCTAAACAAGTGCATGTCCATATACAAAAATGCTTCAAATACTCATGAGCCCCTATGGATTATGAGCATCCACAAATATTTTCTCCTTACCTGTAAAATAACCCACACAACTAGGGTGAGTAATCAAGTTTCTCGTAGAATGTGGTGCATGCACATACCCTATAGTTTCAAGTATAATGTGAACCAAACATAGATCATCACAAGGGTGCATTCCACCTAATGTCTATGTTTTCAAGGTACTCTAAGGGATCATCTCAAGCTATACAAATATTTGAAATGACAACCACATCGTATTCAAGTATACATGAACAAGTACACTAACCGCATTGAAACTAAAATCACCAAATCACAAGATACAAGAAATCCATGATTTACAACTTGGAATATAATGCAAATCAAATAATGGAAAAACTAGGATATGTGGCCACGAGACCATACAAGTTATTTTGAGTAATTACGACCCACAAGGTACTACCTAGTGTGCACTATGACTTAGGAGAATTCCTATCCTCCGTACTAGAGCCAAACCCTAGCCATCAACATCTCATATCCTTACAAGCTTCCAAAAATCAACAAGTTCATGACATTTATGCAATCTCAATGCATGAAACTACCTACCAAGCACAAGCTGGGTAAAACCATACAACCCATGTCTTAAGGTTACATGTCTAAAGTGGCAAGTTAATGATATTACACATCATGTTATATCAATTTACTATCAATATAGGCCATAATTGCAAATCATGAAATATGGTAATCTACCTACAAGTAATTATAAGTGCCACACACAAGATTTTCATGCTAAGCTTTCAATGAAATCTATATTACTTAACATCATAAATGTAATCTCAAGATATCCATAGTAAAACCTCAATGGAATCATAAGTATTAGGCAATTTATTAGACAATAACCTACCTATACAATTTAATAGTCACATACATGCTTTAATCCACAAATCCTAAGTCAAATCTTTATTTACATGCTAGTACAAGAATTTAAAAAGGCATGTAATCAATATATATTAAGCTCCAATATATATAAAACCCAAAGAAGATAAATATACAACCACCCCTACCTCAATAAAGAATTGAATCTCTATAATCCAAGCAACCAAGCTCAAAATGGAAAACAAGTTTAGGGTTAATGAAGAGGGGAGTGAGAGGAAGTTTTTGTCTTCCAAGGTTTTATGTCTAAGGTGAGTGGAAGGAGGCCAAAATGAAGAAGAAAGCTATTAACCAAGCTTTTCTGCAATGGTGGCTAGGTTATGGTTCTTGAAGACGAGTGAAAATGAAAATGATAAAGTGTAAAATGGTGAGTGGAAGGACTAGAAATCCTCCACTCACTATGTGCTCTTACACTACCTCTCACACACACACAATGCAAGACTAAATGGTGAACCTACACTTGTCATGAATCTATGGTTCATTCCTAGGCTTAATCTCAAGCCTACACTTGTCAGCATCCTATGTAAACTTCCAAGACTTAATATTGAACCTACATTTGTCAACCATCCATGCCAACAAGTGTACCAATCCTAGGCCAACAAATGGGTGAATCTCCACCATTCACATGTCATCATCCAAGGCATCAAAGTGTTTCCACACAAATGTCAACAAATGGACCAATAAGAGTGCGACACTTGTCACACTTTTCGGAAATTGCAAACAAGTCCTTTTTGAAAATATCTTCCAAATTAAATTACAAAATGGTCCCTAAGACTAAAAATAATTACTTTGCATAATTACACTAAAACCCTTCAAGTTTAGGTTAATTACATATTCATGCCCTTTACAAGAAAAGTACTAATCTAGCATGCTTTTCAAGAAAAGTAAAAATACCAATGTCATGGAAATCAAATACCATGAATGCATGCAAAACCGGAATCAAATCCGAGCACAACAAGTGAGGTTATGCAAGGAAAAATGGAAACCGAGAAAAGATAAAAGTGAATAGTGACGAAAAATGAAAAATGTGAAAATGACTTGGTCCTTAAAGGAAGTTGTCAATCCCAAGAAAAAAGTTTCAGAAACCATTTTCGAGCACTCGAGATGACACTAAGTGACAAGAAATCAAACCCAGAAAAGAAATTTCAACGAAAAAAATTCATCCATAAAATTTGAGGAAGAAGGAAATGAATGAAAATGACCAGGTCATTACATTCATCTTGAGCTGATATTTTTGGAGGCGATTAAAAACTGTACGTAGATCCTGTAAATGATTTTTTTGCTCTTTCGTTTTAGCCACCAAGTCATCAACATAGCATTTAACAATTTAGTGGAGTATATCATCAAAGATCCTTTGCATGGCGCGCTGGTATGTTGCTCCCACATTCTTGAGTCCGAAAGGCATAACTTTGTAGCAATATATGCCTTTAGGAGTGCAAAAGGTAGTTAACTCCTCGTCCCTCAGAGTCATTCTTATCTAATTGGCCATGGAGTAACAATCCATGAAAGATAGAGCTTCATGCCCCGTGGTTGCATCTACAGTGAGCTCGAGGATGGGAAGAGGAAAATCATCTTTTGGGCAGGCCTCATTCAAATCACGAAAGTCCACACAGATTCGAATATGTCCATTTTTATTCTTCACTGGAACAATGCTCAAAATCCATGTTGGATATTTGACCTCACGAATAAACCACTTCAATTAATTTGTTGAGTTCTTCCTCTATCCTCGGAACTAGCTCTGGGCGGAAAAAACATTGAGATTGCTTAATTGGACGTGTCCCATGTTTGTCAGCAAGATTGTGCATTGCAATTTTAGGGTCAAGACTGGGCATCTCTTTGTATGTCCAAGCAAAGACATCCTTGTACTTAGACAATAATTGAATGTAATCATTTTCTTCTAAGGGACTTAGGAATGCACTAACGAAAACTTATCTGGGTTGATCATCAGTCCCTAAGTTGATTTCCTTGAGTTGATCAGCGGTAGCCTGCCCTCCGTCTTCTAGTGTTGGTGGAGCTTTCTTGATTTCATCTGATTATTCAGAGCTCGGTTCTTCTTCAACAGTGATGTGGTATGAAGTAACACAAGATGATTCGCCAGTGCCTTCTGTTCTATTGACTTCTTCTGATTGTTTAGTGAATACAATGATTCGCCTTTGAACCTTTAGTGTAACATCATTGGTGACATCTATCTATGTCTTACGTTTCATTCGCGAAGGCACCAGGCTCCAAACTTCACTATTGTTCACCATATCGAAGTTAACTTTCTCTGACTTTCCACTCTTGCTACTTCTTAGTGGTGTATCATTAATAGTACTAATTTGAGAAAATACTGACATTCGAGATTGAGGTTGTAGATATTTTCTTCCTTGGTCATGAAAGCTCATTCTGTTAAAAACAGAGGTACGAGGTAAACTGCTGACTTAAGAATTTGAAACATTTGACCTTTGGCTTGACAACCTGTTAAATACAAAAATTTGATCACAAGAAGCTCCTATACGGTCAAAGACTGATTTTTGATTCTTAGTCTGCTGATCTTGTTCATCCTCAACTTCTTTAAACCCAATGTATAAGGTGTTTGACTTCTTATCCTTTTTTGTGATTTGAATTTGAAGTGGCTTAAAAGCTACGAAACCGAGACCAAACTTGGGTGGAATGATTTTATACCCTTGTTCATTCAACTTCTTCTATGTCTCATTGAGGCCATGCATTTTCTCACCGGTGACCTCAGAATTAAGTTTTACAAGGCTTGCAGGATTTATAAAACGATAACCCGACTTAGCTAAGAGTTGGTATGTTTTAGGATCGAATCCTTCATTAGTCCTTTGTTTTGGAAGTGATCCATGTTCGACCACAGATTGAGAAGGCCACACGAACCCTTTTAACGGAGGCTTAGAAGGCAAAGACTTTTGAATCTTGGTGAGAGGAAGAGTTAACTCTCCTTACAGCTTTTGCATATCTTCTTTTTCTTTGGTTTATGACATCTTTAATTTAAATTCCTTAGTTTCAAGTATCTCGATGACAGGTGACTGCCCTTCTTGTCGTTGAGATTTTGGAACATACTTTAAAATAGGTTTCATCCAATGTGCTTTTATCGAGACCCCTCACGTTTTATCTACCTTTACAATGTTTGTCACTGAAACATCTAGTGGATCGCTGAATGCTTCTTTTGTTTTTGTAGATTGAATCTCTTGTGTAGAAGGATGGCTTGGGATGGGCACTTCCGAAGGTGTATCGAGATCGATATAGAACTTGGCATTAACAAAATGAGACTCTGCTTCTGTAAATAGTTTATGGTCCGCCACAACCGTTTGTTCGCCATTCTTGTAGAATTTGAAGCACTGATGAAGAATCGATGGAATGATACCATTACTATATATCCAAGGCCTTCCCAACAACAAATTGTAGGACGTCTTTGCATCAATAACATGGAATAAGGTTTCAGCTTGGAGCTCGCCAATAGTTAGCTTCGCCCGAATCATGCCAATAGCTCTTTGTCCTCCTTGGTTAAAACCTTGAATAATAAGACGGCTAAAAGATAACTCGTCGACTGTGATGCTGAGATTTTTTATCGTAAATTTTGGCATGAGATTCACCGTTGATCCACCATCAATAAGAATTCGAGTAACTTTTTGTTTTTTTATGTAACCGAAAATGAAGAGAGGATAATTATGCAGCTTCAAACCCAACTGTAGATCCTCATCAGTGAAAACAATTGGTGCATAACATGAATCAAGTGTACCTCCGATTACTTCCTCGTCATCGGACTTTTTAATGATGGCTGTCTCCTTTGCATGGTTCTCCACAGTTTGGGCTTCATCTTAATCTTTACTATTCTCATCATCAGGGCTCATTTTCTCAGTTGAAACCATGTAAGTTGTCACAACTTCGTCATCTAGATATCCTTCTAGGAAAAACTCTTACAAAGTAATGGGCTTCTGGATCCCTTTGCTGATAGAGGCGTGTTTGGTTGACTGTATCTTCTTGATCCATTTTCTATTATAGCCAGACTGCTTATGGTGATATTGAGGTTTCTTCTTTCTTTGCCCCCTGTTAGAATAACTAGTTTGAAAAATGTCAGATCGTTCCTTCCGTGGTTTCTTTCTTGTTACCAGAGTCCATCCTTCTTCATCATCATGAGGAAAGACTCTCCCAAATGATGAAACGTCAAGTATACTTCCTTGGCCAACATATATGGGGATTGGTTCCAATGAGCCAAACTAGATGGTTCTATAATATACCTCAGAATTTGAAGATTGAGAACGAGCACTTACCACAACAAAGGTTGTCAAAGTAGCAATAGTATAATTTGAAGTTACAACTTCGTCTGTGTCCTACAAGATTTTTCCTTGTTTTGCCTAATTCATCACCACCTTCTTGAAAATAAAACACTTCTCAATTGGATGACTAATAATACAATGATATTTGCAGTATTTTGGGTCATTAACACGTCCCATCTCTTATGGGCGTTTGCATTTAGGGAGTTCTATAACTTTACTTTCGAGTAAACATTCCAATATGCCAAGGACATCGGAATCGGGGAAGGGGTATTCCTTCATCTCTAATTCCTTTAGCGTAGGACGCTGTCTTTCCCTCTCTTGAAACTGGCAAGGTTTTTTATCATCCTTCTTGTTATCTTTCACAGATATCTTGATTGGGGTAGTTGAGATAGCCATGGAATCTTTAGCAGCGGTCTTTGTCGACTTGTCACCCTTATTCCCGTCCTTCTTGTCTTTGCTGCGTGGTTCTATGGTCACCAGACCTTTGTCGTCATGGGATTTTATACTGATTTCCATGTCATGGGTCCGCGTAGCCAGTTCTTCAAATGTGCGAGGTTTTATGCCTTGAAGAATGTAAAGAAGGCCCCAATGCATTCCCTACATACACATCTCCACAACAAAGATTTTTGACAATCAGTCCTTGCAGTTAAGACTAAGTGCCCACCACCGATTAATGAAGTCGATTACAGGCTCATCCTTCCATTGCTTCATGTTACTCAATTCTATCATACTAATAGTACGACGAGTGCCATAGAACCTGTTCAAGAATTCTCTTTCCATTTGGTCCCAACTATCAATTGATTCTGACTTTAGGTCAGTGTACCACTCGAACACGTTTCCTTTAAAGGAGCGGATAAACTGTTTAACTAGTAAGTCCCTATCAGTTCCGGCATTATTGCAAGACTCGACAAAATGGGCAATGTGTTGCTTGGGGTTGCCTTTTCCGTCAAATTGCTGAATTTTCGGAGGTTGGTATCCTACATGCATCCTCATATCGTCGATTCTCCTTGTATAGGGCTTTGAGTACACGAGAGTGCTCTGTGAGACGCCTCCGTATTTGGCTCAATTGTATTTGTTATCATATGTTGCAATTGTTCGACAAATAATAAAGAGACTGAAGAAGCATGATTGCTTTGACCAGTCGCCTACTCTATCACCGGCGTCTGTTTAGGGTCCTCTGTGCGAGTACCTTGTGCTGTAGAATTAGGATTCCCAGACAGTGGTGGTGTGGAAGTTGCAAGATTCCCAGGTTGTGCTGCTGTGGAAGATGTAGGATTCCCAGACTATATTGGTGATTCACCGAAGGTCTGAACTTCCAATTTGTTCATCAGTGTAGCGATTTGCAAGTCCTTCTCTTCAACAGTCTTTATGAGGTTTTCAATGGCACAAGACATAGTTGCTAATTGTTCCTCCACCGCGGCAGCTCCAGTTATCATAGCAGCGACCACATCTGAGTATGATAGGCCTTGAGAATCAACGTTCCTTGAAGTGATTGATTGCTCCGAAGTCTAACATCAGTAAATCTGGTGGCGGAATCTCCTCTGGAACAACGTCATGGTTCTTGACATGTTGAGTTTTCACGTTCGCTGGCTTTTTAAGATTGGTCTTCATCAAGTTTTGCTGATGTTTGGATGATGCCATCGCCTGGGACTTGTTACTTGTCACAGGGCCCGCCAAGGTACTTCCATCACTTGATTTGGCCTTCGTGCCACTTTTCATGGTGGCTTTGGCATCGACCTTTACAGTAGCGATATTCTTTTGGGCTTTCTTGTCTGTCAGAGTCTTAGGGGGAGCCATAGAATCTAATAAAAAAGAAACTTAATGGTAGGAGAAAGAGATAAGAGGCAAAAGAGGTCCCACCGGGCGTGCCAGAAATTTGTACACACAAATTTTGTAATCTGCAAATAAGAAACAAAATTGGGAGCAAATATAATTTTATTAATTTATGATGATCGAGTACAATCCTTTGTAATAATATTCCAAAGAATAAGGTCCTCTAATTCGATCTTCTTTTTGGTTGGTTGGATCCAAGGGCTGCAAGAGTTTGATCTTGAATCACCGTGAAATTTGATTGAAGAACAGCACGTCTTTGGTTGTGCTTGTTGTTGATCACTGTGAAATGTGATAAAGAATGGCACGATTTGATGTGCTTGGTGTTCTCCGTTTTTGGGTTTGGATGTTAGGGATGAGAGTTCTCTCTGGAATTCTGGATCTCTGAATTCTGAATTTGTGTCCCTGCCTTCTTCCTTCAGGCCTCTATTTATAGGCTTCTTGGATTAATAGGATGATGATACATATCATCTCCTGATAAGGATAAAATAATAACTGGGCCGGGCCGGTTATATTATGATAATTATCCTTAAAAATAATTATTCCAAATATATTTTATTAAGAATAATTATTCTTTTTATTTAACCATCTGAGCTGGGCTAATTAAATAATTTAAGTGGACCAAGCTTAAGCTAATTAAATAACTTAATTAAACATTAGGCCCATATTTAATGGGTTCATTTGTCAAAACTAAAGTTCAAAAATTTGTACACGCAAATTTTATAATCTGCAAATAAGAAACAAAATTGGAAGCAAATATAATATTTTATTATTTTATAAAAATGGAATACAATCCTTTGTAATAATATTCCAAATAGTAAAGTCCTCTAATTCGATCTCCTTTTTGGTTTGTTGGATCCAAGGGCTGCACGAGCTTGATCTTGAATCACCGTGGAATTTGGTTGAAGAACAGCATGTCTTTGGTTGTGTTTGTTGTTGATCACCGTGGAATTTGATGAAGAACGGCACGATTATATGTGCTTGGTGTTCTCCGCTTTTAGGTTTGGATGTTGGGGATGAGAGTTCTCTCTAGAATTCTGGATTTCTGAATTCTGAATTTATGTCCCTGCCTTCTTCCTTCAGGCCTCTATTTATAGGCTTCTTGGATTAATAGGATGATGACACGTGTCATCTCCTGATAAGGATAAAATAATAACTGGGCCGGGCCAGTTATATTATGATAATTATCCTTAAAAATAATTATTCCAAATATGTTTTATTAGGAATAATTATTCTTTTTATTTAACCATCTGGGCTGGGCTAATTAAATAATTTAAGTGGACCAAGCTTGGCCCAATTAAATAACTTAATTAAACATTAGGCCCATATTTAATGGGTCCATTTGTCAAAACCAAAATCCACTAAAATTTTAATGTCTACAACGCGTAAGACGCTAACTCTTTTTTCTCTCTCTTCCTCTTCGTTTCTCTCTCCTATTCTTCAACAATTATTCTTATCTATCCTCTCTCTCAATCTAGTGATCAAATTTGTCCGGATTAATTCTAGTTGGAGACTGGTCCAAACGTTTGGATGGAACGTATACACATATTAAAGTTTCTATTTGATCATGGATACAAAATTTGAAGGACAGAAACAATAGTTGTAGTTTTTTTTTTTTTTTTTTTTTTTTTTTTAGGACCTTCTGTATTGGCAAAACATGAAAAAAATTTAATTCTTTTTTATCTTCAATTTTCCAAAATCAAAAGAAGAGAGACAAAATCTGAATCAATTGAGATAAAATTGAATATAGAAGAAAAACCGACAATTACAGAAAGCGAGGAGAGAGAAACGGAGAGGTAGAGCATCTCAGACATTTATACTTTTAGGAAATAATCTGACGTGTTCAAGCCACGCGAAGTTTGACCTCTCATTCAGTTGTTTGGTTCGGTTCTCATATCATTTTCCTTTTTTTAGTATATATTTGGTCAGAATGAAAATTTATTGAATAAAATTATAGAAAAATATCATATTATTATAGTTTAGATACCTAAATTGTCTTTATTTTTATAAAAATATTAAAATAATACAAAATTAATTAGCAGTAATGTATAAAAAAAAATTAGGAGTTTTCAATTAATTTAGACCTTACAAACTATTATTTAGTCATTCATATATGATGGAAAACAACTATAAATGAAAGTTAAACAACTATAAATGAAAGTTAAGTTAACTAAAACCCTATTGCACCATAATTCTTTGAACCTCAGGAAAAATTGGCGATGAAGTTATTAGGTAAAATAATATTAATGAAGTTGTTTGATAAAATAGGAACACAAAATAAAAAGATGCTACCTTCATGTAAAAATAAAATTTCCCTCTATTTTGTGCAAAAATGTTATTTTCAGAGAAAATAGAAGATTACGAGAATTCTAATTTTTTTTAATTTTTTATCTAATCAAATTCTTAAAAAATTAAAAAAAAAAAAAAATTATTTCCTTTCTTTTTCGTTGATTTTATCTAGCCGAACAAAATTTTAAAAAAATAAAAGGCATTATTCAATCGCCTAATTAATAAGGAGTTTATTTGAAAAAATAAACGTGCACTTATTCGAGTCCCCTTGTGGAAGAAAATTAAACTACATACTTTTCATACGTCAAGTCTTTGGGTGCATGAATCTTTGACCAAAAGTATGGTTTGTCAATCTGAATATCAGAATATGGAATTGGATTGTTGGCTAATTGAACATAAAAGTGACACACTCTGGAATCTACAAGTGAATCTTTGACCTCCCTCTATTTTGTGCCAAAATGTTGTTTTGGGAGAAAATAGAAAATTAGGAAAATTCTAATTTTTTAAAATTTTTATTTTTTATTTAATCAAATTCTTAAAAAAAATTAAAAAAAAATTTTTTCTTTATTTTCGTTAATTTTTTCTAACCAAATGAAATTTAAAAAACATTAAGAAACAATACACAATGGCTTAATTAATAGAGAACTCAGCCCCCAAAGGAGCGTGTACTTTATAGAGTCCCCGTTTGGAAGAAAATTAAACTACATACTTTTCATACGTTAAGTCTTTGGATGCATGAATCTTAGACCAAAAGTATGGTTCTGAAAAAGTGACACATTTTGGAATCTACAAGCGAATATTTGACCAAAATCAAGCTGCTGAATCTCCGCTGAGTCATGAAAACAGACCTCATTAATTCAATTATAGATAATTTTAATTTAGAGTTTAATTCACTCTGTTCTAAAAAGAATATACTCTGTGGGATTAAAATTTTTTAAAGAAATATGTGGGCCATGTATTATTCTCTTAAAAGTTACTACCATTTAAAATTTTGAATATCCAAATTTAAAATTTTAAACTCTAAAAACATATATGAAAATATGTAAAATATATTATTTCAAAAAGGAAAGTAGATAATTATTTTGGGATAATCCAAAAAGAAAATATGGACATTCTTTTTGGAATATAGTGAGTAATTTGAATATTACTTAAATTTTAATTACCATTTAAAATGGAAATTTTAAGTAACAAGAACATTACTTGTCACTAAATGCTTAATGCTAAAAATTAAAAAAAAAAAATTTAATTTTTTAATTACCCCTAAATTTTAGTACTGAAACCGTACTTAATTTTCAATTTTATGAAACAACACCTCAAACTTAATATGTCCAAGGACACATAACATAAGTGATGGAAACAAATCTCACAAATATTTTAACTTTAGAAATCATGTGACATTCAAAAAGAATTCAAATGACATTTCAACATTTTGATAATTCATTCATGTTATGTTCGGTTTTATGGAATTGATTTCTTAGAATTGAAATTAAAGAAAAATTAGTTCTTAAATTAATTTAATATATATATTTTTATTTTTAATTTCAATTCAAAAACAACAATTTCATACAAACGAACACAATTCTATTTTATTCGATTTAATTTGAATTAAATCCTCTCATGCCGATATTGTAAGAGTTCTTCCAAGATTGAATCAAATTAAAATCTCTAATTAAGGATGACATATAAATAAATGTGTGCAATGTAATGATTAAGACTGTGCCAACTTTGCCATTATTTTCCACATTTCAAACGTTGAAGAAAATGAAAATGACTGGATTACAATTTTCATGGTTGTGTTGAACTTTGCACCTTACTCATAAATATTGTCACGTGGATTCTTCTTCTGTCTATTTTTGGTTTACTTTTCCACAGTTCATTAACAACGGGTATTGTCTTTGTGGATTCATTATTTCTTTACTTGAATCACGAGGTCTATATATATATATATATTTTAGATTTCTGTCGACAATGGTAATATTGGAACTTTTAAAACATTCCATAACTCTTCATTGTCCACAGAAATCTTGCTGTCCCCTGTCTCATTTGTATTGGATAATTATCAAAAAAATTCCTTAAAAGTGGTCCTAAGGGGATTCAAATTCCGGACCTCTCTCAAATATGTGTAAACACTTCATTTTAGAAACATGAATTTGACAAACAATACATATCATGATCATGAGATGAAAAATATATTCGTGTGTCACACTTGAGGAGGCCCGAGATGACATGGGCCGGATATAACTTGCAAACGCGACATTCAGTCCGTACAGATGGGTCAGGCCCATAGAAAGACACTGCCATATGGGCCGAACGCGCATAAGCCCATCAAAGATGACCAGGACTCATGGAGGAACGGGCCTAGATCCAGCAATCCATCAACATTTGTAAATATCTATAAATAGGAGAAGTAATGGAAAGAAAGGGAGGAGATATTCTTTTGGGTTGAAATACAAGAATTCTAGAGAGAGAAAGAGGGAGGGAATTTCTTGTATCTTCAATTGGCGCCGTCTGTGGGAACGCATGGAAGATTGGTTGATCAATGATTATTATCGCGTGGATTCAGACCAATTTGGTTGATCGAGACTCGATCTTTGGGAGTTGGATCCAGATCTGAGCGATTGTGACCTACTCTGGAGGAATTTTAGTTCCTGAAGCTTTGGCAAAAGTGGCTTCAGATCTACGCAACAACGAGTTGTTCGATTGTGGCAGGATCTGACGGATTTAGAATTCGGACAATTCAGATCTCGTCAACCGTGAGCATAATTCGGAGAATTCGAAACCAGATCTGAAAAATTCCCACTCACGAAGCTCGGATCTACTCGCGAACTTGAGATTAATGCCTTTACTCCATTCAGGAATAATGATAGGTGAAAGCTCCAATCCGATGGAGGCTGTCCAGCAAACAAAGCTTGAGGAGTTGATGAACTTGATCGAGGCTCTCAAAAAAGAGAATGCAGAATTGAAAGCTGGAATGCAACATCAGCAAATGCCCGCGGTTTCGCGTCCACCTCCGGCCGGAGAAGGAGGTGTTCAATCTAATATCGCGCATCAAGGCGAGCAGGACGAGAACAGTCAGTCAACTCTCCACCGTGATTTGCCGCCAAATGCTCGTCGAGTTGAGGATCACGAAGGATCGACTCACGTTGATCCGCGACATGAGCAGATCAGATATAATGAAGCCATGACCTTAGATCCGCATCGGGAAAGGTTCAACCGAGAGGAGGTGATAGAGGTTGATCACCGCCAAGTTGCGTCGCCTTGGCAAAGAGAGCTCATAGAGGAACGGTCGTTCGATCCGTCCTACCGGCCTTCCATGGCTACAATCACTCATCGCGGTTCGGAGAGCAGAACCGTAGCCCACAGAGCTACCACTGGGCGCCAAAGAGAGAATGAAGCGCTCCGATCCGCAGCTCGAACGGTTGATTCACCATTCACTGACGAGATCCTGAATGCCCCTCATCCAAGGAAGTTTGCTATGCCAGTATTTATTTTGTTTGACGGAACAACCGATCCGATCGATCATGTGTACCATATCCAGTTGAAGATGGCCCTGAATATGGAAAACGATGCTTTAATGTGCAAATGTTTCCCTACAAGCCTAGCTGGACCGGCGCTCAGCTGGTTCAAGAACTTGCCTAAGAGCTCCATTGGTAGCTTCCGAGATCTGTGCGATCGGTTCATAAGTCAGTACTATGGGAACAAGCGTCCGCCAAAGGACATCTCAAGCCTATTCACAATGAGACAGCACAAAGATGAACGTCTCCAGGCTTTTCTCACCAGGTTTAATCTCACTAAGAGTATGGTGATCGAATGCCACCCTTCTACAGTGGTTTAAGCCTTTAAGTTAGCCATGACAAGTGGCACTCCGTTCCATACCAGTCTGGTAGTGAACACGCCGACGACTATGGATGAACTCAATGAAAGAGCCGACGGCTTTGTGCGCCTAGAAGAAGAGGAGGCAGCCAATGCTCGGACAGCAACGCTCGTGTCGACCGAGGAGAAGTCCAAGGCAAAGATCAGGCAGAAGCAGGCTCAGCCGCAGCGTCAGACCTCCTGGAAGGTAGAAAAGAGGTCCAGGGAGGAAGAGCTGATCACTCCGCTGAAAGTCACTCTGGCGAGGCTATATCAGGAGAACAAAGATAAGTTTCATCCACCACTGCCAATTAGGCAACCCCTCGAACAGAGGGATCAGACTAAACATTGTGCTTTCCATTCCGATTTCGGTCATCAGACTAATGAATGCAGGAATTTGAGAAGACAAGTGGAGATGTTGATAGCTAGAGGGGAGTTCGCGAGTTACGTTCAAGGCTCGGCGACAGAGCAGAATCGACCGATGGAACAAGTAAAAAGGAGCCATAAACAAAGCTCCCACAATTCACAACCAGTTCGTATAATCAATGCTATCCACGGTCGACCCGAGCCCAGCGAAGATTAAGATGAGCTGCTCCGAGCGCACCTACGGCAGGCGCAGATGAAGAAGAGGGTCAGCAGTGTGAATACTCTGCACCAGCAGATCACATCGATATAGATAAAGTTCGACAGGACAGACCTGCAGCGTGTTCAAATCCCCCATGAAGACCCGTTGGTAGTCAGTTTGACAGTGGCGGACTGCTTGGTGCGCAGAGTTCTGATCGATCCCGGGAGCAGTGCGAATGTCATGCCGAGGGACACATTTGATCGGCTCGAGATTAAACCGGAGAGGCTCAAGCCCACTGGAAATCCCCTGTTAGGATTCGATGGCAAGAGGGTGGAGCCCGTCGGAATGGTGGAAGTAGAAGTTCAAGCTGCAGAACGAACTCTTATGGAAACTTTTGTGGTTGTAGAGATTCACCCCTCGTACAATCTCCTGATGGGAAGAGGATGGATTCACAGAGTCTAAGGAGTACCCTCAACTTTGCATCAGGTCATGAGGTGCCTCGGACCCGATGGAAATAAGGTAATAAACATTCGTGGGGATCAGGTTGCAGCCAAAGAGTGCTATTCCGTCACACTAAAGTATGCTGGGAAAGGGAAGGCGCCCGTCCGACCGCCAAGCCCCAGATAGCAATTATAGGAACCTCCGCCCAAGCAGAACAGGGTGGAGGGGTCAGTTGACTTGACCGAAGAGCCCCTTCTGGATGTGCAGATCGATCAGTCCAAGCCAGAACGAACTACCAGAGTAGGAATAAGACTGACCAGGGAAGAGCGGCAAGAGCTAGCTGACTTCTTGTCTCACAATGCCGATGTATTTGCATGGAGTCACCTAGACATGCCTGGAATTAATCCCTCTGTATCCTGTCATTCTTTGAATGTCAATCCCAATTTCAAACCAGTAAAACAGAAGCAATTAAGATTTGCTCCAGAACGCAACCAAATCATAGCCGAGGAAGTTGATAGGCTGCTTGATGCGGGATTTATCAGAGAAGTACACTACCCTGATTGGTTGTCCAACGTCGTTGTCGTGCAAAAGAAGAATGGGAAATGGCGAGTATGCATTGATTTCACCAATTTGAACAAAGCCTGTCCGAAGGATAGCTTCCCGCTGCCAAAGATTGATCAAATGGTGGATGCTACCACCGAGTATGAACGCTTAACCTTTCTGGACGCTTATTCAGGTTATAATCAGATCCCTATGGACCTAGCAGATAAAGAAAAAACTTTTTTTGTAACCGAGCGAGGGACATACTGCTACAAAGTTATGCCTTTCGGACTAAAGAACGCGGGAGCAACTTATCAAAGACTTGTTAGCAAAATTTTCAAGGATCAAATTGGAAAGATTGTGGAAGCCTATATTGATGATATGGTGGTAAAGAATAGGAAGAAGAATGATCATCTGAAACATCTGCAAGATATATTTGATGTGCTGAGGCGATATGGTATGAGGCTCAATCCAACCAAGTGCTCGTTCGGTGTGAGTTCCGGTCAGTTTTTGGGACACGTGGTCAACTGCAGAGGCATCGAAGTTAGCCCCGCTCAAGTAGAGGCTTTGATTAAGAATGCTGAGCCAAAGACGATCAGAGAGGTGCAAGCCCTCACAGGACGAATAGCTGCATTAAGTCGATTCATTTCAAAATTGTCAGACCGCTGCAAGCTGTTCTTTGACACGATTCGGAGTCATGGAAGACAGGTCTGGGGAGATGAGCAACGACAAGCATTGACCCATTTGAAGGAATATATGCAGAATCCACCAGTCCTGTCAGCCCCAGATCCAGAAGAAAAGTTATTTTTGTATCTTGGAGTATCTAGTGTTGCGACAAGTGCTGTTCTGATTCGTTGCAAGGAAGGCGTGCAACACCCGGTATTTTATGTCAGTAAAACAATGACCGAGGCAGAACGAAAATACTCGAAGGCCAAACGGGTGATACTTGCACTGGTAAACGCAAAAAGAAAGTTGAGGCATTATTTCGAATCCCACCCTATAGCTGTTTTAACAACTTTTCCAATCAGAATACTTATGCACAAGCCAGAACTCTCGGGCAGAATGACAAAGTGGGCCATAGAGTTAAGTTCATTTGACATAACATATGAGCCGAGAACAGCTGTCAAAGGACAAGCGGTAGCCGATTTTCTGCTAGAATGTGACTCTGAAGATACGAAAGAAGACCTCAGGTGCGGCTCTTGGAAACTTTATGTGGATGGCTCCTCTAACCAGATGGGGGCTGGCATTGGGGTTAAACTGCAAACCCCAAAGGGTACTTCTTTGAGTCAAGCACTCAGACTTGAGTTCCGAGCCACCAATAACGAAGCGGAATATGAGGCGTTGCTGAATGGGTTAAAGTTGGCCAAAGAGTTACAGGTCAGAAGTTTAACTGTTTATAATGACTCACAGTTGATTGTTCAGCAGGTAAATGGTGAGTACGCGACCAAAGATGACACGATGGGGGCATATCGTTCTGCCGTTCTGCATAAAGCCAAGGACTTTGCAAAGATTGAATTCATACAGTTACCGAGGGAACAGAATGCAGATGCGGACCGGTTAGCATGTAGTGCTTCGAGTTCCGGTGAAACATTGGCGAGGGTGATTCCAGTAGGAATATTGACCCAGCCATCTATTTTCGAAGAACCTTTGGACTCTGACCCTTGGCAAGTCAACGTCATACCGTATGAACCGAGTTGGATTGACCCCATCATTACTTATATTCGAGATGGCGTTTTGCCTATGCAAAGGGATGAAGCTAGGAAACTCAAAAAGAATGCTGCAAAGTACGCCATCGTGCATAACCAGCTGTACAGAAGATCCTACTTTGGCCCATACTTGAAGTGTGTCACCCCCGCGGAGTCGCAGCAGGTATTGCGAGCTATTCATGAGGGTGTGTGTGGCAATCATTTTGGGGGAAGATCGTTAGCGCATAAAGCAATGACACAAGGGTATTTCTGGCCGAACATGTCAAGAGATGCAGAGGAGTTCTCTCGAAGGTGCGATAAATGCCAACGATATGGACCGTTGATCCACCAACCACCTGAGGAATTGCACGTAATGGCCTCGCCATGGCCTTTCGCGCAATGGGGGATGGATGTGGTCGGTCCTCTGCCAACTGCAAGAGCTCAGAACAAGTATGTGTTACTGGCCACGGATTACTTCACTAAGTGGGTGGAAGCAGAACCATATCCTAGTGTGACTCAGACTCATGTGAGACGATTTATTTGGAACAATATTATCTGCCGTTTCGGCGTTCCAAGATCAATAGTCATGGATAATGGCACGAACCTCGACAGCAAGCAAGTAAGAGAGCTGCTGGAGGAGTATGGAATTAACCAGAAGTTGGCTGCAGTAAGTCATCCTCAGGCCAACGGATAAGCAGAAATTACAAACAGAACCATTTTCGCCTACATTAAGAAGAAGCTGGAGGACCATAAAGGGAAGTGGTTGGATGAGCTCCCGAACGTCCTATGGGCTTACAGAACCACCCCAAGGCGGCCGACTGGGGAGAGCCCGTTTGCAATGGCATATGGTACCGAGGCAGTTATACCGGTTGAGCACTTAGTCCCAACTATTAGAAGCTTAGCATGGAGTCGAGATCAGAACGACAAGATGTTAAGATTGAACCTCGATATGATAGACGAAAGGAGGGACGCTGCAGCAATAAGGTTAGCATCATACCAGCAAGTATTGGTGAATAGTCACAACAAAAGAGTGAAACACAGAGATTTTGCCCCTGGCGATCTGGTTCTGAAAAGAAAGGTGGGCATAGTAAAAAAAATGATGCCACCCTGGGAAGGCCCATACAGAATTGCAGAAGTCATAGGCAAGGGAGCATATACGTTGGAAACCATGGCGGGAAGGTTGGTCAGCAAGCCCTGGAATGCCACGTCTCTGAAGAGGTACTACCAATAAAAGTTAAGTTTCGGCTTTATTGGGTGTTGTTTGTTCTCAATCAAGTACATATGAATGTGCAAATTCCTGAAGTTTATAAAAATAACTTTCCTCTTCAATGGGTTGCTAAAAATAAAAATAAAAATAAAAAAAATGAAAAGCCAAGTGGCAAGTGGCATTCTAGCCGAGCGCCAGGCACTTGAGCAAGATAAGTGGCAGCTGGCACCATAAGCCGAACGCCAGACACTTGCTAAAAAATGAAAAGCCAAGTGGCAAGTGGCATTCTAGCCGAGCGCTAGGCACTTGAGCAAGATAAGTGGCATCTGGCACCATAAGCCGAACGCCAGGCACTTGCTAAAAAATGAAAAGCCAAGTGGCAAGTGGCATTCTAGCCGAGCGCCAGGCACTTAAGCAAGATAAGTGGCAGCTGGCACTATAAGCCGAACGCCAGATACTTGCTAAAAAATGAAAAGCTAAGTGGCAAGTGGCATTCTAGCCGAGCGCCAGGCACTTAAGCAAGATAAGTGGCAGCTGGCACCATAAGCCGAACGCCAGACACTTGCTAAAAAATGAAAAGCCAAGTGGCAAGTGGCATTCTAGCCGAGCGCCAGGCACTTGAGCAAGATAAGTGGCAGCTGGCACCATAAGCCGAACGCCAGGTACTTGCTAAAAAATGAAAAGCCAAGTGGCAAGTGGCATTCTAGCCGAGCGCCAGGCACTTAAGCAAGATAAGTGGCAGCTGGCACTATAAGCCGAACGCCAGACACTTGCTAAAAAATGAAAAGCCAAGTGGCAAGTGGCATTCTAGCCGAGCGCCAGGCACTTAAGCAAGATAAGTGGCAGCTGGCACCATAAGCCGAACGCCAGACACTTGCTAAAAAATGAAAAGCCAAGTGGCAAGTGGCATTCTAGCCGAGCGCCAGGCACTTGAGCAAGATAAGTGGCAGCTGGCACCATAAGCCGAACGCCAGGCACTTGCTAAAAAATGAAAAGCCAAGTGGCAAGTGGCATTCTAGCCGAGCGCCAGGCACTTAAGCAAGATAAGTGGCAGCTGGCACTATAAGCCGAACGCCAGACACTTGCTAAAAAATAAAAAGCCAAGTGGCAAGTGGCATTCTAGCCGAGCGCCAGGCACTTAAGCAAGATAAGTGGCAGCTGGCACCATAAGCCGAACCCCAGACACTTGCTAAAAAATGAAAAGCCAAGTGGCAAGTGGCATTCTAGCCGAGCGCCAGGCACTTAAGCAAGATAAGTGGCAGCTGGCACCATAAGCCGAACGCCAGACACTTGCTAAAAAATTAAAAGCCAAGTGGCAAGTGGCATTCTAGTCGAGCGCCAGGCACTTAAGCAAGATAAGTGGCAGCTGGCACCATAAGCCGAACGCCAGACACTTGCTAAAAAAAAAAAAAAAATTGATGATGATGAAAAAGCCAAGTGGCAAGTGGCATTCTAGCCGAGCGCCAGGCACTTGAGCAAGATAAGTGGCAGCTGGCACCGCAAGCCGAACGCCAAGCACTTGCCATAAACAAGCACACGACAAAGTTAATATAAAAGAAAAGAGAGAAAATGTATATATATATTGAAAATAGGTTTGAACAGAGCGTAACACAAAGGAAAAAGAGAAAAAGAGTTCTGTCATCTCATTCATAATAAGCATTGAGTTTACAAAAAATGAAATATTCAAGTCACATTGTTACAAAAAAGTATGGAATCGAAGAGTCCGGAGGAGTCCTAGCTAGCTGCCTCAGTACCGACAGCATCCTGGTTGTGCCGACCCGCCTCCTCGGTCCCATCAGCCATCTCACCCTCATGAGGCGGGGAATCAAGATGAATAACAGAGTCATTCTGCTGGGGGCCAACGTCAGCAGTGGCTATGGGAGGTACCACAGTTGACGATTGAGGAGCGGTAGGAGGAGCTGTAGTGATCCTTGAGGAAGCAATGTCCTGGCACTCATCAAATATGTGCTCCGCTTTGGTGGGTTCTAGGTCAACATAAACCCCCAGAGGGTCAATCCCTAAATCCTTATCGACCTCATCTGGAGTTGAGCTGGTCTGTCCCTCATCCGGAACTCAGTCGGAGAAACCTTCTCGGAATCCTTGAGCATATCTAAGAGCGCCGACCCTTGAGAACCGAGCATGAAGAGCCAGCATCCCACCATTCACTCTGCTGATTGTATCAATCAGAGCAGTACGCTCATCCAGAGCTCTCTTCTCAAAAGCCATCCGAGCAGACTGTTCATCAGCCAGAAGGCGCTGGAGCTCTGCCTTTTCGTCTCTGATTGAATCACGCTCAGTCTGCCAGACACTCTTTTCGAGCTGGAGGGCATCCTTCTTATCCTGAAGAGAGTCATTTTCCTTCCTCAAGACATCTCTTTCTTGTTCGGTTTTTTCAAGCCGAGCCAATACCTCGGTATTCTTGCTGGCGAGAAGGTCGTTTTCCTTATTGGCCACCTCCAGGCTATCAGAAAACTTACGAGCCCTGGCGTTCCCCATCTCTACCTGCTTCTGCATAGCCATCATTCCGAACAAAGTCTGCATAGATATACATTAATAATGGTTAAACCGATAGTCTGGTCGGGCGAAGGCAAGACCAAATAACATGAGAGGATTCATGAGTTGGAAAATAAAAGTCACCTCCATGGCAGATTGGGGAAAGCGGCTGAACACATCCTTCTGGGATAGACCTTTCGCCGCCTCAAGGTCTTTCGGAGTCCATATGCTCCTATAATACGCCATGGTGGTCTGGCCATCCTTTAGCATGGTGTCGTTCGGCTTCACGAACGTCCCATCCGTTCGGGTGTACCGAGGAGCCCATGGTGGTAAAGTGGGAAGAGAAGGGGAGCCTGAAGCAGAAGCAGAGGCACCAGCTGCAACAGGCCCGGAGGGGGCAGGAGCTCTGACCGGGCGATGCAAGAGAGCACCCGGCCCAGAGACCCGGGTCTTCTTATGAGAGGTTCCTCCTCAGGGTCGACTCCACTGTCAGGATGAGGCCTTTTGCCTCGTTCTTTGTCCCGAGCGCCCCCAGCGGCAGTAGGGGCTGTAGTGATTTGTGGAGACGCGCTCGGGTTGGTAGCAGGGGTGCTGACAACAGAGTCAATAGCCACCGTACTCGGGATGGTGTCAGAGATGGTGGCTGAGGAAGAGGCTGATGCAGGAGAGGAGGTTGCCCCAGCAGCAGAAATGGCTGGGGGAGTATTTTTCTTCCTGCCAAAGGAGGGAATCTGAAGCCTGCTCATGTTATAGCCGAGGGATGAGAGCGCTAGGAGGTTGTCTGAAGTGAGGAGGTCTGAGCAGGAAGGAATATCGTTCAGAACGTATTTCTTCAAGTAATTACTCCTATCCCTGCAAACACTGTAGCTCAAGTCATCACAAGGTATTCCTAAGGAGCGGCATAAGAAAGTACAAAAGCGAGGAACACATGTTTCGCAGGGGCAATCGTTTTTGTGAAATTTGAATTTCTTATATGAGGAAACAGAACAGACGCCAAAGGCGCTCGGGATTGGGTAATCCTCTGCAGCCGGCGAAGACCAAGCCCCACTAATGCCCACGATGTTATCCCTCCAACCCTTTTCAGATTTGATTGTGTCCGTACATATGGACATCTTCTCGATCGGGTAGAGGTGGTAGAAGGGCTCGTTAGTTCGGATCTTACTGACCTTATAACACAGAAGAATATCTATGAGGTCAAGGTCCAGACTTCTGTCACGAATCAACAATAGCATAACGGATATGATTCTAAAGAAATTGGGGTTTACCTGCAGGGGGGATATCCCCAGTCTATTGAAGACATAATTAAAGAAGGGGTGCAGAGGGAACCTAACGACATTCAGTTGAAGGTTTGAAAATAAAACTTTGCCGGGAAGGAGGCCGGCACCGGTCATAATATTAACATCCTTAGGGCAAACCCTAACTTGGATGTTGTCAGGAAGTCTAAGTCTCATACGAAGAACATCTAGATCTACAACCATGGTGGAAGTGTTTGAAGGATCTAAAAGGGTAAAAAGAAGCCTGCCGAAAGTAAAAAGGAACAAAACTAACCTCTGAGGTAGAAAGCAACAAAGAGCACTGCAAGACCGCTGGAAGAATGACTCTTGAAGGATTTCACCGGAAAAAGCTTAGCACTGTTCTAAAAAGAAAGAGATTTGACTGATGATGGAGACGGTAAAAAGGCATGAAGTGGTATTCTAGAGCCTTATAAAGGCGAGGGGGACCCGAGGGCCGAAGCGTCAGGAAGGCGAGAAATTCATCGAGCCCCGGAACATTGATTCTGGATCTGACCGTCCGTTCCCCCATGTGGGTTTCTCGAGCCGTCAACGTCATGATGAGATGCCTTCAATAATTACCCCCTTATTAAACAAGGGGTAATTATGGGGGCAGTTGAGGAGGCCCGAGATGACATGGGCCGGATATGACTTGCAAACGCGACATTCAATCCGTACAGATGGGTCAGGCCCATAGAAAGACACTGTCATATGGGCCGAACGCGCATAAGCCCATCAAAGATGACCAGGACTCATGGAGGAACGGGCCTAGATCCAGCAGTCCATCAACATTTGTAAATATCTATAAATAGGAGAAGTAATGGAAAGAAAGGGAGGAGATATTCTTTTAGGTTGAAATACAAGAATTCTAGAGAGAGAAAGAGGGAGGGAATTTCTTGTATCTTCAACACTACACACAAAATAAACTGGTTCTTGAATTTGGGCCAGCCAGCAGCTTACATTATACTTGGACAATCACATGGGTTAAGCCCACGACTTTCTCACAGCCTGTAAACAAATTCTTAAATATGATTAACACTCAACTCATAAAATTTTTTTTCTATATAACCAAATTCTTAAAAAAATTTAAAATTTTCTACTTCCTTTCTTTTTTCACTGATTATATCTAACCAAACAAAACTTAAAAAAATTATGAAGTATTACTTAATGGCCTAGTGTAACGAGATTCGATCAAAAAATTTAAACTATTACATAACTAACATTCAACTCATATATATCTAATTATTTTTTCATTTAAATTCAGCATTGAACAACTTCCCTCTTATTACATTCTCCCGAACTCGGAATGCCATACTTTTCATTTGTCAAGTCTTTGGATGTATTATGGGGGCGGAACCCGCACTTGAATCTTTGACCAAAAGTATGGATTGTTAATCTGAAAATGGAATTGGATTGTTGGCTGATTAACGTAAAAAGACAAGAATACAGCTTATCTAGTGACATATGATTGAACATAAAGTAGACACATTTTGGAGTCTACATGTGAATCTTTGACCAAAATCAAGCTGCTGAATCTTAAAGAATAATGCTAAAAAATGGGTATAACCCATACTTATTATTTTTTTTTAAGTTTAAAAGAGGTGTGAACCTCTTATTAAAACACATTAGTGTGTAGGACACAATCTGTCTTGATGGGACAAGACTAAGCATTATCCTTTAAATATTATTAAAAATAGTAAGTACTAATTAAAATCAGATAAAATTTTAAGTAATGGGAATATCACTTAATTTAAAAAGATTTTTAAAAAATATTTATTTTTTAAATTATTCTTTAAAAATTTTAGTACTCAAAATTTGTTCTTAAAATTATTCTTTAAAATTTTAGTACTCAATTTTATGAAATAACACCTTAGACTTAAGAATCTGTTTTGGGTTGCTGTTTGAATATTAAAAACGCTTTTAATAGTAGAGCTATTATAAAAGTACTATCAGTAAAACACAGTTAAGCGTTTGGTAATACATTGTATAAAGCACTTTTTATACTTGAAGCACTTTTAAATTTGTTTGGTAATAATGTTGCTTAAAGCACTTTTATTACTAATTTTACTATATTACCCTTACACTAAAGATATGCTAATTCCCTAATATTAAATATTATAAAATTCTATTGAGTTCAATAATTTATAAAGATGAGCTTGTATTTTTTTTTTTTTTTTTAAATATCACATATTTTGTTTATGATATCGAATTTGTATTGAGTAC
Organism: Cornus florida; assembly: GCF_030987335.1. Taxonomy (NCBI): domain Eukaryota; kingdom Viridiplantae; phylum Streptophyta; class Magnoliopsida; order Cornales; family Cornaceae; genus Cornus; species Cornus florida. The sequence continues at coordinate 35,045,655 of NW_026775580.1, read as the reverse complement.
TAATATATAAATAAATTAAACATATTCTAATGATGATTAATTTGTATTTGATTTGGATCTTCTAGTAATAAAATAAGCATATTTGCTTATATACTATCTAATAATGAAATTTAATAATATAATGTTTTGCAATATAGACAACATTTCATAAAATAAAACTAAACACTTTAACCATAATTAATAATTTTATTACTTGTCATTTAAGATAGCATAATTGTATTATAGTTATTTTAAAAACAAATTACAAGTCATAATTTATTAAAAATTAAACATCTAACAATTATATAATTAAGAAGTTATATAACACCCATCTCATTGTCATTGTCAGTGTACCTCTCATGTGGGTGTACATCATTGTTATTCCCTTCTTCATCAGGCACTAAATCCAAATTCTCATCAAAGCGTTGAAATTCCTCATCAATAATAGCCGTTCGCCATATAAAATTATAAATTGTCATGGATGCAATAACAATTGCATCTTGTTTTGAAAAACTAAAACTAGACATTCGTGATAGAATTTGCCATTTTGCTTTCCAAACACCACAGAAATCAAATGACATTTCAAAAAGAAATCAACTGACATTTCAACATTTTGATAATTCATTCGTGTTATGCTCAGTTGTATATAATTGATTTTTTAGAATTGAAATTGAAGAAAAATTAGTTCAAAAATTAATTTAAATAATTTTTTTTTTCAATTTCATTTTCAATTCAAAAATAGCAATTTCATGCAAACAAATACAACTCTATTTTATGTGACTTAATTTGAATTAAATCCTACCACACTTGTATTATAAGAGTTATTTCAAGATTGAATCAAATTAAAATCTCTAATTAACGATGACATTAAATATATGTGCGCAATATAATGATTAAGACACATTTCAAACGTTGAAGAAAATGAAAATGATAGCCGACTGGGATTACAATTTTTCATAATTGTGTTAAACTTTGCACCTCACGCCTAAATATTGTCATGTGGATTCTTATTCTGTCTATTTTTGGTTTATATTTCCACATTTCAATCACACAGAGGTATTGCCTTGAATAGGTCAACATTTTTTTTTTATTTGGATTTCTATTAACAATGGTAGTGTCGGACCTTTTAGAACATCTTATAATTCACCACTGAACACCTATAATCCCCCGTCTCATTTACACCAAATAATTATCGAAAAAAATCCTTAAAAATAGTCCTAAAGGGTGTGGAATTCCCTACCTCTCAAATATGAGTCAACATTTCATTTTTGAAACATGAATTTGACAAACACTACATGTCATAATCGTAAGATGAGAAATATATTCGTGCGTACAACATCACTGGTTCTTGAATTTGGGCCAGCCAGCAGCTTACATTATCCTTGGACAATCACATGGGTTAAGCCTGTCATGACTTCCAATCATGTCATGGGAATAAATCGCTCACAATAATATCATACAACATTGTTATTAATGTATGTCTAATGTAGTAAATTAGTAATAAAAGTGATTTAAATAACATTGTTACCAAAACAAATTTAAACCTACTTTAAGTATAAAAAATGCTTTATAAAATGCATCACCAAATATATAATATATTTTTTAGTGACAATAATTTTGTGACAGTGCTACTATTAAAAGCGGTTTCATTATTCTAACAGTAATTCTAAACGACTTTTAAAAAAACACTTTCTAAATTGAGTTCAGATATAAATAACAAATTTGGGTCAAGGATTTTGAGTTCAAAAGATTATAAACCATCATTGGCTTTGGGTTTTTAATATATTTTGCTGCGGAGGCCCAAAACTTTAAAATTTTGAAATGGCAAATTTGTAAATACATAATATAATATGCACAAAATAAAAAAAATGAAAAATTAAATGGAGATACTTGGTAAAAAAAATAATAATAATAAAGAATGAATGGGAATAACTATCCCCTGATAACTTACATGATTCTTTATGTGTTTGTGTTTGGATCTTCTTCGATACAATTTTTGTACTATAATAAATGTCCAGAATCATTCACATGTGTGGTAGGTCACACTTGTCCGATCTCAACAATAGAATATAATATATCCAATCAATTTAGTGTATCTATTTATTTCTTTAGCCTAACAAATAAGTGAAAATCTTAAAAAGTTTCTTATCATTGTGCAATGCGTAATTAATTATATTTATGTTATGTTTGGCATCGAATCATCAGTTTTAATTTAGAATTAGAAAAAATTTAGTACAAATTTTAAACAAAATTTTTTTCAATTTTAAATTTAAAACACTGATTTAATTTTCTAAAAAAAAAAATTAAAAATAAAAAATTTGGGCAAAGCCCACTCAGGCACAAGTTTCCAGTGGACCCAATTGTGGGCCTAAATAGCAATCTCCATGAGGATTGGAATAATCAAACGAAACTACATCGGGTCGGAAAATATTCCTACACGTGAATTCACATTGCTCACCAAAATTGAGGAAAAAAGCACCAAATGTTAAGCATTTGGGCATCCATGGATAATGTCAACAGTCCACTATTACTATAAAATAATAATAAATAATTTAAAATTCAAATGCATTTGACGCAGTCAGGAATGATGTTACCCTTTACTCACTTAAATTTAGTTAAATGAGTTTGATTCTCAAATTTTGTAAAATTATATCATGAATTGTTAGAAGAATAATGATTAAGAGTCCAACAATCAGACACATTTAATTTTCGATTTTCGAATTCCTTATTATTATTCTTATTAGTTTAATTTAATACCTTTTTAAATTGAAGAAATTCTCTTAGTATCTATAATATTTTGTACTTCTTATTTATTTATTAAATAAATAAGAAATCTTTTGTTATTTAATTTAATTTTATTTTGGTAAGTATTTGTTCTTTGATTTAGTTAATGAAAACATTTTTCACGTATTATTTCCTATTTGAAGTTCTCTATAATTATAAAGTAGCTCTTGTAGAAGTAAATATTATTTATGATTTACTCTTTTTATAAAATAAAAAAAAAATTCCTGACGACAATATAATTTACTTTTGGTAACATCCAAATATCATGTACATATGGATTAGTGTTACAAGTGCAACTTCTTTCATATCGAATTTGAATGAGGATTGAAATGTGTACAAATGGGTGAGTATGCAGTACTATACAACAATTTAATTTTTTTAAGTAAATGAACAAGCGTCCACCAGTTACTTTTGATATCAGAGCCATACTCAGTCCTTAATCCGGTGTCACACCAAGCGCCTGAGTCGAAAGGTGTCTGGGACTGACCCTGGGTAGATAGGGTGACCTGACCGCAATGAGAGTCTTGTGCGGGTTCAGATGGAAAAAAATGTTACAAGTGCAACGGTAAAGAAAAGTTGGTCCATCTACTTATAAAATTATTATAAACTAAGATTATAGGGTGTCCATACTTAAACACCACACACTCTCTCTCTCTCTCTCTCTCTATATATATATATATATATATATATAGATTAAAAGGCCTTTTTATTTCACACCCTTCTTTATGTTTGCTTTATAGCTCAATAATTTTCCTAAATTAACTCCAATGCACTCATTATATAATTGGATTTAATATGACACTTAATTTCAAACTCCACCACACCAAAGAAGGGTGCACGTTTGGGACAACTTGGCTCACATGCATATAGCAAGAATATAGGAAAAGTTACTTACCCAAAAAGATTAATTGATTGAAAAAAAAAAAATAAATGAAAAGTAGTTTATTAAAAAGTCATGTCTCGTGAGTCGTGACTGCTCTTTTGTTTTATTCATTGAACCAAACTCTAATCTGTATTTAATATTATAATTACAACTATTATTAGATATTTTATTAATAACAATTGTAGTGTTTACTATTGGCAACTATATAATGCTTCTATCTTCTTTTTCTTTGACCTTTTCATCACTCCATTTCCTAATTTCAAGGAGTATTCCACGACTATAACGCACTCTTTGACACAATCATAGGAAATAATAAGAAAAGAAAATTAATTTTTTTTAGTATGTATTTGGTTAGGATGTAAATTTATTCAATAAAATCATCATATTATTATAGTTTAGATACCTAAATTGTTTTTATTTTTATAAAAATCGTAATATAATAAAGAATTAATTAGCAATAATGTATATAAAAAATTAGGAGTTTTTAATTAATTTAGACCTTACAAATTACTATTTATTCATTCATTCATATATGATGGAAAACAACTATAAATTAAAGTTAAGTTAACTAAAATCCTATTGGACTATAATTCTTTGAAATGTAGGAAAAAAAGACGATGCAGTTGTTCGGTAAAATAATATTAATGAAATTGTTCAGTTAAATAAGAACACAAAATAAAAAGATGCTGCTTTCGTGTAAAAAAAAAAATTTCCTTGTATTTTGTGGGAAAAAGTTGTTTTGGGAGAAAATAGAGGATTGCTAGAATCTTAATTTTTTAGAAATTTTTATTTTCTATCTAATCAAATTAAAAAGTTTTAAAATTTTTTATTTCCTTTTTTCGTTAATTTTATCTAACAGAATTAGACTTTAAAAAAAATTAAGAAGCCCTATTCAACCGCCTAATTAGTAGAGGGCTCAGCCTTCAACCCGGCGCGCCCTTTTTCGAATTCCCTTTTGAAAGAAAATTAAACTGCATACTTTTCATATGTTGAGTCTTTGGATGCATGAATCTCTGACAATCTGAATATGGAATTGTATTGTTGGCTGATTGAACATAAAAGTGACACATTTTGGAATCTACAAGTGAATCTTTGACCAAAATCAAGCTGCTGAATCTCCTCTGAGTCATGAAAACCGACATCATTATTAATTCAATTATATATAATTTTAATTTAGAGCTTAATTCACTCTGTTTCAAAAAGAATATTCTTTTTGGGAGTATAAATTTTTAAAGAAATGCATGCACTATGTATTTTCTTTTGAAAAGTTACTAACTTACCTTTTAAAATTTTAAATATCCAAATTCAAAATTTTAAACTCTAAAGATATATATGAAAATATATAAAATATATTGTTTGAAAAAGAAAAGTGAATAATTAATTTGAATATTACTTAAAATGGTAAGTATCATATAAAATAGGATAAAATTTTAAGTAACAGCAACATCACTTATCATTGAATGCTTAATGTTAAAAATTTTAAAAAAATTTTAAAAAATATTAATTTTTTAATTACCCCTTAAAAATTTTAGTACTGAAACCATACTTAATTTTCAATTTTATGAAACAACACCTTAAACTTAATATGTCCAAGAACACATAAGTGATGGAAACAAATCTCAAAAATATTTTAACTTTAGAATTCATGTGACAGTCAAAAAGAATATATTCAAATGACATTTCAACATTTTTATAATTCATTCATGTTATGTTCGGTTCTATGCAATTGATTTCTTAGAATTGAAATTAAAGAAAAATTAGTTCAAAAATTAATTTAATATATATATATATATATATATATATATATATATATATATTTATTTATTTATTTATTTTCAATTTCAATTCAAAAACAACAATTCCATACAAACGAACACACTCTATTTTATTCGATTTAATTTGAATTAAATCCTCCCACGCTTATATTGTAAGAGTTCTTCCGAGATTGAATCAAATGAAAATCCTTAATTAACGATGACATATAAATAAATGTGTGCAATATAATGATTAAGAGTGTGCCGACTTTGCCATTATTTTCCACATTTCAAACGTTGAAGAAAATGAAAATGACTGGATTACAATTTTCATGGTTGTGTTCAACTTTGCATCTTACTCATAAATATTGTCACATGGATTCTTATTTTGTCTATTTTTGGTTTACTTTTCCACATTTCATTCACAACATGTATTGTCTTTATCGCTTCATTATTTCTTTACTTGAATCACGAGGTCAATATATATATATTGGATTTCTGTCGAAAATGGTAGTGTTGGACGTTCTAAAATATTCCATAACTCACTGTTGTTGACAGAAATCGTCCCTCTCATTTGCATCGGCCAATTATCGAAAAAATTCATTTTAGAAACATGAATTTGACAAACAATACATCTCATGAATTTGACAAACAAGACATCTCATGATCATGAGATGAAAAATATATTCGTGGGTACACACAAAATAAACTGGTTCTTGAATTTGGGCCAGCTAGCAGCTTACATTATACTTGGACAAGCACATGGGTTAAGCCCATGACTTTCTCATTAAACAACTTGGGCCAAACTTTTCCCTTTTATTTTTCTTCTCTTTTCATTTATCCAGTAGTTAATGTCTAATGGACTCTTCTGGTCTCATGATCTCCAGTCCAATCTTGGGCCGTATCACTTTGGGCCTCAGGGTTCTGAAAATCTGGCCCACACTGCGAATCATGTAAAATTATTTTTTCGGATTTTAATGGAAAAAATTAGAATACCCCCGGTACAGTATCCCCAGGCCTTCCAACCGTTGGATAAAATAGTGAGATTTACATGATCCAACATTTGGAAGGCCCGGGATACCGTATCTTGGAGTATTGTAGAATTTCTAGTTTAATGGGCCCAAACAGCTAAAGTTGTACTTGAAGTTTACAAAGTAATATATATATATATATATATATATATATATATATATATATAGTAAATCACTTTGTTCGGTTAATGTTACCATTTCCGAATCAATTACTCATTTAAAATTAGCAAACGAGTTAGGGTTCATCGTTGGTGTAATAAGTAAAAGTGGAGCTAACAAAACTATGAATGTATTGTTCCAAGAGTAAATTTTATCCCCGAACAATACATAAAATTCCATTTAGACTACATGTTTCTATCAAAGTGCAGTCCGTTTCTAGTTCTCTTGGACTACCCCCATAATAATTGTCCGATGCATGTAATATGAAGGGACTCATCTATTCGGTGTATATTATGAAATTCTTTAAGAGACCAAACACTAAACGCAAGGGTTTCCACGAGGCCAACGACTTGTTTGGCAATTTTTTTTACTCCAATGGACTCGCTGCTTTTGGGCCCAAAAAAATTGAATCGAGGAATGGGTTGCCGTTTTTGGAGACCCTTATGGTGATCCGCATGCGGCCTGGTTGCAAATGTTGACTTTTTAAAACAGAGAAGTTCCGCGGCAGTGTTTCAAGGGTCTGTTTGGCTAAACACAATTTCAGAAATTAGTTTTTTTGCATTTTTATTTACTCTTCTTCTCCACTGTATTGCTTAATTTTTATAATACAAAATAAATATTGTATTATTTAAATTTTTTTGCATAATATAATCGTTAGAAATATAACCGTTAGAAAAAAGTTAAAAAAAAATATATTAAAAATTTTAAAAATATTAATATTTTTTGGAGATCGAAAATGCACCATTGGAATTCACGCCATAGCTAAAATTTGGAGACTCCAAAACGCTAATGTAGCTCTCGAAAATGCTAACGTATCTCTTAAAAAATGTTGACATGGCAATCCAGAGAGCCAATTTTTAGAGAGTCCATTGGATTTGCTCTAACACACACAAAAGAACAACTATATATATTTATAACAAAATGCAATAGCAACCAATTTTCTGGGCGCGCTGTTTATTATTCTCTTTAGATTTGGTGGGTATCCAAGACTCTAAATTAACACCCAAACTGTCCCTCTAAAAGTTTGAATTTAATTTCATTAAATTTGATTAGTTGTAGAGTAAGAGGCTTGTTTTATCTATATATATATATATATATATATATATTCATACCAACACACTCCAAATAACCATTTAAGGATTAAATTGTTAACATGCTTGAAAAACAATCTCACATTGGATCCTCCTCTAATGATGCAAAGTGTTAGATCTGCTGTTTGGTTAAAGTGTGTTTGGTACAAAGTCATAAAGAGAGGCTGAAAGAGTTCAGAATATAATAAAAAAGGCGAGGCCAGGAATGGAAGGAAGGAGAGGAAAAGAAACCACCAATTCCTTTACAACTTTCAATTCTCTTTTGACCACTGTCTACCCCTTAGCCTGCCATGCCAAACGGCCCAAACCCATCAATTGTTCCTTGCCTTTTCCCTTTTCCGTAGGCTTAGTTTGGTTGGAGAGAAATGTAAAAGAAAGAAAGAAAGGGAACGGAATAAAATAGTACAAAATTTTAGAATGAAAATAAAGAACATAGACAAATTTGGATGGATAAAAGTTTATCCCCCAAAAATAAGTGGAAATGAAAGGAAAGGACTACAAAATTCTTTGAAAATTTTGTAATACTAATTTTACCCTTAAATAAAAAAACAAAATCAAAACCCCATATGAGGAGCCCTAGGCATGTTTTTATCCTCTTTTATTCTTTGTGTTCAACTAATTACTTTAGCTAGAACCCCTTATCTCCTTTGAAAAGTAGGAGTCTAGTACCGTTAGGCCACTAACTAACATATCTCCTTTAAAAAGTAAGAATCTAGTACCGCTAGGCCACTAACGTGTATTAGCCGTCTTTATATTTGCCTTTATCACTCCTTACCTACCCATTTGTCTTTTAAATGTGAAAGAGTAAAGTAACAAATTTATTAAAATAATTTGCTTCTGTTACTTTATCCAAACATGATTAAAGCATTAAGACAATCATTTTCTTTCCTTTTTTTTGGTTAATCAACCAAACACTAATAGTCTTAACACTATCATCTCATTTCTTTTCTTTTCCTTCATTCCCAACGTTATCCTCCTTTCTTTCTTTTCCCATTGGCTATTCCAAATATAGCTTCATTTCTTTACTGTTTGTTTCTTTTTCTTTCTGATTGCAATGAGGCTATACATTCAGATAATTGCCATTTAGCAGTTGCATGATCAGTACAAATGCAAACTATGTCAAAACAGGGAAAAGAAAAACTTTCAGTCTACCCATACCGTGATTCCAACCAACGGATTCGTTGAACAACTCTTGGGTAAACTATTAATAATAAGAACCGTGTCGTGGAACTTCATTCAAAAATGAAACTCTCAAGCAGACAAACGACCCTGCATCTTTTTTATCTCTCCCGCATTTTTATTTGTATAAGTAGTTCATATTGACGATGAAATTTATGAAGAGTGACCCGTTACTTGTTATTCTGTACAAATGACATAGAGTCGACGAATGAGATGGGTTCATTAACAATTCACAGATGAAAAAATGGCAAAAAATAAAACATTCACTCCTCTTCTTTGTATCTATAGTATTTTTGCCCTGGTGGTTCATAATGAGAATATTTTCATCTTTTTTGATTCCAGGCGTTATTCTCATTATGCACATTAAGGGAGGAGCCGTATGAGATGAAAATCTCACCCTCTATATCCTCTATCATATCTAGTATCTAAAAGCAAACAAAACAAATGCGCACATGCCTTGTCTTACACTAATATATCGGAATAGGAATCAAACCAAAGGACCCCTTAACTATTAAGGGGGTTAATAGAACGAATCACACTTTTACCACTAAACTATACCCGCTACAATCCGATTATTGTATACAAGTGTGACCACCCTAAAATTATTCAAATTATTTATATTTAATTCAACCACCACCATCTCCAAATTCGAAGGACCCTCCATCAGATGAAATATGACAAGTATACTGACACCAAATCGGCACCTTGGATTTGGGATTGAAGAAAATTTAGTACAAATTTCAATCCCAAATCCAAGGCACTGATTCGGTGTTCCCAAACATAACATGAATCATTTTCCTGGAAAGGGATTCCAAAATATGTTCCTAATTGCTAGATTGTTAACCATATTGGAGCCTGCAGTGCCTTGTTGATGGAGTGAGACCATTAAGCCATTGCTTGGATAACATGAGTTAAATATTAAACCATACAGCAGTCACAAATTCCTGATGGTTTTGCTATACATTTAAGAAAAAACCCACTTCTTCCCTCAGTTTGCAGCAATACATTAAACCAAAGCTTAGACAGTCACAGGGTTACACCAGGTCTATTTCACCAGTTTACATATATATACATAACTACACAACTACCAAGAAGAGAATACCTCTGTAAATGCAACCTATTAGCCACAACAAGAGACACAAAAGACAAGCCAAGGACACATATTTTACATCTACTACTACTACTGCAGAGGGAAGGGGGAGATTTAGGTACCAGTATCTGTTAGTGTCAACAGCCGAATGCGAAGATACAACACCTTCTGTCAAGGTCGTTTGCACACCCTCTTCAGTCTCTTTGCAGCTTGCACAAACCCCACAATGACCTGCAACTCGTCCAATTGCTTCACCAACACAAGAAAGAAAATTTCAGATAACCATTTTCAAACACATCCTGAAAGAAGCCTACTGTAAAGAGAAAATTCGTACACAAGCATACGAATGGTTTTTCTTCAGCCAATAATACTTTAGTTCATAAGCATTAGATTGTTACAAATTGCATTTCCAGGCATTGGTCTCACAAGTTATTATAGGTACATCATGAAGGAATAATTGTCATTTGTGTTTATGAAAGATACTCCCTCCGTCCCACAAAAAGTGTCCATCTTTCCATTTTTAGCCGTCCCAAAATAATTGTCCAATTCTAAATCTAATGTACTATTTCTTAAATATTCCTAATTTACCTTTCTTGCCTTGAAGTTATACAAGCAATTAAAGTTTGAAATAAGACCTCATGTAGACCCACCATAGAAGGGTATATTTGGAAATTCATTCCCTACCACTATAATAAAAAACATAAAAAAGATAGACTCTTAAAAAGTTGATTCTCAAAAAGGAGCACTTTTTGTGGGATTGAGGGAGTATAATAATTGATAAAGTTAATAACTAGAGTAAATTAATGTTTCATTCATTTGAAAGTAATAGTGAACCAAAAGAAACATAATAAGAGTCATATGTATTAATATATAATAATCGTGAATTATTATAGATGCAAGTCTAACCATATATGTTGGACACATATCCCAAATCCATATCCAAGAGTCACGTGTCCGACATAGGTATTTCACGTACTTGATTTTGAGTTGAATGTAAAGAAGAAAAACACAAGGGCGAGTATGCTAGTACCTGTGACATGAAATGCCTCTGAACGACATCAATTAGTTGCTCTTTAGATGGGTTGGGGATGGCATCCACCTAGAAAATTATAATGTTAATACGCATAGTTAAATAGGTGGTTTGCAACCACCTCTAGTTGAAGTGTCTTTAAATAAAATAAACACTTTCTGAAGGTAGCACATACAAGATTGAAGTGTCGCCAATATCTCCACAATGCAGCCATCTCTAGTTTTCCGAGGTCAACCTTCTGTGCAGTAGACGTGTCCAATTAAAAATCAATACAGTTTCATATGTTCACAAACAGAAGCAATTTTTTCTACAATTGATAAGAAATTAAGAAAGGGAAAGTGCAAAAAGGGTAAAAAACAAATAAGTATAAAGTTTCTTTACCATGGACCCCCGAGGGGTAGAAATGGAACCCTTAGACTGTGAGTCACAGGAGAGCGACCTGCTCATAGTCTTGTGAGATGACCCGGTTGATTTATGCATGCGATGCCTTGATCTGTGGGATTTTTGAGTGTCATCGGATGCTGGATGATTAGAAACAACACAGCACAATTTTCATTGGGTGGTGGGACCAAAAAGAAAACAAGAATAAAGTAGTTTGATAATGGAGCTTGAAGCAATAGTAAAAAGTAAAAGATGAAGTACAGACATAATGGATCCTATGTAACAACCTCAACAACTTTTCTTCAAATAAAAAGAAGTGTTCAAAATCAGCGACTACAGTGGTCCAAATCTGACCTCTAGTTGTTAATGATTTTTAGGATAAGAATGAGAAAAATCTCTTTTTTCAACCACCAAGGCCAGAAGGCCACCAGACAGACTAGTTGATAACCCTCCTGGCCAAGCACAACATGGCTAGGTATCACTGAAAATCGATTGCATTTGGAACCGATCAAGAACAATTATAAGGAATATGCACAAGCCAGAATATCACGGTATTGTAAAATTCATCATCTTTTAAACATTTGATAATCCAGTTCCAAACAATTATAAGGAAAATTTCCGTGAGATTTTCTACTAAATTGGCTGGGTGAAAATACAAAATTATGCCACTGAATATATTAACCAAACTCACCCATATCTGAGACATTCCACTGCACATTTTCAAATTCAAGACCGTCATCTTCCTCATTTCCTGTAGGAGCTTCAATCACGCTAAGAGCATTCCTTTGTAGCTTTACTTCTATGCCATTTGTAAGAACCTGCATTTATAAAGAGGACAGTCAAACACACCAAAGATCATGAAACAACACCGAAAAAGCAGAAGAATTGAAAAGGCAATTAGCATATTAGATACAGGACCTCACTAGAGAAATTCGTTTAAAAAATGTCAATAGACACTGTTTTGAAGGCATGAATCTACCTCAACCAATGAAGAACATAATTTCTAAAATTTTTGAAAGGGCGTTATAAGAAAGAAAAATAATCTGAACCATCAGCTATAACAGGGAACATGAGATACTTCGAAGTTCCGGAATATAAAATTAAGGAAACAAGGAAAAAAAAAAAAAAAAAAAAAAAAAAAAAGGGAAAAAAAAAAGCCGAGTCACAAGCACAATTAAGCAAATAAACCTAAAGTTGACTACAAATCTAGTTTGTTCAGAAAAATCCAAATAACAAAAAATGCAAAACTTCCGTCATTTTTAAAGATGAAGAAAGTAGAACCAAATATCCCTCAAATTTGAGTAAAAAAGTAGAAATACCCAGGTAAGTAAATATAGCATAAAGAATTTTATTGTCAATCAACCATTTAAAAATTGCATCTATAAATCAAAGAAATCATAGAGAAAAGAATATATGGAAAATTGATAATTAGGATAAGTAATCCCTGAGGCATGCACACTCATACACATGAAACAACCAATCACTAATCCAAATGAGCATCATAATCGTATTGACTAAAGCAAGGGTAAAAGAAATTCACAAAAACAAGTAATTCAAAAACTCGAGTACAATGCATCCAACCCCAAATATGTGTTCCTCTTTATTTTTGAAATATGCCACACCCCTTGAAATGTTAATCTGAACAAGATCCCGAGCAAAATTCAGTCATGCAAACCATCCCCATTAGAGACTAAAAATTCTATAATTTTCACAAAACAATTTTCTTGAAACTATAAAAGATAACAAAAGCCAAAACCCATCAAAATCAGAGACAAATAATCCCAGAAAAAAAAACCATTAATATCAAATATAAAGACCTAGAAAACCTACAATGCACAATTTAAGTGAAAGGGAAAACCGGATACGCAAAAGCAAGCTTGCACCAAACCATAATTGACAGTACCACATGCTAAAAATAACCCAATAAATCCCTAGATCCATAGATTCAAAGCCACATGCAACGAAAAACCCATTAACAAGCACTAAAAGTTAGAACTTAACAATATCATAGAACATCAAACTTCACGCAATTCATACATAAAAGTCATGAACCACCTAAAATTTGTAAAATCTAATCCCAAAAAAAAAAAAAATGGAAATACAATAATTTATAAAAATTAAATTCATAGATGAAAATAGTAAGCAATCAATGAAGAATAGAGGCAAAGAAATGTAAATTGCACAAACAATAATAATTATTGCTCCTCAATATGTCAAATATCAATCCAAAGTAGTGAAATTGTCCCACATTGCAAGCAACATAAACAATCAAACCCTTGAAAACCCAAATCAACATTACATCCCAAAATCAACCCAAATCAAAACCCAAACTCAAAATGAGGGCATTCTTTCAGAAACACCAAGTTTCGAAACACAATTACCAGCCAATGCCATCCGCCGAGTCCAACAGCCTTCTTGACCACACCTTGGAGACCAACGAGCACCGACTTGGTCCGGTTGTTACCGGTCACAACCACCTTGGTGTGACGGGGCAAAAGCGAAAGCTCTTCTTCACTACTCTCTCCACAGCTCTGCAACTGCGAAAATCCGCCATTGACGGAACTCTCCACTGCTTCAAGCATGTCCTTTCCAACTCAGTGAGTAGTGTGAGTCGAAAAAGTCGGTGAAAACTCGGGCGTTAGCGCTCGAAATTGGAGGTAATCGCAAGATCATGCATTGGAGAATTCGTATTCGAAAAGTTTGAGAGCGTTAGAGTGAGAAAATGGGGAGTAAATTGGGAATTTCAGGGGAGAAAAAACACAATGGTAGAGAGAGAGAGAGACAGAGACAGAGAGAGAGAGAGAGAGTTGGGGAGTGTCTGTTTATTTTTCTTTATTGCATGTTAGTTCTGAATCCCGAAGACCTGAATGGGACCAACAGAGTTGTGACACGTGGGCATGTATGCTCGTTGATCTTGCGTTTGGGCTTGGCGTTGCGGCTGTGACGCAATTCCACTAGCGTTTGGGTTAGAGTTACAGTGCGTTGATCATTTGACTAAAAGTGACACGTACGACTGTTAACCGATTGCATTCGAACCGACTTGTGAAGAACAAACTTCCTACCAATAGATACTTGACACTACGGAAGTAGATTAGTAATACAAGTTGGGATACGATATGGATATGGCAATACGGCAATACAGTAAATGTAAAATAAAAATAGGATATGGATATGACCGAATATAATAAAAATATATTTATATATATATAAATATGAATATTTTTATCAATTTCCTCTAATATTAAGAATCTAAATGCAATCATTAATAAAAGAGTTTGTTTCATAACACATAAAACAAATTTATATTCTAATCATCACTTAATAAATTTTGAACTATTTTTAACAAATATACCATATTGTTATTGTGAAAAAAGGTTCATTTTAATGTGAGTATCTGAGAAGTATCATATACGTGTTAGAAATTAAAAATATATTTTAAAATTGTGAATATGTTTAAGAAGTATCAAATACATATCCAAGGAGTATTGCTATTCGACACGAATATGTTACTCTTATAAAAGTATCGGTACTTCCTACCTTCACACTTTGTATTTTTGTATTCAAAGAGGCCTAATCTTAGCAATAACAAGAGTATTAGTCCATTTTTTAAAGTGTATTTGGTGTGAATTTGTTTGTTAGTCTTTATTTGCAAATTTTTGCTCCTACACTTTGACGTCGTATATGGCAAATACTGAGTGAAAAATCAAAAGTTACGACAATGGTGGATACTTGAGCAAGTTTCTATGGAGGTGTTCGGCTCCTAAAAACCGTGGTCCTTTCCAAGTGCGGAAAAGAGGGTGAGTGTCGGGCGTGTCAGGAACTGCTGTCATTCCAAAATGGATATCCGAACAATTATCCAGTTGGAGATTGTAGGACCAGTAGGAGATTGCAGGGGTCAGACGATTGTACGAAGGACTGGAATTACCACATTTGGAGGTTCTTTTTGCCTTAAAAAAGGACTTCTGGACTATTCTATGGCTGGTGGAAAGGAAAGCGGTATTGAAAATGCAGGATTTCAAAGTAAGGTGCTGGAAAGTAAGAATAATAAGTGCAGGGCTTGAATTAAACATATTGAAAGTGCATTACATGAATGTAAAGAGACATGAAATGTAGTAATTGAAGTGCTGTTTTTGCTGTGTGGTTTGAACAG
Organism: Cornus florida; assembly: GCF_030987335.1. Taxonomy (NCBI): domain Eukaryota; kingdom Viridiplantae; phylum Streptophyta; class Magnoliopsida; order Cornales; family Cornaceae; genus Cornus; species Cornus florida. Next base: position 35,030,144 of record NW_026775580.1, on the reverse strand, counting down.
GGTTTGCAAGTGAAGCCTAAGCATTCTATTTATAGAGTTTTCCATGCATGCATAGCAACCTTAGCAACTTCCGCTTGTATTGATTTCGAACTGCCAAATGTCCCATGTTCTCTTGGTAATTGTAACTTCTTTCCTCCATTTTCTTCTATCATATCTTCCACTCTGTCTTCCACGATTTCTTGTTCCCTTTCTTCTACCATAAATATCTTCCCCTTCAAACACGATTTAATTAGCCTTGTCATCCATAACTTACGACAACTTCCCTTCAGTTAGTGGTAGCAGTTGCATGAAATACCACCACCTTCAACTGATGTATTCTTGTTTGGACAAGTGTCCCACGATCCTTAAAATTCCATATATACATGTATATATATATATATATATATATGTCTAATTCTGTTAACCCACGTCTCCTTTATTTGTTGCAGATTTCTTCCCCTTTTCAAACATGATTTAATTATTGACTTCAAATAGTGGTAGTTGCCTTTCATTGTTCCACCACTTTCAACTGATCAAGTATCCCACGATTTCCTTCTTTAAAGTCCTTTTTCTCCTCTAATTCCGTATATACATGCACGTATATATGAATCATTTACAGACCCACGCTCCCTCTATCTTTGGGTAACTTCCTTCTGGTTAAACTTCCCAAACCGGTCTCGGCTTTTATGGCATTGTGGCCCTTTCTTTAAGTGGTTTTCTTTCATAGGTAATATATATATATATTAGAAATATATATATATATACCATCTCCCACGTCCTCTTGTTCCACCATATCCCCTTGATTTTAGCGACTTTCCTTAATTAAACCTTCCATCTTGGCTTTATGGCGTCATGGTTCCTTCTTTCCAGTGCCTTTTCATTGTGGGGTGCATATAATACAAATATATATATGTATCAATATATATATGTGTGTGTGTGTGTGTGTCATCCCTTTTTCTTTAGCAGCATCGTTAATCTAACTAAGATAGTTGTTGAAGCTTCCTAAAATTTAAAAGAAATTCCAACCCACGTTCCCCTTCTTCTGACCTGGTCAACTCTTGGTTTTGTAGAATGGAAAACCTTCTTTAAGAATTGATCTACCGTGGTTAGCACCATAGTAAGCTTAGTAAAACTCGCCATGTGTGGTAAAATTCATTCCATATAGGAAGATGTGGGTCCTTGCTTTAAAGATGACAAGTCCTAATTGGACTTGCCTCTTTCCTTCTAATAATAGAGAATTTTACATAAGAAGACTTTGGTGGGTCTACATAGTCCTTGCTTCCACATGATATTACGTAATTTAAATACTTAGAATGGAATTTTCCCAAAGTTGCGATCCGGCGTAGCAAGTTCTATTGGAACTCACCACATACCTCCTCCTTATTGGTGGATAACACAAAAAACAATCTTTAGTAATATCATACTACACCTCCTCTTTTGGACATTAAAGTACCAATCCAATGTGGCAAGTTCATTGGAACTCGCCACATGTCGCCTTTCCATTGGGCAAAAAATAATAGAGTAAACATATGCCCCTCAAATTCCATGCCTTGTGGAACAACTTGATGATAAAGCATGGGATTTGAATTCCGCCATCATGACCCACTTAAATTCTAAAGCAAACATCACAGCTATATAATTTCCATCTTTTCATGCGGCTAAATCCTTGGTTCCTTCCATATTAATTTCTTATGCCGATAATTTGAAAAGTACCGCATATCCCCAAAAGATCTTATCCATTTATGGCTAACAACCAAAAACCTCATTACTTCCCTTTTAAATTTTAAACTTTCCAAACAAACCCCCTTAAAAGTCATCATTAGATTGGACAACTCAAACTAATCATTAAAGGAAGAGTTTCTATATAACACGCTGCTGGCTCCTCGATTTCCTCCATGTCAATCTTCATTTGCCGCCACTTTCAAAAGGAACAATCCGTATCCCAATATAAGTCGTATCCATTTATGGCTAAAACCATCAAACTTCCTAATCTTCATTACTCCCTTTTGAATTTTGAAACTCTCAACTACCAAACCTCAGAAAGCGTAATTCTTTCATTGATTATATATATATATATATATATGTTTTATGGAAAGGACATGAGATATATGTATGTATATATATCTCATGTCCTTTCCATAAAACATATATATATATATATATATATATATATATGTATGTATGTATGTATATATATCTCATGTCCTTACCATAAAACCTTTCTCTTTTTTCCTCTTTCTTTTTCTCTAACCAAACCCTAAAGTAACAAACCCTAATTTTGTGGAAGTTACGAACCATGGCTCTTGTCAAAGTTAAGAAACCCCCCAAACAGACCACTAGTTCCTCTCTTCCAGCCCCTTTAGTTCATCTTAAAATGAAAACTCGAAGCCCTAGCCATCAAGTCTCATTACTTCTAAAATCCTTAAATCCTGCTAGGCTGCATCTTGATCCTCTAGTTCCTTTTGAAGATTCTTCAGTTGGACTTGGACCGGCCTTTGCAGGTGTGGCCCCTTCTGAGTTGGCAGAGTTTTATCCTTCTGGTACGTCTCCTCTTCCCTTTGATTCAGAGTTCCCTCTTATTTCAAAGAAGGGAAAGAAAGTAAAGCCCTCCTTTAATATAAAGAATTGGCCACCATACCGCTTCTCTTGGACTTCTTGGGTGAGTCATCTTTTCAAAGATGGAAAAATTTCATCTCAATGGAAAAGACAAGGAATCTTTGACATTATCCAGATCAGTAAGGCCTCCATCACACTTGACCCAAATCTCCTCTTTCCAGCCCTTTTCTTCTGGCCCACAACCACAAATGCCCTCCACCTATAATGTGGAATAATGTCTCCTACTTTAAGAGATGTTTGTTTCATTACCGGCCTCAAACCCCATGGAGATGATGTTAGTGCCACTCTCTTCGTTGACCAATTCCTTTTTCCTACCAAAAATACTAGTAGAAAGAAATTCATTTCCTCTCACCTTCCTTTCATCAAGCATTACAAGAAAACAGGACCAGTCGAGGAAAACGAACACATAGCTTTCCTAATCTGTTGGCTTTCTGGCTATTTATTATGTGTTCCATCCGGCCAAGTTACTAAAGACTTCGTTCAGGTTGCCATCTCTTTGGCCAGGAATGAAGATTTGGCATTGGCTCCTCTTGTCCTCTCTCACCTGTATAGAGGTCTGAATAACCTTTTTGCTTCTAAATTCTCGAGATTTCAAGGCCCTTTCTGGTTATTCCAGATGTGGCTTAAGGTATATTTTCAAGACAGAACTTCCCTTCTTGCCATGCAGACTGGAAAAACCCTTCTGTGCTATCCCTTGGCAACAGTAGCCTCTTCCTCTTTCAGCTTTACCGAAAACTTCGAGTATTTTTACAATCAATGTGAGACTGGAGACGACAAGTTCTTTGACCCTTTTACTTTCCTTGATCACATGCCATCATGGCTAGTCCCTTCCCTAGGGGTTTCCACCAAAAAATATTCTGGAGAGTGGAATAACATTTGGGCAAGCTTTCTACTTGCTCGAGACCTTCATTACAGCACTGCCAATCCTACTTTAAGTAACAGCTTTTGTGGCATGGAATTCTATAATCCAGCCTAACTGGCTAGGCAGATGGGGTTCCCTCATCTCATTCCCTTGCCACCTTATAAATCTCAAAATAGATTCTTTGATCAACGGGTGAGAATCACAGATGTTGCAAAATTTGCAACAATTGACAAGGCTTATGAAGTGGAAAGGTTAACTTTCAACTTTCAAGGCCACATTAGCAAGCCTCAGTCAACAAATGAATTTGACGTATGGTGGACCAATTACATCTCTTCCACTCAGTCCAAGAATTATAAAATAATTTGTGACACTATCTTAGCCTCTTTTAAACCCTTGTCTCCAGGTAACATGTACTCTCATTAAACTTTTCCCTTCCATCTTTCTTTATATTGAAATCTGTTGCCTTTCCATATACTGAAAATTTGATCTGACACTTCTCAAATGGAGAAGAAGAAATTCTTGAGGAAAGTGATGAAGAAGAAAGTGAAGAGAAAACCAGTGTTTTGCCCACCAAGGCTAAAGGTATGGCCGAAAGTGGTAATGTAAGTCATGAAATTATTTCTTCCAATGAAGAAGAAGAAGAAGAGAAGAAGAAGAAGAAGAAGATGAGGAAGAAGAGAAAGACGAAGATGCTTTGTATAAGGCAAAAGGAAAAGAAAAAATCTCTCAGGTATTTCCAATAAAGCTGGACTTAACTTTTCCAATTTCTGGATTTCCCTAAAAAAACTTCCTTTTGCAGGGACTAATTATTGTGAAGAAAGAATTTCAACCACAACTTTCCTCCTCTGATGAATAGTCTTCCGATGATGATGGTATTTCCAAAGGACAACCTTATACTCAACATTCTAGCAAAACATTCACCAAGCATAGTCCCTTTGGAAAAATTATTGGGAAGGCAAAAAGGAAAATTGACTTGGAAAAGGCCGAGGAGTTTAAATAGCCTAGAGACTCTCCAAAAGCGAAGAAGTTAAAAACCATCCAAGGAGATTGTTTTGGTAAGTCTCATGTGCTGTCTTTCCACCCTTTTAATTTATTGAAGTATTCATCATTTCCTTTTGTACTTGATCAATAGGGCTCTTCCATAGGACACAACCTTCTCAACATTCAGTTAGATGTACAAGTTGCCCAAGGAGAGGACTTAGACCTTCAAGCCTCAATTATAGAAAGTCTAGCTGACCAAAGTGGAAAAAGTCTGCCCATTCTAACTCCCACTATTGGAACATCTATTCCTTTTGGTACTGGTGGAACTTCTACAGGCCCTCCTCCTTCCATCCCAAAGGCAAGTCTTTATGCTCTTAAACTTCGCCTCCTTTCTTACTTTCTATCTAATAAACAAAGCTTTTCTTTCATTCAGGCTACCCCTTCTTTGTCTATATCAACATCTTTCACGATGCACCTCGAGGAGCTCTTCCAGCATTGGCCGATCTATACAAGCTGATCAGGGCCACTCAATCTTCAAGCACTTTAACATCAAGTGCCAATGTACTCATGGTCCCAGATCCTTCAGAGGACCCTATCACTGCTGCCAAAGGAAAATTGCTATCTTACCTTGCTCAGAATGTGGAAAATGTTGTAACTTTCCACCATAGCTTGGCTGACATTATTGTTATTCTTAAGAAACACCCTGGATTTCCTGAACATATCCAAATTTCCCTGAATAATTTGCAACATCAACTCCCATTCTTGTTACTCATGTAAGCTCCAGTTCTTCCTCTCTCTCAGAATATGAAAAAAAGGCTAAACTTAAGGATAAAGCCTTTGAGAGTTTTCATCTTGCCTTAGAACCCTACCCAGAAATCAAGGCACGAGCTGAGGAGCTTGTAGCCAAGAAAAACATGTTGACTGAGGAGCTAAACAGAATTCAAAAGGAGCTGGAGTTAGTGGAACGTGATGAGTTTGAGTTGGAACAAACAGCCAGTGCCATCCTTAATGAGTCTGAGCCTCACAGGAAAGAATGGGAAGGTCTAGTGAATGAAATTCCTCAACTTGAAGAGACCAAAACTAAGGCACTAGCTACTTTTAAAGAATTAAGGAAGCTCTGGATGCAATTTGGAAATGAGTTTGCCTCCATTTGTTGAGGTCCACTTATGGTATTTTAAGTGTTTGTTTTGGAAAAAACTTATGGTTGCTAGTAGGAAATAAGTAAGTTACTTTTGGAAACTTTTGTATGGCCAGCTTTTAGGGTTAGCAGCCACTTTTGGAACATGGAATGAAATCAAGTATCTAATGGAAATATTGGTTATTTCTCAATTCTTTTGTTATGTGCCTCTTACATAATTATATGGAAAAAAATATCTAAGTCATTGAAAACTAGAAAATCCCTTTCATATATTAACAATAAGGCCTAGTCATAATGACTTTCCATAACAAAGAAATTCAGAAAATAAAAGAACTTGCTAAGATAGAAAAGCATGTATATACAAGTAGGATCAATAATTTCCAAGATGATAAAACCTGGACCATGCAGTGTAGCCTATTCTTTGTGAAAAATTCCATACTTAGGAAATTTGCTAATCTTGGAAATTCAGCTAAGTCTACTTCATGATTCTAGCCAATGTACTTTTTCAAGTACTTAGCATTTTTTCTTTGACATGAATTTTACTTAACTATCAAAAAGGACCAAAGAATGGCCATTATGCCTCCTTTCCAACTTTCTGGTTTACTTGGAAAGGAAGATACCAGCCAAGTTACGTGGCTGGTAAAATGATTGTGGATTTTCAGTTTTCATAGATGGAAGGGTGATACTCTTTCACTCTTTCAAGGGTGATATTCTTTTACAGGATGCTTATGGGATCCTCCATTTATATCCATCAATCTATAAGCCCCTTTTCCAAGGACTCATTCCACCAAGTAAGGACCATTCCAATTATGGGTCCACTTTCCATATTCCTTGTCTTTGACTCTTGGTGGAAATCTGACTTGCCATACCAGTTCTCTTTCATCAAATGTCTTTGCCTTAACCTTCTTGTTGTATGCCCGTATGATTTTCTTCTTTTGAGTAATAATATGGTCTAAGGCATTAAGATAGACTTCATCAAGGTCTTCCAATTCCACCAATAAGGCATGGTTATAATTTGCTGGAGTAAGCTTGTTTTGGAAAGCCACCCTTGCAGACCTTATGGTCATTTCCATTGGAAGAACGACATCATGTCCATATGTAAGCATATATGGTGTGACGCCAGTACTTGATCTTTTTGAATTTCTGTAAGCCCAAAAAGCCTCAGAAAGTAGGTGATGCCACTCCCTTGGATGATTCTCAATCATCTTTTTAAGGATGTTAAGAATTACTTTGTTAGAAGCTTCAGCCTATCCATTTGATTGGGCAAAATATGGAGTGGAACTGATCACTTAGACACCACACTTAGCACAATAATCAAGAATTTTATTTCCAACAAAGGAAAGGCCTCTATTTGTGGTGAGAGCGTCTGGAATTCCAAACCTATGAATAATGTCCTTCTTGATAAAATTAATCACTGTTGACTGCTCACAGGTCTTTAATAGAATAGCCTCCACCCACTTTGTAAAGTAATCCGTTGCAACCACAATATGAGTATGACCATCTGCAGATGGTGGTGTTAACTTTCCAATAAAGACCAAAGCCCACATTCTGAATGGCTATATTTTCACTACCTATTGCATGTTGATAGCTGGAACTCTTTGGATCGGGCTATGTTCTTGACATGCAATACAAGTCTTTGCAAACTCTATGCAATCTTTCAATATGCCTTTTCAATAATAACCGTACCTTCTAAGAAGCAACCTAATCTTGATTCCAGCTTGATGTGCTCCACATATTCCAAGGTGTGATTCTGCCATCACTCTCATGGACTCATTCTTACCAAGACATCTTAGCAAAAGTCCATCTTCTTTACTCTTTTTGTAGAGATCTCCATCAATCAAAATATAATAAGGTGCCAAAAGCTGAACTCTTTTGTTCACATTGGCACTAGGCTCCTGCAAGAAATGGATAATTGGTGTTCTCCAATCTTCTAAGTCTAATCCATTTATATCAACATTGAAAATCTCCCATGTTTCTTGGTAAGATTGATTCTTTCTGGCTCGTCAGCTTGGAAATGACCTGCTATCTCATGCCGTGACTCTATAGAAGGGAGAGTTCTTCTTCTGATTATGATCAAGGTCTCTTCTACACCCAGTGGGACTTTCACTCGAGAGGCTAGTTATGCTAGATCATCAGCCTCCGTGTTTAAATGTCTTGGCCAATATTTGAGTTGGAAATCATCAAACTGGCAAAGTAATTCCAAGGCCAAGGAGTAGAAAGGCCTCAAATGCCAGTTGAGACATCTATATTCTTCAGAAAGTTGGCTAAGTATCAAGTTAGAATCTCTAATAATCTGGACCTTATCCACCTTTAACTCTAGCAGGATTTCCAGCCCAATAATTAGTGCCTCATACTCAACTTGGTTATTTGTACACTTGAAATCCAAGAAAAAAAAAATTGTAGTTTTTCTTCCCTTTGGTGAAATGATGACTATTCCAGCTCCTCTTCCATCATGAGTGCTTGATCCATCAAACATTAGAGTCCAAGGTGTATAGTCAAGGTAGAGATTATCCACCTCGTCACATAATTCTGAATCAATTTTGGTGGAAGGATGATCTGCTAGAAATTCTGCCATCGCCCTTCATTTGACTGCCTTTTGTGGAATATAATTAAAAGAAAACTCCATTAAGGCCAATGACCACTTTTCAATATGTCCAGTGATCAAAAGCGTTGAAAGCATAAACCTGATCAAATCTGTTTGAGAAATTATATACACGGCTACTGGCAAGATGTAGGTTCTCAACTTCATAGCCGCATAATATAAGGAAAGACACAGTTTTTCAATGGAAGTGTACCTACATTCCACTGGAGTGAGCACCCTACTTAGATAATAGATGGCTTGCTCCTTCCCCCATTCATTGTTCTGGGTTAGAAGAGTTCCAATGGATTCATCGGCGGCCGATAAGTATAATCTTAAAGCCGCTTCTTGATTGGAGGCATCGTCACTGGAGGGTTGGCCAGGTAGCTTTTCAAACCTTCAAAGGCTTGCTGGTGCTATTTTGTCCACTTGAATTCTTCAGCACCTTTCAATTTTAACAATGGGGAGAAAGCATGAGTCTTTCCAACATGGTTGGCAATGAACCTCTTTAAATATCCAACCTGGCCAAGAAATCTTTGTAATTCTTTCTTAGTTGCAGGTGGCTTTGCTTAAATAATTGCCTTTGCTTTATTTTGGTCTATCTCAGAACCTCTTTGGTGGACCAAGAAACCCAGGAAGTTTCCAACTGAAACCCCAAAAGCGCACTTTAAGGGATTCATCTTCAACTTGTACTACCTTATCCTTTCAAAAGCCATCTTCAAATTATGGAGATGTTAAATCTTGGCTGAGGATTTGATGATTACATCATCAATGTAGACTTCCAAGAAATGGCCAATCATGTCATGGAAAATGTGATACCCCTCGGATTTGAGACACGGGTTGATTAGGCCCAGGCCTAAACCCGAGGGAATATCAAACAATTAATATTTTAAAATCGAACACAGATGACAAAATGAAATAAGAATAAATATTAATAACTAAAAGAAACTAAAATAAAATCCTTTAAAGATAAATACTTAAATCACAATAATCCAAAACCTCTGATAGATTAAACAACTCGGGAATCCATCTCCAGTGGACCCCTAATAATAATCCAAACTATAATAAAAATAACTGATAGAACATCCAGAAGTAAGCTATGGAGAGAAGTCCTACGTCGTCGATAAAGTGAGTAGAAATCTCTGCTCAGCACGATCAAGTCTAAGTCTAGAACTGTTGTGTACCTGAAAAATAGAAGTGGGTCAGGCCCACGCATAAGTTCTAACCTACTACAATCCAAGCAGAGACTCGATACGCATGTACATCCTAAATAATTCAACAATAACTAATAGTCCGTAAGAATATATATAATCACACTAAAGGACTCTCACTGGACTACAGGCCGGTCTCAACCTAATAGAGGTAACACGCTAAAACGCACACGAAGTGGGCATGTGTACCTAAGTCTAGACAGGGTACACCTCCAACCATCGTAGCCAGCTATGCATCCCAATGCATATAAGCTCCCTATCCATCGATCCTGAGACTCAAGCTCATATCGAGGTACTATAACAATATATATAAAATCCGTCCAAAATCCCTAGTAGTGCCGCTCAACTAGTCATTGCCATGACACTACAATTTAATAGGACTTAACTTTTAGTTAATCCATTCCTAAATCCAGAGTAGGTATGTTTTGGTATTTTGAATCCAAACCGTCCCTAGTATGCCACCGTCCCATACCGATGCATACTCCAACCATCCAGCAGTTCATAATACAGACGACTAAAGTAAATATCAACTAAATCCATACATCCAACAATTGATACCAACAGTAGTAATGTAAGCATCGATAAGTAGAGTAAAGGTATATACATAAACATGCTCAGTACATACAGTTCCATAAAATCCGGTATACTATTAAGTTTAAATCTTAATAGCGTTCAACAACCAGCAGTTGATATTACAGATATTAAAATAAATATCAACTAAGTTCATACCTACAACAATTGATACTAACTATAATCATGAAAACATCAAAAACAGAATTACAGTATGTATATAGACATACTTAATCTATAGTGTTTCCCAGAATCCAGTAATGCTAAGTTGGTTTAACTCTTAATATCATTCAACACCAACTCATTCAAAATAGTTATAATTCAGATACATGATTATGATATAGAGTTAAACATGTTACAATTATATCATCCGTCTCAGAAGATTACTAATGCAGAGATAGTTAAACATTACTAGCTTTCCAAATTTAAACACAGTGTAACTGTCTGATTAAGTCCTTACTGTCCAAACTATTCTAAGCACATAGACTTAATTAACACCACATTTGGAGCCTTAATCTAACCATATACATCAATTAAACCTTCCATGTTCAATCCTGAACTCAACTGGAAATTCCAGAATCAACCACTGCATGCAAAAACTGACTAGAAACGAAGAAAAAAAAAATCAAAATTCACCAAAGAGACGTCTCCCAAAATGTGGAGCTGCCTCCTTAAGGCCTTGGAGCCAGCTCCCACACTTGGGAGCCGCCTCTAACTCCAAGGGAGCCGGCTCTCTCCAAGGGAGAGCCAGCTCTCTCCCTCTCCGCCTCGTCTCTTCGTCTTTCCTCTTCTTCAGATGTCTCCTGCACCCTTTCTACCCGACTCCTATGGTTCCCAGAAGTTGTAACCCAATCCCAGAATGTTCCCAGTCCATGTTTAAGGCTTAATTACATTACATACATAAGTTTAAATAGAGAATTATGCGAGCAATTATCACCATTCTAATAGTTTTAACAAACATACAAACATACTGAGATATACTTCAATGTTTAACACAAGCAGATAACCTTTTTATCATTCAATTAATCCTAGAACTGTTAAGAATTCAAAGAACATGAAGCCTAAGGGAGAGAGTAAGGATAGAACTTGCCTTACACCGATGTCTGTCTCATTTCTCCGGCGAATCTTTTGTTTGCTCTCTGTTTTCTTCCCAACCGTCTCCAAAACTTCTCTCAGCCTTACTATGTCGTAATATTATGCTCAAACCCTAGGCAGACACCTTAGTTGTGTATTTATAGGCCACCCTAATCCTAGGCTCTCTTAAACCCTAATTTGATTTACTCGGCCCATAGAGAAATCTAGGTTATATTCAATGTCGGTTGCCTATGTAAACTGTAAACCCAATGAAAGGCTATACACAGTCACGTTGAAAAATAATTAACGAATTAACTTTAACTAAATCAAGTCCATTTAAACAATTAAATTAAACAGTTAAACCATTAAATTTAAGTAAATTAATTCAATTAAAACAACCAAAATAATTAATTATAATTAAATCAATTAAATTAGAACAATTAAATAAGTAAATTCAATCAAATCACAACAATGAAAACCATTAAATAGCTAACCACAATTAAAGCAATAAAATTACACATATGCACGTCAATAATTAAAAATGTAAAGTAAACAATAAATTAAATACCAGGATTATCCTTTTGAAATTAGGGGTATTACATTCTTCCCCCCTAACAAAAGGAATTCCGTCTTTGAAATTCGCTCTTACCTTCTTCCAAAATGTCAGGAAATTGTGAGCGAATGATGTCCTCCCATTCCCAAGTAGACTCAACCTCATTGTGATGACTCCACTGGACACAAACTAAAGGGTTAACCTTGTTACGAAGGATTTGATCCCGACGGTCGACAAACCGACACGGTGGCTCCAAATAAGTTGCATCCGGCTACAACTCAATCTCTCCAACATCAATATGCTGATACCGATCCTCATCTCGCAGAAATTTCCCCAACATAGAAACATGGAACATGTTGTGCACGCAATCCAAATGATTCGGAAGTGCCAACTTATAAGCAACATCTCCAACTCGATCCGTAATCATAAATGGATCGACAAACCACGGAGACAACTTCCCTTTCTTCCCAAAGTGCATGACTCCTTTCATAGGAGACACTTTGACTAGAACCTGATCCCCAACCTGAAACTCCAAAGCGCGAGTGCGACGTTCAACATAGCTCTTCTGCCTACTTTGGGAAGTACGCATGCAATCTCGAATAAGAGCTATCTTCTCAGAAGTATCCTTAATGAACTTTGGACCCAAGAACCTGCTCTCACCAACCTCCATCCAACAAATAGGCGATCGACACGGTTGGCCATATAACGCCTCAAACGGTGCCATCCCAATAGTCTTTTGGAAACTATTGTTATACGTAAACTCCACCAGTGGCAAATAATCATCCCAATGGCCCTTGAAATCAAGAACACACGACCTAAGCATATCCTCCATGATCTGATTCACCCTCTCAGTCTGTCCATCAGTCTGAGGATGATAAGCAGTGCTAAGATGTACCTAAAGCCTGCTGAAAGCTTTTCCAAAATCCTGACACAAAGCTTGAATCCCTGTCCGATATAATAGACAATAGAATGCCATGCAACTTTACAATCTTTTAAATGTAAAGTCTCGCCAACTGCGCCGAAGTGAAGTCAGTACGAATAGGCAAGAAATGAGCTAATTTCATCAGTCTGTCCACGATAACCCAAATGGAATTGTGATCCTTGAAGGAATTTGGCAACCCTTCCACAAAATCCATAGAAATGCTCTACTATTTCCACTCCGGTATCGGCAGTGGCTGTAGAGCTCCTGGCGGCCTCTGATGATCAATCTTGACCATCTGACAAGTACTACGCCTAGAAACAAAAAGAGCAATGTCCCTCTTCATACATGCCCACCAAAACTGCTGCTTCATATCCTGATACATTTTGTCACCTCCTGGATGAACAGAAAACTCAGATTAGTGCATCTCAGTCATCACATCCTTTCTCAAACCATCAGCAAAAGGTACCACTATTCGTCCCTTGTACCTCAAACCTCCATCAGCCCCAACATAGTAGAATGAAACATCTCTTGAAGCTGTCTCTGCAACTTTATCAATGCACTGCTGATCCGTGAGTTGTGCCTTCAAAACCTTGTGAATGATAGAAGGTGTAACTACCATACAAGCCATGAAAGCATTCGACAACTCATCCACCATCCTCAAAGCATTCCACTCAGTAGCGAATAAAGCAGAAAGACTACCAACAGGTCGGCAACTGAGTGCATCCGCCACCACATTCGCTTTCCCTGGATGGTACTGTATAGAGAAGTGATAGTCTTTCACAAACTCCAACCATCTGCGCTTTCTCTTATTCAACTCCCACTTAGTGAACAAGTACTGTAGACTCTTGTGATCACTAAATAATCTGAAGGACTCAACCAATAGATAATGCCTCCAAATCCGTAAGGCAAAAACCACAGCTGCCAACTCCAAATCATACGTTGGATAATTAAGCTCATGAGGCTTAAGCTTTCGAGATCTATACGAAATCGGTCGTTCTTCCTATATCAAAACACATCCAAGACCCTACAATGAAGCATCCGTGTAGACCAGATACTCTATCCCTCTTTGTGGGGTAGACAAAACCGGTGTAGAAGTCAACTTAGTTTTTAGCTCATCAAAAGCTCTTTGACAATGTTCATCCCACACGAACCGTACACCCTTTTTAGTCAAATGGGTGAGTGGTCCCGCTATCTTTGAGAACCCCTGGATGAACCTCCTATAATATCCTGCCAAACCGAGAAAACTCTGAATCTCGATAGGTGATGTAGGCTGTCCCCACTCAATTACTGCTGAAACCTTGGCTGAATCTACCACTATTCCTCTTTCTGACACCACGTGACCCAGAAACTTCAACTTCCGCTGCCAAAATTCACACTTCTCGAACTTGGCATACAACTGGTGTTCACAAAGTGTCTGCAAGACTATCCGAAGATGTCTAGCATGATCGTCCTCAGACCTAGAATAGATCAAGATATCATCAATAAAAACTAATGACAAACTGATCCAAATTGACCTTGAAGACCCTGTTCATCAAATCCATGAAGACCGCTGGTGCATTAGTCAACCCGAACGGCATCACTCAAAACTCATAAGATCTGTATCTTGTGAGAAATGTTGTCCTCAGAACATCCTGCTCCCTGACCTGAAGTTAATGATATCCAGACCGCAGATCAATTTTAGAGAAGTACATAGCTCCCTTCAATTGATAAAAAAGATCATCAATCTTGGGTAACGGATACTTGTTACGAATAGTAGTCTTGATCAACTCCCTGTAATCTATACACAAGTAGAGCGAACCATCTTTCTTTTCACAAATAACACTGGTGCTCCCCAAGGTGAAGTACTCTTACGAATGAAGCCCTGGCTGAGTAGCTGCTGAATCTGATCCCTCAGCTTTTGCATCTCTACTGGTGCCATCCTATAAGGTGCCCTAGCAATAGGCGTAGTGCCTGGAGCTAAGTCTATCACAAAGTCAATCTTTCGACTAGGCTGCAACCCTGGAATCTCCTAAAAAACATCCAGGAAATCCTACACAATTGGTATGTTATCCAATGACACAGTAGTCCCCTCCTCTGTTTCCTCTTCCATATGGAACAAATAGGTGCTAGTGACCCCGCTAGAATGCGGTATAGCAACGGTGTACATGTCCTGACCAAGTATGGTGAAAACAACTGACCTATCGTAACAATCAACTTGGGCATGGTAATGCGATAACTAATCCATCCCAAGTATGACATCATAAGTGTGCATGTCCAGGACCAAAAGATTGGCTAGAAATCTAAGTCTACCAATATCTAGTGTCATAGGCCCATCACTCTCATGAAAAATGGCTGTATCGCCCAACGGTGTAGAAATACCCTGAGGTTTACTGCATACCCGAGTCGTCATCCCAGACAAAATAACAAAAGTCCTAGTTACAAATGAGTGTGTAGCACTCGTATCAAATAAAACACGTCTAAGTAAACCATGAATAAGAATCTTACCCTCAACAGCCAGAGGTGCCTGCATATCCTATGGTATAGGGTTGTACACCCTACCATAATGTAACTACTGCGGTGCCTGTTCCTGAGGCTGTGGCGGTGCTGGTAAAGCCAGATATGTCTAACCCTGAATCCGTGGAACCTGTGGAGCTGTTAAAGGCACTGACGCCCTCTGCCCCTGCTGCATATGCTATCCCTGTCCCTATCTCTGTCCCTGTCTTGCTGTAGGACACTGTTTGGAAGTGTGAGCATACACTCCACAAGTACTACCCTGGAAAGTACCAAATGGCTTTCTCTGTCGGTTAGCCTGTGGCTGACCTTGTCCTGCCTGTGGCCCCTCATTCTGCTGTCGCTGAACAGGTACCACATCCCTGGGAGCATCTGAACCACCCTTGTGCCTCTTCCAAGGCTGTTATCCCTGGAACTTGCCCTTGTCATTCTGTCAGTGTCCGTTTCCATTCCCTTTCTCAACTGACAGGTTAGCAGAGTCTCTGTCACTCCGCTTCTCGCCCTTGGCCTGTCTGATGTCCATGGTCAACTGGTACTGCTGTAGAGCGGCGTCTACCACCTGAGCATAGGTAGTATAGGCTGGACTACCTGTAACAGCTCTCTTGATAAGCCACATCAGTCCCTTGACAAAACTGTTGCGCTTCTTCCCCTCTGTATCCACCTTATTTGGTGCAAAAAGAGATAAGCGCATGAACTGCTGCTCATACTCTGCCACTATCATGTTTCCTTGCTGTAGGTTAAGGAACTCTATCTTTATAGCTGCCTTGACTGCATAAGGGAAGTACTTTTCTTCAAAACGTGCACTGAACTCATCATATGTCAATGCTATCCTTTCCTCTGTGGTGGTAACTGACTCCCACCACTATAGTGCATCCCCAACTAGCTTGAAGGTAGCAAACATCTGCTTCTGTACCTTCATGCACTGAACTAAGTGAAGATGTCGCTCGATATCCTGTTTCCACTGGTGAGCTGCTTTCGCATCGGTGGGGCCTGTGAACTCAGGTGGGCTTCCCTTTGTGAAAGAACTCTTGGCCTTCTCCCAAGTATCAGTTTGAACAACCAGTGCTGGTAACGGTGCTAGCTGTACCTGAGGCTAATTCCAAAGTGCATCTGTTACCCCAGCTTCTATAGCCCGAGCAATGAAATCATTGATGTGAGGAGGATACTCTGGATCTCCTCCCTAATCCCGAGTCTATTGAACTGCCTCCTGAGACTGACCCTCATCCTGAAACCCAAGCCTTTGCTGCTCTTCCTCCATATTCTAACGCCGTAGGAGATATTGTTGCCTACGTGCCACTTTCCTTTCCTTTTTAGATCCTCGTATGTTCTGTCCGTTTCTAGCGTTAACCATCCGTTAACACGGAAAAACAGACATCAGTACCATTTCTAAACGAACCGTAAGGAATACAATGAATCCCAAACTTAAGCTCTAATCAAGAGAAAACTACGCGGAAGTCTTATACGATAGAATCCTAGAGACACTTGGACCTGAAGTGCTCTGATACCAACTGTGATACCCCTCGGATCTAAGACACGGGTTGATCAGGCCCAGGCCTAAACCCAAGGGAATATCAAACAATTAATATTTTAAAATCGACACACAGATGACAAAATGAAATAAGAATAAATATTAATAGTTAAAAGAAACTAAAATAAAATCCTTTAAAGATAAATACTTAAATCTCAATAATCCAAAACCACCGATAGATTAAATAACTCGGGAATCCATCTCCAGTGGACCCCTAATAATAATCCAAACTGTAATAAAAATAACTGATAGAACATCCAGAAGTAAGCTATGGAGAAAAATCCTACGTCGTCGATAGAGTGAGTAGAAATCTCTGCTCAGCACGATCAAGTCTAAGTCTGGAACTGTCGTGTACCTGAAAAATAGAAGTGGGTCAGGCCCACACGTAAGTTCTAACCTAATACAATCCAAGCAGAGACTCGATACACATGTACATCCTAAACAATTTAACAATAACTAATAGTCCGTAAGTATATATATAATCACACTAAAGGACTCCCACTAGACTATAGGCCAGTCTCAACCTGAATAGAGGTAACACACTAAAACGCACACGAAGTGGGCATGTGTACCTAAGTCTAGACAGGGTACACCTCCAACCATCGTAGCCAGCTATGCATCCCAATGCATATACGCTCCCTAACCATCGATCCTGAGACTCAAGCTCATATCGAGGTACTATAACAATATATATAAAATCCGTCCAAAATCCCTAGTAGTGCCGCTCAACTAGTCGTTGCCATGACACTACAATTTAATAGGACTTAACTTTTAGTTAATCCATTCCTAAATCCAGAGTAGGTAGGTTTTGGTATTTTGAATCCAAACCGTCCCTAGTATGCCACCGTCTCATACCGGTGCATACTCCAACCATCCAGCAGTTGATAATACAGACGACTAAAGTAAATATCAACAAAATGCATATATCCAACAATTGATACCAACAGTAGTAATGTAAGCATCGATAAGTAGACTAAAGGTATATACATAAACATGCTTAGTACATGCAGTTCCATAAAATCCGGTATACTATTAAGTTTAAATCTTAATAGCGTTCAACAGCCAGCAGTTGATATTACAGATATTAAAATAAATATCAACTAAGTTCATACCTCCAAAAATTGATACTAACTGTAATCATGAAAACATCAAAAACAGAATTACAGTATGTATATAGACATACTTAATCTATAGTGTTTCCCAAAATCCAGTAATGCTAAGTTGGTTTAACTTTTAATATCATTTAACACCAACTCATTCATCACAGTTAGAATTCAGATACATGATCATTATATAGAGTTAAACATGTTACAATTATATCATCCGTCTCAGAAGATTACTAATGCAGAGAGAGTTAAACACTACTAGCTTTCCAAATTTAAACACAGTGTAACTGTCTGATTAAGTCCTTACTGTCCAAACTATTCTAAGCACATAGAATTAATTAACACCACATCTGGAGCCTTAATCTAACCACATACATCAATTAGACCTTCCATGTTCAATCCTGAACTTAACTGGAAACTCCAGAATCAACCACTGTATGCAAAAATTGACTAGAAACGAAGAAAAAAAATCAAAATTCACCAAGGAGACGTCTCCCAAAATGTGGAGCTGCCTCCTTTAGGCCTTGGAGCCAGCTCCCACACTTGGGAGCTGCCTCCAACTCCAAGGGAGCCGGCTCTCTCCCTCTCTGCCTCGTCTCTTCGTTTTTCCTCTTTTTCAGATGTCTTCTGCACTTTCTCTACCCTACACCTATGGTTCCCAGAGGTTGTAACCCAATCCCAGAATGTTCCTAGTCCATGTTTAAGGCTTAATTACATTACATACATAGGTTTAAACAGAGAATTATGCGAGCAATTGTCACCGTTCTAATACTTTTAACAAACATACAAACATACTGAGATATACTTCAATGTTTAACACAAGCAGATAACCTTTTTATCATTCAATTAATCCTAGAACTGTTAAGAATGCAAAGAACATGAAGCCTAAGGGAGAGAGTAAGGATAGAACTTGCCTTACATCGACGTCCGTCTCATTTCTCCTGCGAATCCTTTGTTTGCTCTCTGTTTTCTTCACAGCCGTCTCCAAAACTTCTCTCAGCCTTATTATATCGTAGTATTATGCTTAAACCCTAGGCAGACACCTTAGGTGTGTATTTATAGGCCACCCTAATCCTAGGCTCTCTTAAACCCTAATTTGATTTACTCGGCCCATAGAAAAATCTAGGTTATATTCAATGTCGGCTGCCTATGTAAACTGTAAACCCAATGAAAAGCTATACACAGTCATGTTGAAAAATAATTAACGAATTAACTTTAACTAAATCAAGTCCATTGAAACAATTAAATTAAACAGTTAAACCATTAAATTTAAGTAAATTAATTCAATTAAAACAACCAAAATAATTAACTATAATTAACTCAATTAAATTAAAACAATTAAATAAGTAAATTCAATTAAATCACAACACTGAAAACCATTAAATAACTAACCATGATTAAAGCAATAAAATTACACATATGCATGTCAATAATTAATGCAAAGTAAACAATAAATTAAATACCAGGACTATCCTTTTGAAATTAGGGGTATTACAGAAAATGGTATGGCCCTTTGATATGTTGCTTCGGCATTCTTCAACCCAAATAGTATAACAACCCATTGAAAGGTTCCAATGGATCATGGACATCTGAAGGTTGTCTTAGCAATATCTTCCTCTACAATATATATCTGGTTGTACCCGGAATGTCGATCCATAAATGAAAGAATTTCATTCTTAGCAGCAGAATCTACCAACTAGTTAGCAACAGGCATGGGGTATTCATCTTTTGGAGTTGCAAGATTGATATTTTGAAAATCCACACATACCCTTAGCTTGCCATCCTTCTTAATAACTGGAACTATGTTGGAAATCCAGTCAACATACCTGGCGGTTCTTATAAAACCAGCCCTGTGTAACCTTTCTATCTCTTCTTTGACCTTTAGAATAACTTCTTGGGATATCCTTCTTGGAGGCTGCTTAAAAGGCTTGAAACCTTCCTTAATTTCCTCATACGTCCATGCAAAGCAATCTTTGTATTCTTCAAGTAAGGAAATCAATTCTTCTCTAAAGGTTGGTTCTAGAAGCTTACTGATATAGGTAGGCCGTGGGTCTTGATCCGTTCCAAGATTGACTTCTAAAAGTGGATCTTACACTTCGGCCTTAAGATTATCAAGCTTCATTGGTGCCACCTTTAAGTCTATCAATTGGATAACATCCAACTTGTCTTCAGTATCTTCCATAATCTCCAAAACATTAATAGAAAATGAGGTACTAGTAGCTGCAGTCCTTTCTAGCCGGAGTTCGGCTAGATATGTTTTTAACCTAGCAAGGCAGCAATTAACCGTTTGGCAAAGTATTCTATCTTCTTTAGTTTCTCTTCCATAAAAACTTTTGTTTGAAATGTAGTGCTGAACATCGGCCTTGGGTAGAATTATTGGCCTTGGTGTTCCTTGGAAAAGTTCCCTTACGTCTTCTTCCGTGAGAGTTCTCCTTATGGTGGCCTTCCTTGGACAGCCCTTGTTATCCTTTCCAATAAATCTAATTGGAACAAATTCTTCACTATATAGCTCGATATCTGCATGGTAGACCCTTACCATAAATAGCCGGTTATCAGCCTCTACCATTTTTACCTTATCTCCATCCTAAAATATCAGCATTTGATGGAGTGAAGATGGAATGCAAAAGTTTAGGTGAATCCATTCGTGGCCTAAAAGCAAGTTATAGGCCATTGTGGACTCAATGACAAAGAAGGCTGTGATGGAAGTTCTATCTCCCACCGTTAATTCCAACAGTGGAATGCCTCGTGTCTTCACTATTCCTCCCGTGAATACACTAATGGATACATCAGTTAGAATGATGCCTTCAGGCGGCTTTCCAAGCATGCACATGATATTGACTGGAACAACGTTCAATACTGAACCATTATTTACCAGAACTCTTGCTGGGGGCCTCCCTTCCACCAGTACCTTGATATATAAAGGTTTAAGCTGCTGAGTCATGCCATATGGTGGTTTTTCCAGCACAATTTTCTTTGGAGCTGTGAGGCTGTTTTCTTCAATTACAACCCCTTTTAATTTTTGAAGATGCTCAGCTTCATCTTCAAAAACTTCTTCTACATGGATATCATTATTCGGTTCTATTATGAATGGCTCGGAACTAGACCGTCCAAGGCTTTCCATGGGAGCACTTGTATCTACTACATCTCTTTCCATTGAAGTTGGCTGATTTGACTGTGGCTCAAAAAATAAAGGAAGAACCACTACCATATTGCAAGTAAATTCACCTGGAAGGCTCCCAAAACAGATCTTCTTACTGCTGCTAGAACTGTTGTAGATTTCCAAGTCAGTTCCATCTTTTGTAGGAGGGCCGTCTGCTGTCAAGAAATTTTCAACTTCTGAAACAAGATCTAACAAATCATTAGGATCTCTAACTCCCCCTTTAGCTGGAAGTTCTGATAAGTCTGTTGGCTTGGTTATCTTCTTTGGCCAATTAGACCAACCATGGTCTTTCTCCCATAATTTTCTTTTATCAGCCCTCTTCTTTTGCTGCCTTCGCTTTTGTGTGTGGGTCAAATATGAATCATCGTGAATAGGGAACTTGGGATAATCAAGCCTCTTCCAACTGTCACTTTGCGAGGTAAGAGGCTTAACCATTCTTGGACGGAGATGCTCATTCCTCTTTCTGACTCATACTTCCGAGGCTAATTTTGGGCTGGAATGCCTATCACCTTCAGAACCTCTGCCTTGCCAATTGCTACTTTCATACTTTCTGCTAGGATGGAAACTTGCCTCATAAGGAACTCTATTCTTTTCCATGCTCCTTGGAAGGAATTCTGGTTTCCTTGTTGCTGACGTTCTTTCTGTATGGACCTGACTTTCCTTCCCTGGAATGGTTACAGTAACTGAGTTTTCCACCTTTGGAAAGTTAGCCGGTCATGGACCTTCCATTTCTGACCTCGGTCGCCATTGGAGAAGTTCTCTTTCTGCTCTTCTTTTGGAAAGTTTATATGGCAACCTTCATTCTGAATTTTACACTTGGGGCAACAACCCTGCTGGATTAAGGCTATCTGAGCCTCATGGAGTTGCTTTTCCAACTCGGCCACTGTTTTCTCCAAGGATGTTGCAGCTTCAAGAATTTCCAGTTTTCCACTGAACCTTGGACCTGCCAAGTCCACCTTTTCCTTAAGATTTTCCGAGGTAAGAGAAGTAACATTTGTGGCAACGACCTTGGGGAAAGGATTTCCATCAACACCCATAACTTCTGTCTTTTCTGGAAACTTCAACCTGCCATCTTTAATTGATTTTTGTACAATATTGCGAAAAATTACATAATTATTAGTGGAATGCCTCCATGAATTATGAAACTTGCAATAATCTTTCTCGACCATTTCAGAGGCCGTTGGCATCTTGTGGCCTGCTGTGAAGATCAGTTGCTTGTCAGCCATGAGCAAATTAAAGATTTGCTCGGCTTTGGAAACGTCAAAAGAGTAATTCCTAGAAGGGCCTGCCCCTTCCACTTAGAACCAGAGGTGGCCTGCAAGTTGGCCATGGTTGATTTTGGTTTTGCCAAAGCCTCATAAGTATAGGCTTTATTTATATTGAGCTTAGCCACATTCACCTTAAACTCTCCTTCAACTTCAGTGGTATACACCTCATAAGTAGGATCATAATAGTAGGTGCCTTTGGAGGAGCTCTTCCGGTCTTGCTCCTCATGAAGGAGCTCTTCATACTTAGCTACTCTGCCGGCCAAGTCAAATAAGTCATGGAATTGTACTCCTTCAAACTTCTTATGAAGTTCAAATTCTAGGCTGTCCACAGCCATCTTCACATATTCTTCTTGCGGCAAAGACAAATTACATTTGTACTTGGCCCTCCTAAATCTGGAAAGGAAACTCATCACCGACTCTCCAGGTAGTTGATGAAGTCTAGAAAGGTCTACAATGGACACTTAAGGCTCAACTCTATAGAACCGAGTATGGAATGAATCCTCAAATTGCTGCCAACTTTGGATAGAGTTGGCTGGCAAGTTGGAATACCGCCTGAAAGCATAGCTAGTCAGTGAGTTTGGAAATAAGTGTACCTTTAGCCATGGATTAGCTGCTGCTTCTCTACATTGGACAGTGAAACGAATGATATATTCAAATGTGGATTGTTTGCCTTCTCCATTGAACGCTGCAAACTCTGGAATTTTGAAATTCCTTGGGAATTCAACTTCATCGATTAACTCTAAATAGGGCTTTTTGTAAGTTGGCCTTCTACCCCTTCGAGTTAGGCCAAATTCCTGTTGCAGGAATTCTGCAAATTGGCCTTTATCAAGTGCCATAGGCTGTGGAAAGTTATTGTATGGCCAACTGTAATGACATGGTCAATTTCCTTCCTTTCTTTTTTTCGGTGATTTTTTTTTCGTCTTTTTCCTTATTTTGTCTTTTTCTTGTTTATCATTTTTCCTTGCATAACCTCACTTTTTGTGGTCGGATTTGATTCTGGCTTTGCATGCATCCATAATATTTGATTTCCAAGGTAATTGTATTTTTACTTTCGTAAAAAAGCATGCTAGTTGCTTACTTTTTCGTAAAAGGGCATGGATGCATACTTTCTTGGAAACATTCTTGACCTTTGGGGTTTTAGTGTAATTATGCAAAGTAATTATTTTTCATCTTAGGGACCATCTTACAATTTAATTTGGAAGATATTTTGGAAAAGGACCTTTTTGCAATTTTTGGAAAGTGTGACAAGTGTCACACTCTCATGGAGCCACTTGTTGGCATTGGGGTGGAGAGACTTGGATGCATCATCTTGTGACATGTGGAGGGTGGAGATTCACCCACTTGTTGGCCTAGGATAGGTGCACTTGTTGGCTTGGATGGTTGACAAGTGTAGGCTTAAGATTAAGCCTAGGAGGAAGCCATGGATTTGTGACAAGTATAGGCTCACATTTTAGTCTTGCATTGTGTGTGTGACAGAGGTAGTGCAAGAGCACATAGTGAGTGGAGGAATACTAGATCCTCTACTCACCATTTTTTCACTTTATCTTTTTCATTACACTTGTTCTCCAAACCCAAACCTAGCCACCATTGATGAAAAGCTTGGCTTAAGGCTTCTTGTTTCATTTTGGCCTCCTTCCACTCACCTTAGACCATTAACCTTGGGAGATAAAAGTTTCCTCTCACTCTCCTCTTCAAAACCCTAGACTTGTTATCCATTTTGAGCTTGGTTGCTTTGGATTATAGAGATTCAATTCTCTATTGAGGTAGGGGTGGTAGTATGTTTATATTTTAAGTGTTTTATAATCCTTTGGGGTTTAATATATATTGTGTACATGCTTTTAATATGATAGTCTTGCATATTATAGGAAACCCTCACTTTTGACTTAGGGTATATTGATATAAGCATGTATGATATGTATATACCATGTGTAGAAACATTATGTGATTTAGTAGTATGCTAAATTCTAGTATTTTCACATGTGGTAGCAATATAGAACTTTTATAGAACTATAAATGCTATACACAATTTTCATTGACTTGAATTGTTATATTATGGTGGTGATAATTCTATATTCTTGTTGAGGACTTACTGTGATTATTTTAGAAGCTTGTTGCTAAAATGTTTAAGATTAGTATGTAAAGCTTATTGTTGAGGCACGATTTAAATTGATAAGTTGGTGGTATTGTTTGCATATTATATCATGTTAAGGACTTGTCATTTATTATGCCATTTTAGACTTGGAACCCTAAGACATGGTTTGTGTGGTTTCAAAAATACTTGTGCATGGAAGGTGGTATATATGCCTTAATATTGTGTATGAGTTTTAAACTCGCTATATTTTAGATTCTTTTGGGACATTGTTACAAGTGATATGGCTAGAGTTTGGCTCTAGTACGGGAGATATGAGTTTTCCCCATTTATAGTGCGCACTAGGGTGGTATTCCCAGCGAGTTAATGCCCGGAATAACCGTTTAGTTCTTGGCTTTATCCAAGATTTGATGTCCAAGTATTCCACTAATTGATTTCGCATTCATTTCCAAGTTGACAACTAATGTTTAATTGTGACTTGTGATTTTGGTTATTGGCGATTTGATGTTGTTAAGCACATTGACATTAATTTCGTGTTATGATGGAATCATTGCATTAGCTTAAGATGATCCCTTAGAATACCTTGAACATATACATTAAGTGGAAGGCTCCCTTGTATTCGTCTATATTGATCTTACAATGATATTGAGACTTTAGAGTATACGTATATGCTTCTTCCTATGTGTAACTTCATTACTCACCCTAGTTGTGTGGGTTATTTTACAAGTAAGGAGACAATGTTTTTAAATGTTCATCATTCTTAGAGGCTCATGAGTGCTTGAAGCATTTTTGTATATTGACATGCACTTGCTTAGCATGTTTTACTTTTGGATGATATATTTTGTATACCATAGATGTATGGTGTTTTAGAAGCTAAGATGGCTTCCTTGATGTGTAATGTGTATCTAAGTACACCTTTTGATGCATATTTTGTATGTATAACATGAGGCCAAGGGCCACTAAACTTAAAGTTCTCATATATGTTTTTAAAACTTAAGTTTTGCCCTAATAGCCTATTTGTAAAAATGGAGGTTTGATAGGTCAAATTTTGAAAATGGATTGTAATGAGGCCGTAGGCCATTGTAGTGCGTCTACTATGTCATTTTACATATGCGTGCATGTTCACTTTGGCACACAACAACATTCTTGATGAAATGACCACTTAGAGTAGTATTCATTTTCACATTTTTGCTAAATCTGATCTTAAGGGCATTTTTGGTATTTCACTTAAAAAATAAATGTTGGTCTTGACATGGTTGACCAGAAAACATGATTTTAGGGGGGGGGGGGGGTTACTTCATAACTCTTTTCCAAAAAAGGTCCGAAAAGTCCTCAAAATCAAATTTCAAGCTCAAAAAGCTGATTTGCATGTCTACAGGATAAGTGCTCGTCCATAGGGGACGAACGCTTGTAATCAGGGTAGTGGGCACTGCCTTGGCGTGCTCATTTACTAGCGCTCGTCTGTCCTTTTTTCAGCACTACACCTCTGACGTCTAATCATCATATCTATTTCGTTTTAACTCTAAATTGGTCCGTTCTTGAGTCTAAATTGACCGCGTCGAAATAGGATTTCCAATGGTACCAATTATAGCTTTAGATTCAACTTGTAGCTCAAGATATTCAAGTTTTGGTGAGGTAGTGTCAGGATTTGGTTCAAACCGGGATGTGGTTTCTCTTCCTTTGACTTCAAGACTTTATATCTTTTACGTCCAGACTCCGAATCCAGTGATTCTTGAGTCTAAATTCATTCATTTTTCATTGTCTTTCCAATGGTATGCACGGTGGCATCCATTTCATTTTTAAATGACCATTTTACCCTTGGTTTATTTCTTATCAAGTTTAAAATCCTTGTTTCATTACTTAACTCATTTGAGTTTTGTTGCTTCATTGGGAGTCATTTTAGTGCCTTAGGGATGACGTACATCTCTAGTGGCCATTTTTCATCTTTCGCTTCTGCATTTTGGATCCATTATCGGGTCATCTTTTGGTCATCATTGATGCACCGGGTTTATAAAACTTGGGCCGTCACACCAACCTTGAGGTTGATTGGCCACTTGATGCCCCCCTCCCACCATTAGCAGTGGGTTGGCATCTCCATAGTTGTTCCTGCCACGGGTCCCTCCTCCTTGGTTAAGAAGTGGCTCCCTTGGAAAAGGTTGCCCCACCAACCGCCATAGGAATGACCATGGGTGGCCTTGGAGGAGCTACCAGGTGCGGCTGGCTGAATATTCACTGGTAAAACATTTTGTTGTGCTTGAGGAATGTGGTATGGCCATGGTTGGCCAGGCTGATCATGCCAAGTTTGCTGTGGAAACGCCACATGTGGAGGATTCTGAACTTACTGAATGGATAGCTTGGTCGCTGCTTGTGGAACAATCATTTGTACCACTAAAGCGGTTACAGGTGCAGCTAGAATATAAGTCTGTGCTATTGGAAGGGACTGCACCTACTGCTGAGTTGGAGGGAACGGCCTTGCATATTGTTGAAAGGAACTACCTTCAACAAATGTGGCCGGCCTACTAGCTTGGAAGGTCAACTGTTAAAATCCTTCAGAGTTGTTTGGCCGATGGGCTAAACCTTGGTTCGAGCTTCCAAGGGTCTGTTTCAACATAGACTTCTCCTTTGAGAGATTTGGTCCACTATTTCTTTTAACTATAAATCCATTAAATCAGGGAAAGCTGGATTCTCACGCCTTTACTCTGTAATCTTATCCTCTGTTTCTGAGGTACTGACTACAAGAGAACACGACATAAGGGAACAGTTGTAGTCGGTTATTATCACGCCGTCTGTTTGGGCACGGGAATCGATGGTATTGATCTGACCATTGTTGCCATTGTTAGCATCTCCAATAGATATTCCGATCACTAGAGAAGATGGATAAGTAGAATGTGAGCTTAAAGACTATCAAAAACTTGTTGAACCTACTGTTTTCTGGCCCTTTTTAAGTTTACCTTCCGTACTAGACATTTTCTCCATAAACTGAATTGTCTTTCATCAACTGGTTCATAGATCTTCCAAGGATATGACTTCATCTCGTGCCCTACTCGTTCAGAATTGTAACAGAGTGATGGTAATCTTTTATACCTAAATTTTGTTAATTTCCTCTTTTTATTGTGTAGAACTCTAACCCCTCGTCGGAAAGGCTTGGAGATCTCCACCCCAACCCTAATACAAAGATAATTGCCTCTATTGAGGTTGAGATCCCTAACTTCAACTTTTTCACATGAGAGGAAGGAAGATCCTATGTCTTTCACCATTTCTTCCGTTGTAAGTTGGAGAGGAACGTTGGTAACTCGAACCCAGAATGGCACTTACAAAATGATACCTCTGAAAAAATGAAGTCCGGCGTCCATCTTTGTATAGAAATAAGGTCCCCATCGAAGCCCTACAAGCGATTATTTAAGATCCGCTCAAAATCGTCTTCAGTTGGGATAATAAATTGAAATATAAGATCTTTGGTGTGGTACATTTATAGACTTTCACAATCCCAAGCTTCACTAAGAGCTTTACGCATCCCAAAAAGCTTCAGGGGTTTCTCAGGAAAGAGTTTACCAGCGAGGCTATAGGCACACCAGTTAGAACTAGCTAAGGCCGCTTCATTAGCAATAACCATCTCCCGTTCCTTCACTTCAAAAAGTTAACAAAATTCTACTTGAGAAGCAAGGTTGTCTTCCATGGAAAAGATACTGTGAAGACCAAAGAGGAAACAAAAGAATCCCATAAATTTATCAAAACCAGGGAAAAGGGGAAAGAAAATCGGGGCCACTCAACAATAAGGGCACTGTTGTGGAACACCTTTCGAAAATCAAAGATAGACGAAGGAGAAAAAACTCTCTGGTGAACCAAGGGTGATAACAAAATTGATTCGTGGATCTTAAAATAGTTATTAAGAATTTATAAAATAAAAATTACTTTTAGAAAATTATAAAGACAATTTAATAAAAACAAGCATTTTTTTAATAGAATTTTCAGAAAACAGTTTTCCAATCAAGTAAATTTTGTATAGTTTTTTAATTTTCAATTCTTAAAAAATAGAAAATTATTCTTAAAAAATTGAACCAAACATACCCTTAGAATTTTAGATGGTATACATGTGGGGATGTATGATGTCAAAGTAGTGGGTATGGGATGAAAAATCCATTTCCCAAATTTGATGAACAAATATATATGTTTTTTCAATGTGTCCTGCTTCTACATAGACGTCGGGACGAGTTTGGGGCGCCTCGATATACATATTGTTTACACCCTTATTTTCGCCCATGGAAAAGTAGATACGTGGAAGGAGTTTTGGGTCAAGCCAATTTCTGACACATGAAAAGAGTTTGGGTCAAGACCAATTTCAGGGACTTTGAGAGTTGGAAAGTTATTAAGGGTCCACCACTAAGAGAAACCATGTGTGAGCAGATTCAATCAATCAATGAAACGTTTCAGCTTGGGGGAATTTCAGCGTACAAACCTGCAAAAGCCACGATACAACAAAAGCTTTAAGAGCTTTAATGTGGGCCACTACTACCACCATCCGGGAAAATAGGAGTGATGGCCATTTGCTGTCGTGCAATTTATTTGGAAATCAAAGAATGATGGCACGATTGCATGGAAGTTCCAGAAAAATCAAAACACGATTACATGTTTGGATCATGGGAGTTCTAGAAGCATCAAAGCACGATTGTATCAAATCATGATCACATGATGGCACGATTGCATGGGAGCTCTAGACACGATTACATGATTGGAACGTGGAAGCTTTAGAAGAACCAGGAAGGCATGATTGCATGGCTTGGACACTTGGAAGCACTTGGAAGCATTTAGAGGCATTATTGGAATTGCTTGGAACTACTATTGTAACTGATTGTATTTTCATTCTATAAATAGGTCATTAGAATATTGTTTGGATCTTTCTTTAGAACTACTGCAATTCCTGCCACGCCTGTCCGGTTCCATCGGAACTGGCCGCTTTTCCAAGGCCAAACATAGTGGCACGCTCGGCGGGAAATTCTGAACGGAGTGTTTCTATGGCAGCAGGAAAAAGACACGGCAAATCTGTTCAAGATCCTGCCGAAATTAAAGAGGAACAGGCTATTAGACTTCCTGATGAAAGTTCATGTGCCGTTCCTAAAGAAGGAGAAAATATGATTGCAAAAATCATCGAAGCAATGACGAACGATCCAATCATGGATATGACATGTTTGATGAGCCATAATCACGACAAGGCTATTCGAGCACAAGACAAAATGACCAGCAGACTGGAAACTATGTTTAAACGGTCTTCTGCAAGTCTTTCCCGAAACATGGCCAATCTTTCTCAAAGCATGGCCAGTATTTCTCAAATCTTGGCCACTCTTTCTCAAAGCATGGCTGACATCTCAAAGCATGGCTGACAGGCCAAGCAATTCAAAAGGTTCTCAGCAATCATCCGTTCTAGTGGACAGGCCAAGTACTTTTTTTGAAGGAAGTCCATCTCATCAACCTGTGAGTACTATATCACAGGTACAGACAGTGCAGGTGCCACCTGTACAATTGATGTCCATTCTAGTGACCCAGCAAGTTCAGAATTCAGCTCCTTTGACTATGCCTCAACAGGTTAGTCATGAAGTTTTTTCTAACAATTTGCATCAATTTGGGTCTTCTCAGGGTGCAACTCAGGCCGATCAATTGGGATATTCTTTGTATTTTCCACCCAATGTTGGCTAGCAGAATGTTCAACCACCTTCTACCATTCCTCAAAGACCGGCTTAGGTTTTTCCTATGGCAGGTGGGGGACAGAACTTACCGAGGGACCCTCCTGATCAAGGAGGCAATAGAGATCACTAGAGGAATAACTCAGACCCAAACACATTTCTAATGATGTTTGGGGCGTATCACCGAAAGGTTGGCCAGAAAATACAAACTCATTGCCCCAACTTATGGTGTCGATTCCACCAGTACTGAAGTCGATAGCACCACTACTCCCATCGCAGATGCAGATTCCACTTAAGGTGCAAAACCCTTCAGCAACAGTGAAGTCAATTCTAGTAGTAGTGAAGTTGATTCCACCAACGGCGGTTCAGGTTCCATTTCAGGTGGAATCTTCAGTGCTGAATCTTCAGTCAGAAGTAGTTTATTCCATGAGGAAGGTCGACAGACCTTTCCATAGGAAGCCGTTATCACTTCTTCCATTGGAAGAAGATTTTCCACAGCAAGATTTTCCTTCGGAAATGGCACACGCTTCTCAATCGTTGTATTTTCTTCCACTTGAAGAATATAATGGTCATAGTATTTTTCTTCCAATTTTGAAAAAAATGCTAGTACTTTATTTATCCCAAATTCACATCTTGTAATTTTTGGGGGGCAAAACTTGGCCAATCAACTATGTATTTGGCCAGAAGATGTACAAATTCGTCCTTCTTGTAAACCTCTAGACCCCGGGGGGCAACGAAATTGGACGTGAGGCTTCAAATCCTTAAGCTTACGACTTTCGTCTTAGTTAATAAGTTGTTTAAAGTTTTCGGCCCAATGGTACATTTCGGTTGAAGAGTTTTTAGTTATTGGCAAATTCTCACTCACATCTAAAATTTGATATGCCTTATAATTCTTCAAAGAATATCAGGCACATCAAATTTGGGGGGCAATGTTTACACCCTTATTTTTGCCCATGGAAAAATAGGCACGTGAAAGGAGTTTTGGGTCAAGCCAATTTCTGACACATGAAAGGAGTTTGGGTCAAGACCAATTTTAGGGACTTTGAGAGTTGGAAAGTTATTAAGAGTCCACCACTAAGAGAAACCACGTGTGAGCAGATTCAATCAATCAATGAAACGTTTCAGCTTTGGGGAATTTTAGCGTACAATCCTGCAGAAGCCACGATACAACAAAAGCTTTAAGAGTTTTAATGTGGGCCACTATTACCACCATCCGGGAAAATAGGAGTGATGGCCATTTGCTGTCGTGCAATTTAGTTTGGAATCAAAGAGTGATGGCACGATTGCATGGAAGTTCCAGAAAAATCAAAACACGATTACATGTTTGGAACGTGGGAGTTCTAGAAGCATCAAAGCACGATCGCATGATGGCACAATTGCGATGGGTGGTCTAGACACGATTACATGATTGGAACATGGAAGAGGAACATGGAACCTCTGGAAGAATCAGGAAGGCACGATTGCATGGCTTGGACACTTAGAAGCACTTGGAAGCATTTGGAGGCATTATTGGAACTGCTATTGTAAGTGATTGTATTTTCATTCTATAAATAGGTTATTATGTTGTAACGTAATAGGCCTGCTCAACGCCAAACAACTACGCATTTCAATTCAATCTTCATTTTCATTGCAATGCATTTTTAATATGATTAGTTTTAGTCATGCACTTTACTTTTTATTAGATAATTCCTTTACTTTCTTCAGTAACGTAGTTCTTCCTAACCAGTTAACTATCCCCAAGTCCTTTATCAAAGGTAAAAAGAATCCAGAGGTGTTCATTCCAGACCTCTTCACAATCGCCTGGTCTTGCAATCTTTCTTTTGAAATATTATTTGGATCTTCCTTCTGAAATATTGTTTGAATCTTCATTTGGAGCTACTGCAGTTCCTAGCACGCTCATCCGATTCCATCGGAACCGGCCGCTTTTCCAAGGCCAAACACATATGTTTTAAGAATAATAACTCAAATTTGAACAAATTCATAATAATTTTTGTAAAAAAAATTTAGTGTAGTCAAATATTCACGGATCACAATAACAAAAATGTTAAAATTTAAAATTATAATAAAAAATGAAAAAAATGGATAAATAAAAAACTAATAAAATTATATATATATATATATATATATATATATTATTAATCGGATTTGGAGTTTGAAAGGTTTAAATTTTTCTTTCAAATTTACTTCCACTCTGAAGATAATTCTAAACCCGACCAAATGAAACCAAAAAAAAACAGTGAAATTAACTTCCCTACGTACTTGATTGAATCAATAAACTTAAATATAATAATTCATATAAGATCTGTGCCATTCCTGCCACAGATTAGAGTCAGCTCTCTCTAGTTAGACCCATCAATTATATATGAAATATTGTTCTCCTTTCTAATAAAAATACAAAAACGGATGGTGACATTTGGCGCCCCTCCGGAGCATGTTAGATGCTCCTTGACCAGGGAGCTTGACCAACCGAAGTTGGAGAGGTGAGAAACACAAACACGTGACTGACCATAGACTAGGTCTGAGGCAATTCTGGTTTCCAAAATACTAATATATTTTTTTTTTGGTATGGTAGGTGTAGTTCATTACAGTTTCATTATTTAATAAAAAAATTTGTTGTGCTATGTTGGGAAAGAAATGGGGGTAATTTAACACCCCCTACAGTTTCATTATTTAATAAGAAATTGTTGTGCTATGTTGGGAAAGAAATGGGGGTAATTTAGTAAGCCCGTTAAATTTTTAAAAAGTAGGAGACATGTACTGTTTGGATATAAATATGATTTTTAATTTTAAATATATATATTGAGTAATAATATTACAAAATTTTAATTTATTTAAAATTTTTATACTACTTTATCACAATATTATTTTTATTTTCAATAAACAAATATCATTTAATGTTTCGTTTGTGATCATATATGTATAATATTAATTTTTCTTTTAAAAAAATTAAAACACTTTAGAATGTATTCATATTATTTTTAAAATTATTGGGTCGGCCTAAATATCTAAGAAGTACGGACAGAGACAGTATATGACCGCGGGCACATGCCCCATGGATTTTTTCCTTCCCTTATATATATATATATATATATATATATATATATATATATATATATTTCTATAATATGTATATATTTTTTTGGAAATGTATAAAAATGCCTTTATATATATATATATATATATATATATATTTCTATAATATGTATATATTTTTTTGGAAATGTATAAAAATGCCTTGACAAGAAGTGTTAGCGAAGTGTCCAAAAGAGTTGGGAAAATATCCAAAATAATATCAATTTATTTTTATTTACGGACACGAAGTATCGGACACTAGTTTGAAGAGTGTCTGATGGTGTTGGTGTCCGCGACAGATACGACTCTTTCGTAAAAGTGTCCATACTTCATAGGTTTTTATACATTTGCAGGCTACTATATTCTTTTCACTGACTTTATTTATATTTATTTATTTACTTTTTTTCTAGTTTTGATTTTTGGTTAAAAAATCAAATTAAGTAAAAAGAAAAAATTAAATATTATGGTAATCCTTATCCAACATAATATATTTACACACATATATATACACATATACATAAAAATTATTTTTTATGGATTAAAGAGAGGAAAAATAATTATTCACTTACAACAAAAATGATTCATTTGACAACTATTCTTTTTAATTTTCTTCTTATATTATTTAGGGTTCGTTTGGTTAGCCGAAAATTGATGGTGAAAAGTGAAAGGAAAAGAAAATTATGTTTCTATCATGCATTTGGTTAGCATTTTTTTTTTTTTTTTTTTCAAGAATATGTGGGAACATGGTGTTTCATTAGTTTGGTTAGCAAGAAAGTGAAAAGAAAATGATTTATATAGCAAAATTACCCTTATGAATTTAATACTAAGTAAAATACATCATGCAACAAGCATAACAAAAAATATAAATAATTATTTTATGAATAAAAATATATGTGCGTGCATATATATAGAGTCCTATTTTAAAGAGTCAAAATTTTTTAATTTAATTAGTACCAAGTAAAATGCATCATGCAACAAGTATAATAAAAAATATAAATAATTGTTTTATGAATAAAAACATGTGCGTGCATATATATAGAGAGAGAGTTCAAGTTCAAAGAGTCAGAAAATTATAACTTAATTAGGAGTTCTGATTTAAAGAGTTATAAATTTGTAATATAAGTAGGACTTCTAATTTATCAAAAAGAAATCATTTTTTTTTTGTGAGAAATAACTGACACGAAACTAAAATTTTCGCGTGTTTTATAGAGAAAATATTTTGAGGAAAATCAACTAGTTGAGGGAATATTACTTTCTTGAAAACTTTCTTTTTCACGCTAACCAAACTACCAAATAATTTAAAAAATTTTGGTTTCTTTTCCTTTCTAGTTAGTTCACGTTAACCAAACTAACCTTTATAGATATGTTTTTAATAATATACATTAAAAATGCACCAAAATAAAAATTACAATGATTTTATATCCCCAAATAAAAAATGTCTGGCTCCCTACCCCTAACAATTACCAAAAAATCGAAAGGTGAACCTAAGGGACTGGATTCAAAACCTAATATGAGGCAGCCATAGATGCTTGGCAGAGATCCTCCTACATGTTGAATATCCAAATTTCAGTTGAAATAAAATATTAGGATAAATAATTAAATTTTGGACGAATCAATGAAAGATCTGTGGTATATTTTAGGTATTTCAAAATAACTTTGTTCATGAAAGACCAAGTAAAACTTAATCTTCTATCCGTTGAGAACTCTCTGCCCTCAACATTCACAAGACTGTGTATTCCCAAATATTAACTTATAACATCTTATAGTTTGATCATTGTATCTTTTTGGTATAAATAGCCCTATGTTCTCCTACTTTAACGTATACAAAAATTAAAATACTATGAATTGTTCATTCTTATTACTATTTTGGTTACCATTATTATGCAAAAGAAATTGTTGTTATAATCTTCCAATAAACTCACACTAGATGACAATATTGAAGTTGTTCCACCACCTCTACATTATCAATGTATATTTACACGATTATTTGCACACCAGGACCAGATGACATATTTTATCATCTCACAGCGGCTGATTTATTCTTCAGAATGGCGTATTCATTTTGATTGTATATTTATTTTCGTGTTGTTTCTTAAAAGTAGAGCACTCCTCTATATCTGTATTATTTCTTTAATTTTTCCAACAATCTTAAAAGTATAGCAAATGAGTACTGTAGAATAGAAATTTTTTTATAATTTTTGTGATTGAATAGTGAAGTGTAGGCTAGTTTCTTGAGCAATCCCCTTCTATATTTAAAGCACAATTCCACTTTCTACACGCTTGTTTTTGAAATATTCTAGATATTTTGTGAATCTAGATATTTTTGTGCATTACATTCATCTAAAAAAAAAATTCTAGTATTGATTTCTCAAAGCTTTAAATAGGTTTTTTTTTTTTTATTTTTTTTTTTAAAATAAAAGTGCATGTTTAACAAAGAGTACTAAATGCGCTATTGATTTAAAGAACTTTCTTAGCTCTATGCCCATGAAAAATATTACTTTTAATAGACAAACCTAATAATGCTAAGGAAATTGTTTCCAATGCCAACTTAGTTGAGACCGAAACACACCACAACAATAATCAATATGGATAGAAGATTTAAAGTAGGCATAACTCAAAAATAATAATTATTGAGGGTGAAATTCACGCGATTTGATACGACACCGTTTTCCTGCAAGGAAGAGAAGAGAAGAGAAGATCGATGAACCTTGACAACACCGGTGTGGTGCCTGTCAAGAGCTCTCCGACGATCAAGTTAGTCACCATAGGTCTAAAAAGAAGACAGGAATTTAATAATCATTTTTTCGTCCAACCTTATTCCCGAGTCGTCTTCTTATTTATCGCCACTTCCCTTATTCTTGATAAGGGAATATCATAATCCTTATCCCATGGAAATCTTATCCATGATAAGATTTGTCATTATCCCATGAAATTTATCCAATGGAAATCGTTATCATTGAGAACGAAATATTATCTTTCGAAAGTAGAAGAAATTTGGCATCTGGTCAACGCTTAGTTGCCTTTATCGTTAGGTCAAGGTAGGTTAGGTTTATTTTTCCCTATCAGTTGCCCCCCATTCCTAAGTTTGCTCGTCTAGCTTTGGGAATGTAATAATTTTTTTTTTTTTGCCCCCGCACTGTTCCCCAGGGAACAGCGCCTGCGGGTACTGTTCATTGAACAGTAACTACTACTATATATATATATATTTCCTCTTGCCTTGGGAACAGTACCCGCGGGTACTGTTCACATGAACAGTAACTACATATTTTTTTTCCCCTTGCCTTGGGAACAGTACCCACGGGTAATATTCTTGCGGGTATTGTTCACATGAACAGTAACTACTATTATTATTATTATTATTATTATTATTATTATTTTTTCCCTGCCCTGGGAACAGTACCCGTGGGTACTGTTCACATGAACAGTAATCTTTGTTTTTTTATTTTTATTTTTATTTTTATTTTTTTTTATACCCTTAGGTACTTTTTAGTACTAATTTTAGTACCCTTGGGTAATCTTCCCTTGGGTACTATTTTTAGTATCATTGGATACTCTTCTCTCGGGTAGTCTTCCCTTTGGTAATCTCTCCTCGAGTAGTCTTCCCTTGGGTACTAATTTTAGTACTCTTGGGTAATCTTCCCTTGGGTACTATTTTTAGTATTCTTAAATGACCTTCCCTTGGGTACTATTTTTGGTACCATTGGGTAATCTTCCCATGGGTACTATTTTTAGTATCCTTGGGTACTATTTTTGGTACCCTTGGGTAATCTTCTCTTAGGTACTATTTTTAGTATCCTTGGGTACTCTTCCCTTAGGTACTATTTTTAGTACCCTTGAATACTCTTCCCTTAGGTACTATTTTTGGCACCCTTGGGTAATCTTCCCTTGGGAAGGGAATAAATTGTACGAGCTTCACTTAGGTTGCCACTCCTTTAATAAGGGAATTAAATTTTACTAGCTTTATTTAGCTCGTCCCTTTAGTAAGGGATTTTTATTTACTACCCCTTATAGTAAGGGGATAGTGATTACGGGATTCATTCAGCCCTGGTCCTTATAATACAGGATCCTTATAGTACGAGGATATTGATTACGGGATTCACTCAGCCTGGGTCTTTGTAATACAAGACACTTATTTACTATCCCTTATAGTACGGGGATATAGATTACGGGATTCATCCAGCCCGGGTCCTTATAATACAGGACACTAATTTACTATCCCTTATAATACAGGGATATTGATTACGGGATTCACTCAGCCCGGGTCCTTGTAATATGTGATACTTATTTATTATCCATTATAGTACGGGAGGTAATCGTGTAGTCTCTCTAGTAAATGAATGAAGCTTTAATTATCTCACCTTTCTGTGCAGAAGGAGTAGTCGGCTTCTTGTCCCTTTAATAAGGGAAGAATGTGTTGTTGGCCCTTGGTCCCTTTAAGGAGATAAATAGATTATTTTGAGCTTGATATTACCACATAGGTAGGTAACTGAAAGCATAATTTTTTATTGCGTAGGAATTGAGGGTCATCAATCTCACTGGTGATGGTGACTTTATTATAAAATGGAATAACATGTGAAATGATGAACTGAGATGCCCCAAGTCTTTATTTTGAATGACTTGATAAGGTTCCTTCTAACTGTGAGACAACTGTTAGTCGGTATACTTATCTGAGTCCTCCTTACTATATGTCCTATCGTTTTGGCTAAAGAATGATCTCTTGTAACTGGTATCCTTTTCATCCCCGGTGAGAGGGGTTGACCTCTTTTTGTCTTCTCCTTCCTTTCCCTTCTGTGTATTCATGGTGTCTTCAGCGTTCATGTGTTTCTGCGCTCTGATCAACAACTCTGCCATACTGGTGGGAGGTTCTTTGGATAAGGCAAACAAGAATTTGGAAGTTTGGAGTCCTCCTATGAAAGCGGTCAAAGCCACTTTGTCGTCCACCTCTTCTGCCTACAACATCTCTGTGTTGAATCG
Source organism: Cornus florida (assembly GCF_030987335.1). Classification (NCBI taxonomy): domain Eukaryota; kingdom Viridiplantae; phylum Streptophyta; class Magnoliopsida; order Cornales; family Cornaceae; genus Cornus; species Cornus florida. The sequence continues at coordinate 34,992,295 of NW_026775580.1, read as the reverse complement.
GGTGATGTATTCCCGGATCGACTCGCCCTTCTATTGCTTCACTGTAAGTAGGAAGGTGGCCAGCCTCCTATGTCTCTGACCTGCAATAAAGTGACTCACAAATTGCTTGCTCAGTTCTTCGAAGGTGTTGATGGTTCTTAGCTTTAGCTTGTTGAACCAAACTCTTGCCGATCCCTTAAGTGTAGCGGGAAAAGCTCGGCACATGATTGCATCTGGCACGGCGTGTGTAACGACCCGGTCTTTTTCCTTCCTTTCTTTTTCTCAGATTTTACGAATATTTTTTTTTTTCCGTTGTTTTTCCTTTTCTGAGTTCGGTTTTTCGTCTCTTAGTGTCGTCTCGAGTGCTCGGAAATAGTTTCTGAGACTCTTTTCTTTGGATTGACAACTTCCTTTGAGGACCGAGTCATTTCCACATTTTTTTTTGTTTTTTTGACAATATTCATTTTTTCGTCTTTTCCATATTTCGTCCTTTTCTCGTTTTTCAATTTTACTTGCATAACCTCATTTTTTGTCCTCGAATTTGATTTCGGTTTTGCATACGTCCATGATATTTAAATTCCATGACATCTACATTTTTACTTTTGTAGAAATGCATATTAAATGCTTACTTTCTTTGTAAAAGCCATGAAAATAAGACTTTTTGCAATTATCCATAACTTGAGGGGTTTTTGGGCAATTAAGTAAATTAATTATTTTTCGTCTTAGGGACTATTTTGTAAATTAATTTGGAAGATATTTTCAAAAAGGACCTTTTTGCAATTTCTGAAAAATATGACAAGTGTCACATTCCTATGGTGCCATTTGTTGATTTTGTGGTGGAACCACTTGGAGGCTTAATCTCATGACACATGGAGGGTGGAGATTCATCCACTTGCTGACCTATGATTGGACCACTAGTTGGCTTGGATGGTTGACAAGTGTAGGCTTAGGATTAATTGTAGAAGGGAAATTTAAGATGATGACAAGTATAGGGCTCACAATTAGTCTTGCATTTTATGTGTGTGTTGACCATGGTGTAGGTTCACCTAGTGAGTGGAGGACCTCTAAATCCTCCACTCATATTTCATCTTTTTCATTTTCACATTATCCTACGCATAAGAACCCTAGACTCCATTGAAGAAAGCTTAAAACCTTAAGCTTTGAGTTTAAATTTTGAGGCCCTTCCACTCACCTCAGATCATTGACCTTGGAATACTTTTTGTTCCTCTCATCTTCTTCTACAAAACCCTTGTTTGGTTTTCCATTTTTAAGCTTGTTTCCCTTGGATTCAAGATGAACAATCCTCTTGTGAGGTAGGGGGTGTTATCATTTATCTTCAAAGTGATTTTATTTGTTCCTATAGTGATATCTAAGTTATATGTTTGTCTTGTATTAAAATGAGAAATAAATGATTAATTGTACGTTGTATGTAATTCACTTTAAACTTGATAAATGACATGACCATGGCTTGATTAATAACTTATGTTAATTTGAGGTCATTTAGAGTTGTTTTAAAATCTAGAGGGATTAATGAATTACTTTAATTAATTTTTATTTATATCCTCCCATGACTTAAATCAAGTTTTGAAGTGATCTATATAATAATCATGACATGTACTACAACATATATTAAATTTGGGGCATTTGGATAAGAATTGCAAAATTTATTTAATATTTATCTTTTGTGAAAGTTTAATTCACACGGTGATAGTAAGTATGAAATCATGATGTAATGCGATATTTGGATAGGCCTTGGTATGTTGTCTAACATAGATTAAATTGAGGGCATTTGAAATTGTTTAAAAATCTAGAGGGAATTAATTAATTAGTTTGATTAATTTTGTTTTAAGTGTTTTAATCACTTAACTTGTCATTTGATGTTATATATGTGATGACCATGACATGTCCTTCAATATATATTAAATTGAGGTTATTTGGGGTTAACTTAGAATTTAGAGAATTTAACTATTTATGTTTAACTAAATTCTACTTTATTACTCCATAGATTTAATTGCATTTTGGAAGTTGTTTTTATATTCAAATCATGGATTTGGATTTGGTGTATGTTCACTTGATTACTTTTGAGCATTGGATAACATAGTTGTTACTTCTATATTCATGAGAATATGTTTTTCCTTATTGAATATATTGTTGCTATGTGTAAGGAATTGCACACTTTATATTTGACATCTTTCATGCCATAGTAGTTGTAGACTTTGAGCATGTATTGTATAAGTTTCCAAAATTGGATTGTGCTTGGTAAATAGTTGATATCTTGTATATACATGTTGATATATATACGTTGTAGCACAATTTGTTAATTTTGGAAACTTAGGGACGTCGTTGTTTGGCTATGGCTAGGACTTGGTTTTAGTACGGGGGATTGTCCCTCTATATAGTCTAGTGCGTACATAGGGAGGTTACTCACGGGCTAGTAACCCTAAAGTAATCACATTGTCGGTTTCATCAAGCGTGACGTCCAACTATCCACTTTGGTTTGATTTCGCATTTAAATTCTAAGTTGTTAACTTTGTGAAATTACATCTCATTGTGTTATGTTGAAAGTTCTATTGTCACTTGATAGCATGAATTTAATGGTATTGGATTGTAACTTGGTATAAAGATAAACCTATGCATTCCCTACGAGTAAACTTGTTTACTCACCCCTAAGTTACTGGGTGTTTTTCAGGTAAAGAAGCCATAATGCGGGGTGCACAACAATCTTAGACTTGCTAGACTACTTGGAGTAGTTTTTTGCTATGTTAGAATATGCACATGTTAGCATATCTTGTTTCATTTTGCTTACTATGTCAAAAACTTATGTTTATTGTTCAGGTCATGTAATATGCACTTAAGTGCACCTTTTGATACTTATTTTGAATGTGTAATAAGTGGCCAAGAGCCAATTTATATTTAGATTCACCTTTATGCATATTTCATGGAAAATTGCTTTTAAAGGGGACAATTGAGAAACCTAAGGTTGTTAGGTATCATTTTTGCATTGGGAGGTATTTTTAGGTTATGAGTTTTCATTTGAGGTCTATGTACTATATTCGAGGTGTGGCCAAGGGCCAAACACCTTTCCAAATTTTGCATATGCTCTTAGTCTCCATATTTTATGTTTTTAGACAAATTCTTGTGAAATGGAGGTTTGGAGGGTCACTTTTTGCATTGAGTGTTTACGGAGGTCGTGAACCATTGGCGCATGTCTAAATAGATATAATACGTTTGCGTGCATGCTCACTTAGGCACAATTCACACCATATTATGAAATGCACTTCCTTTGGACACTTTTCAACATTTTAATTACAAATCTGATGCAAGGGCATTTTGGGGATTTTACCTTGATAAATAAATTCCATTCTCAACTTTGTCACATGGAAAATGTGATTTTAGGGGGAGTTTCCTTTCGTGTTTTTCCGAAAAATATCATCTTGACCTCATAAACTGCGCTCCAAGTTCACTTTGCTGCTAAAAAAACTATTTCTGCAATTTTTGAGGTTCCAGACCACCCCTCTGCCTCATTTGGCGGGCCCCTGCAGTGTTCTGGTAGGCGACCGCGAGAATCTGCCGTGTTTGGCGGGCCCCCACGGGTCTTTGGCGGGCGCCCGCGAACACTGTTCCTACTCTAGACATTTTTTTTCAACGGGCCACATCTCACTCGTTTTAACTCCGAATTGGTCCGTTCTTGAGTCTAAATTAACCGCGTCGAAACTAGCTTTCCAATGGTACCAATTAGAGCTTCATATACCCCTTGTAGCTCAAGATATTCAAGTTTTAGTGAGGTAGTGTCAGAATTTGGTTCGAACCAGGATAGGGTTTCCCTTCTTTTGACTTCAGAACTTGATATCTTTTCTGTCCGGACTCCGAATCAGGTGATTCTTGAGTCTAACTTCATTAATTTGTCATTTTATTTCCAATGGTACTAGTTGTAGTTTTAGAACTTTCTCCTAGCTCAAGATATCCTTGTTTTAGTGAGAGGGTGTCGAATTTGGTTTGAACCGGGATAGGGTTCATCTGGTATTTCACTTCCTTTGGCCTTGGTACTTTATGTGAAGTTACCAAAGGATGTTTTAGGATGTTTTAGATCTAATTTGACTTGTTGAAAGTTAAATTCCTTCCTCTTAGGGTAAAATGAACATTTTATCCCTGGCTTTTCTCTTGTAGGGTTTTGATGCCCTTCTCATCATTTTGTTTCTGTTGAGTCTTGAAACTCCTTGAGAGTCCATTCTTGTGCCCTAGGGATGGCATACATCTCTAAGGACCTGCCTTTGTCTTGCTTCTGCACTTTATTCATTTGAATTCTGTGATTTCATAGGGAGTCATTGTGGTGCCTAGGAATGGCGTACATCTCTTGAGGCCATTTTGCTTCTTTTGCTTCCGTATCTTGGATCCAATTTGGGTCATCATAGGGCACACTGGGTTGAAAAATCTAGGGTCGTCACAGGTGGTATCAGAGCTCCTAGGTTTGAATACCTTGGACGATGGGTTTTGGGTGCATATCATGCTTGTGTTGCCTTGCTCTATTTGTTTATATGCTTTATGATAACATGTTTTGGTTTGATAATATGTTTATGTGCCTAGGTGGTATATGTAGTATATCGTTTGGTTAAAGCATGATTTTATTCTAGTATAAGAAGCATGACATATGATGTATGCTAGGTTAGATTTGTATATGCATATTATTTTGCGTATTTGATAGGACTTGGGATTAGTCACGGATGTTTGACTCGAGGTTGGGTTGTTTGGTGAGTTTGCCCTTAGTGCAATGTTTGGTGTGTTTTGGTTTTGTTTAGGCACTCTTCTTAGATGTTGTTAGGAATTGTTAGTTTGGTTTCATGGTAGTTTAGGTCGTTGTTGACCTAGCGTTGGCTTTGGATAGGTGGATGGTCACCTTTTGTTTAGGCTCTCGTAGGGTGAGCCATTAGGCGTAGCCGTAGTGCTGGATTTGTTGGCTTTGGGCCATGATGAAGTTATGGACCTCTTAGGATCCTTGGTTGTTTAGGAAGATTCCTCTAAGATTGCAATTTTTGTGGGCGAGTACGTTTGTGGGCAGGTGCATGGCATTGTCATGCTACCGTACTAGCTAGCTACAAGTGCAGTTCGGATGGAATCAGTGTTGGTTTTGTTGTGATAGGCGTTGTCCTTTTGAACGATGATGACGATGTTTATTTTGGAGATCAGTCGTAGTAATTGATTTGGTTGTTGTTGGTATGGCTATAGTTGCCATTTTCTTTGAGTTCTCCTTGTGTGATGATACTTTTGTGGTCGAGTCGATTGATCAATGTTTGGGTTAGTGAGAGCATTGCATTGTTAGTGTCACTCATAGTGTCACCTTTAGATTTAGAGATAGATTGTTAGAGTCTTACCATTGTGGTGAGGGATCACGTTTGTTTTGAGACAGGTTGTTGTCATATTATAGCTAGGACTTGTTTTCCTTTTACCTAGACATTCTAGGACACGATGTCCATAGGGTTCATTATTGCATCATTTTTATCTTCTGTAGTTTCGTTTACTACCATGTTAGTAGTACAAATTATGATATTGTGATGCATGAGTAGGTGGAAGTGTATCCATATTGCTTTCTTGTTGTGTGGCATTAGCATGCCTTATTTATATGCTTAGAGATGCCATGTTGTTACTGTACTTTAGTGACATGATTTTGTGCTTACGTGGAGACGTGCTGCATGTGACCTTGATTTTATCTATGTGAGTAGATTTACCTTCTTGGTAGCTGCATTTCCTTGTTATTTGCATGACTTCCATGTTTAGTTCTTCCTTTTGTTCCCCTTTCGTACTCGTCGTGTTGACATTTGTAGGAGAGTAGGGTTTCTTCTCTTTTCTTGGTTCGAGTAAGGGACTTTACAAGGAGTGAGTCTCTTCTCTTCGTTGCGTTATGCACATCTTTGAGGTTAGCTGGTCTGTGAGGATCATCATTGTTGTCTTGAGTCCTTGGTGAGGATTTGGTTGATTTGGTCGATTCACTTCCATGTAGGGGGTGAAGTCTTTGACCTTATGTCTTTCGTTTCAAAGACAGAGTTGTGGTGTTGTCCTTCTTAGGACTAGTGGTTCCCTTTCTTTCGTGTCTTCCTTTGGGGACTTTTTGCCATGGTTGTTGACGGGTTGTGGTGCTTAAAGTGAGTAGATTGGTGTGAGATCATTTTTCAGGGACTTGTGTCCATATCATTGAGATTTGTTTGATTCGTGAGGTGAGCTCGATGCTCTTTTGAGTATATCTTTTGGAGACTTGTTTCAGCTTTGGAAATCTCGATGTGGTTAACTCTTAGGAGGAGTTTTGAAGGATCGTTATTGGATATGGCTTGTTTGTGGAGTCGTCTCATCCTAGTTGTGACTAGGTATAGTTTTGAGGAATCGTAGTTCCAGTGGTTATTTATGGATCGATGGAAAATTAAAGAATTTTGATTTAGCTTGGTGCTTTGAGAGATTCATTTTGTGACCTTGGTTGTCAGAATTTTGATATGTGTGCCAGTTGGTGGACTTATGTTTCAAGGATCTAGTTATCCGTGATAGGGATGTGAATCCGATGTTTGACTTCGGTGTAGTCTTGTAGTTGATCTATTTCAGGAGATATGTAGGACTTTCGATGAAATGTCTTGTAATGAGATTCATTTTGGTTTCTGGATGTTTTAACTTGTTTTTCAGGATTGGGACTCTTGATTGATGTTGTTATGGAAGTATTTTGAAACATTGCAGTTGTCAGCTTTGTTGTATTGAGGATTTAAGGCCTCAAGCATAGCGGTACCTATGGCATTGTTGTCAGAGTTTGGGATTGGCCAGGATGGTCCGGCCGGACGTCTTTGGACCATATCTCAACTCTCACAAAATGTTTAGCCTTCGTGGTGCTTTTGGTATTGATCATTTTAGACATTGATGTCATTTGTATCGAGAGGTTTCGTGGGTAGACCTAGTGGGGGGCAGGTTATGAATTAGTGCCTTATACTGTCATGTTACCATATAAAGTTATGTGTTGTGGGCAAGTGCTAGTTACCATCGATGCTACCTTACTGACGAGTAAGTGTGGGCGGGCACTAGGTACTGTCATTGCTACCACACATTTGAATACGTCGTGGGCGGGTTCAGGTCGCTATTCGTACTGCCATATCGTCTTTGTTCAGTACCTTGATTTGATACATGGTTATCTTGGAGTTCTTTTGGTTGTTGTTTTCAGATTCGTATGATAGTTCGTTATGAGGGATGCTTACGGTTGTGGTCTTCCGTTCCTTTGTTTGGCCTTGAGTTTTGTGTGTGACCTTTGACTTGTCGTGTTGCCGTGAGGTCACTTTTCTTTTGAAGAGGTTTTCTTGTCGTGAGCACGTGGGTACGAATGACATTGGGTTGTATGTTGTCTTTCAATTTTGGGATTTGTTTTCGTAGCATGTTGTGTGGGATACTCGGAGATGTACTTCGTAGTTATCCTGGTTTCGCCTTTTGTTTTGTTGGGGCTGGATTTCGGGGATGAAATCCCTTTAAGGTGGGAAGGTTGTAACGACCCGGTCTTTTTCCTTCCTTTCTTTTTCTCAGATTTTACTGATATATATATATATTTTTTTTCTGTTGTTTTTCCATTTCTGAGTTCGGTTTTTCGTCTCTTAGTGTCGTCTCGAGTGCTCGGAAATGGTTTCTAAGACTCTTTCCTTTGGATTGACAACTTCCTTTGAGGACCGAGTCATTTCCACATTTTTTTTTGTTTTTTTGACACTATTCATTTTTTCGTCTTTTCTTTATTTCGTCCTCTTCTCGTTTTTCACTTTTACTTGCATAACCTCATTTTTTGTACTCGGATTTGATTCCGGTTTTGCATACGTCCATGATATTTAAATTCCATGACATCTACATTTTTACTTTTGTAGAAATGCATATTAAATGCTTACTTTCTTTGTAAAAGCCATGAAAATAAGACTTTTTGCAATTATCCATAACTTGAGGGGTTTTTGGGTAATTAAGTAAAGTAATTATTTTTCATCTTAGGGAACATTTTGTAAATTAATTTGGAAGATATTTTCAAAAAGGACCTTTTTGCAATTTTTGAAAAATATGATAAGTGTCACATTCCTATGGTGCCACTTGTTGATTTTGTGGTGGAACCACTTGGAGGCTTAATCTCATGACACATGAACGATGGAGATTCATCCACTTGTTGACCTAGGATTGGACCACTAGTTGGCTTGGATGGTTGACAAGTGTAGGCTTAGAATTAATTGTAGAAGGGAACCTTAGGATGATGACAAGTGTAGGGCTCACAATTAGTCTTTCTTTTTGTGTGTGTGTTGACCATGGTGTAGGTTCACCTAGTGAGTGGAGGACCTCTAAATCCTCCACTAACATTTCATCTTTTTCATTTTCACATTATCCTACACATAAGAACCTTAGACTCCATTGAAGAAAGCTTAAAAGCTTAAGCTTTGAGTTTAAATTTTGAGGCCCTTCCACTCACCTTAGATCATTGACCTTGGAATACTTTTTGTTCCTCTCCTCTTCTTCTACAAAACCCTTGTTTGGTTTTTTATTTTTAAGCTTGCTTCCCTTGGATTCAAGAGGAACAATCCTCTTGTGAGGTAGGGGGTGTTATCATTTATCTTCTAAGTGATTTTATTTGTTCCTATAGTGATATCTAAGTTATATGTTTGTCTTGTATTAAAATGAGAAATAAATGATTAATTGTAACTTGTATGTAATTTACTTTAAACTTGATAAATGACATGACCATGGCTTGATTAATAACTTATGTTAATTTGAGGTCATTTAGAGTTATTTATATGCTCCCATGACTTAAATCAAGTTTTGAAGTGATTTATATAATAATCATGACATGTACTACAACATATATTAAATTTGGGGCATTTGGATAAGAATTGCAAAATTTATTTAATATTTATCTTTTGTGAAAGTTTAATTCACATGGTGATAGCAAGCATGAAATCATAATGTAATGCGATATTTGGATAGGCCTTGGCATGTTCTCTAACATAGATTAAATTGAGGGCATTTGGAATTGTTTAAAAATCTAGAGGGAATTAATTAATTAGTTTGATTAATTTTGTTTTAAGTGTTTTAATCACTTAACTTGTCATTTGATGTTATATATATGATGACCATGACATGTCCTTCAATATAAATTAAATTGAGGTTATTTGGGGTTAATTTGGAATTTAGAGAATTTAACTATTTATGTTTAATTAAATTCTACTTTATTACTTCATAGATTTAATTGCATTTTGGAAGTTGTTTTTATATTCAAATCATGGATTTGGATTTGGTGTATGTTCACTTGATTACTTTTGAGCATTGGATAACATAGTTGTTACTTCTATATTCATGAGAATACGTTTTTCCTTATTGAATATATTGTTGCTATGTGTAAGGAATTGCACACTTTGTATTTGACATCTTTCATGCCATAGTAGTTGTAGACTTTGAGCATGTATTGTATAAGTTTCCAAAATTGGATTGTGTCTGATAAATAGTTGATATTGATGCGACCCGAGCGTGTGCACAAAATAATGCACAACACTTTGGTTTTGGAAATGGTATCAAACGGGTATCATAGTTTACATGTATAAACCGCTAGACACTTATACTATGCAGTATGAAGTGAGAAGGGATCGAACCCAAGAGACCTTTGGCTTGGATTCAAATAAGACAGTTGGTTTTAACAAGTGATTACCATAAGAGAGATAAAGAGAGAATAAAATAGATGGTTGGTTGATTAAGCTAGTGAACAATTAAATTAAAATGTAATGAAAATAAACTAAGTTAGAGTTAGGGGTTTAAGAGATAGAAGAAAATTCTTAGGGTTTATTGGAAGCACCACTAAACTCATGCAATTAACCACTTGCTTTCTATTAATGGGGAGAACATTGTTGTAATTAAAATGTAGCTACAATCAATGGCACAATTTGCATATGTAAGCATGATCATCCAATTCATTTGTAATGCATTGCCTACCTAACCAACAAGTAAACTACGTGTAGGACAACACACCAATCTTGAGGTTTAACCTATCTCACCAATCCATAAATGCATCCAATGAGAGCACACATCAATGTGATAACACAAATTTCAATCATGATGATGGATTGATTAATTAAGTGTAGATTGTCTACCTAATGACAAGTAAACTAGGGTGTAGTACAACCTATCAAGACAAAACCATAACCAAACAAATCCATTGACCATTTGCATATAATCCACAATCAAGAAGATGATACAAATTACATATAATAAGTGTGGAATATCAATTTCAAGTATGAATTGTCTAATCATAACACAACCTATCAAGAATAAAGTATAAACCATCAAACTAGTTAACAATTGCATCCATTAAATACCATGTCATGGTCTTCAAGTATAATTCTCAATTAATAACACATAGACATGAAATTAACATAGAGAATTAATGAAAGAATTAATCTTTAACATCTAATCATGAGTATAAACCCTAGATTGATCACACATAGACATGCAACCAAAGATAGAGAAATAATGGAAGGATTAATTAACATAAATCTTCGAACATCCAAGTATGAAATCACAAGACCACAACATCAACTACAACAATAAATTAATCTCCCCAGAAATAGAAATTGCAAAGGTTTAGATTACAAGAGACTTAGGGCTTAACCAAGCCCTAAGTGGAGAGCTAGCCCATCATGGTTGTAGTAGTCAAGGTGTCAACAAGATCCACCTCCATGCTTTGCTCCTTCTTCTTCTTCTTTGATGCTCAAGAGAGATGAGTGTGTAGATATTCTTCCAAACTTGTGCCTCCACTCTTCCCTCTCTTCTCACCCTAGCCTGTTCTCTCGAGAGAACGTGATATCTTCGTACAGAAAAAAAATAATACTTAATAATTCTAATAATATCCACCTAAATAAAATAAATATTAACCCTAATCTAATGGCTCACTGGGCTTTAAGTAACAACCCTATTAAAGCCCAATAGTTCACAAAATAAGCCCAAACAATAAAAAAAAAATTGTAATGTTGCCAAGTCCTGGGGGATCGATCCCCCCAGAGTTGGAAATTTCCTTTAATCCCTATTTAGCTTAATTTTGGCCCCGAGCTCATTACTTTGCTTCTTTATCTTTGGGAACATCATCAAAGGCCTGAGATTAACCACTTTTAAAGAATAAACACACTATACAAGCAACGGGCTGCGACCTCTTTTTGCCATTTTTTTTGAACTTTTTCTGAATGTCTTTGCTTGACTCCAAAGAGGCTTTAATGGACCATTCTTAGCTCATTTTAACTTTATTGCCCTGAAATACACATAAACATAAATTAGGACTAAAACAGGAAATTAAGACAGATGCAAAGACTGAAATACCCTAGCTTAGGTGCTGAAATGTGCAACATTTAAGCACTTATCAGATATCTTGTATATACATGTTGATATATATACGTTGTTGCACAATTTGTTGATTTTGAAAACTTGGGGATATCATTGTTTGGCTACGGCTAGGACTTGGTTTTAGTACAGGGGATTGTCCCTTTATATAGTCTAGTGCGCACATAGGGAGGTTACCCATGGGCTAGTAACCCTAAAGTAATCACATTGTCGGTTTGATCAGGCGTGACGTTCAAGTATCCACTTTGGTTTGATTTCGCATTTAAATTCCAAGTTGTTAACTTTGTGAAATTACATCTCATTGTGTTATGTTGAAAGTTCTATTGTCACTTGATAACATGAATTAAATGGTATTGGATTGTAACTTGGTACAAAGATAAACCCATGCATTCCCTACGAGTAAACTTATTTACTCACCCCTAAGTTGCTGGGTGTTTTTCAGGTAAAGAAGCCATAATGCAGGGTGCACAACAAATCTTAGACTTGCTAGACTACTTGGAGTATTTTTTTGCAATGTTAGAATATGCACATGTTAGCATATCTTGTTCCATTTTGCTTACTATGTCAAAAACTTGTGTTTATTGTTCAAGTCATGTAATGTGCACTTAAGTGCACCTTTTGATACTTATTTTGAATTTGTAATAAGTGGCCAAGAGCCAATTTATATTTAGATTCACCTTTATGCATATTTCATGGAAAATTACTTTTAAAGGGGACAATTGAGAAACCTAAAGTTGTTAGGTATCATTTTTGCATTGGGAGGTATTTTTAGGTTATGAGTTTTCATTTGAGGTCTATTTACTTTATTCGAGGTGTGGCCAAGGGCCAAACACCTTTCCAAATTTTGCATATGCTCTTAGTCTCCATATTTTATGTTTTTAGACAAATTCTTGTGAAATGGAGGTTTGGAGGGTCACTTTTTGCATTGAGTGTTTACGGAGGCCGTGAACCATTGGTACATGTCTAAATAGATATAATACATTTGTGTGCATGCTCACTTAGGCACAATTCACACCATTTTATGAAATGCACTTCCTTTGGACACTTTTCAATATTTTAATTACAAATCTGATGCAAGGGAATTTTGGGGATTTTACCTCGATAAATAAATTCCGTTCTTAACTCTGTCACATAGAAAATGTGATTTTAGGGTGAGTTTCCTTTTTGTGTTTTTCCGAAAAATGTCATCTTCACCTTATAAACCGCGCTCCAAGTTCACTTCGCTGTTAAAAACACTGTTTCTGCAATTTTTGAGGTTCCGGACCACCCCTCTGCCTCATTTGGCGGGCCCCCGTAGTGTTCTGGTGGGGGCCCGCGAGAATCTGCCATGTTTGGTGGGCCCCCGCGGGTCTTTGGCGGGCGCCCGCGAACACTGTTCCTGCTCTAGACATTTTTTTTTCAACGGGCCATATCTCACTCGTTTTAACTCCGAATTGGTCCGTTCTTGAGTCTAAATTGACCGTGTCGAAATGAGCTTTCCAATGGTACTAATTCAAGCTTCATATTACTCTTGTAGCTAAAGATATTCAAGTTTTTATAAGGTAGTGTCAGAATTTGGTTCGAACCGGGATAGGGTTTCCCTTCCTTTGACTTCAGAACTTGATATCTTTTCTGTCCGGACTCCGAATCAGGTGATTCTTGAGTCTAACTTCATCAATTTTTCATTTTATGTCCAATGGTACTATTTTTAGTTTCAGAACTTTCTCCTAGCTCAAGTTTTCTTTGTGTTAGTGAGTGGGTGTCGGATTTAGTTTGAACCGGGATAGGGTTCATCTGGGATTTCACTTCCTTTGGCCTTGGTACTTCATGTGAAGTTACCAAAGGATGTTTTAGGATGTTTTAGATCTAATTTGACTTGTTAAAAGTTAAATTCCTTCCTCTTAGGGTAAAATGACCATTTTACCCATGGCTCTTCTCTTGTAGGGTTTTGATGCCCTTCTCATCATTTTGTTTCTGTTGAGTCTCGAAACTCCTTAAGAGTCCATTCTTGTGCCCTAGGGATGGCATACATCTCTAAGGAATTGCCTTTGTCTTGCTTCCGCACTTTATTCATTTGAATTCCGTGACTTCATAGGGAGTCTTCGTGGTGCCTAGGAATGACGTACATCTCTTGAGGCCATTTTGCTTCTTTTGCTTCTGTATCTTGGATCCAATTTAGGTCATCATAGGACATACTAGGTTAAAAAATCTAGGGTCATCACAGCGTGCAAATGCATAAGAGCTTGAAAGGTTTCCAGGTGATCGAGGGGATCTTTGGTCGCATCGAAGCTTTCGAACGAGGGCATCCTGAACTTGCTAGGCAATGGACATTTCATAATGGCAGGGCTGAATGGCAAGTTGGTCCTTTGTACCAGGTCATCTTTGGTGGCAGGACCTTTCCCTTTCATAGCCTGCATTACATCTTCCATTTTCCCCTTGAGATCCTCGATCTGCAGGTCGAAACAGGTAACTTTCTTTGTCTTTTCCTTAAGATAGAAAGCTATGCCTTCATGAGGTCGAAAACTCCATGGGAGAGATGGGTGGACCACCTCTTTATGTCAGTTTCCCACCTGGCTTTGTTCCACTTCGGTCTCATTTTGGGGAGGATGATTATCCTGCTCTTCAAGATTCCCATTACCTCCGTTTGGATTTGAGAGATCTTGTCGTGGCAAGTTTTGTTGAACCAGTGGAACAAGATATTGTAGGAGCGTTGCATTTTGCTGGATCAATTGGTTCATACCTTGACTCAGAGTTTGGACCTGCAGTTCCAACGCTGCAAGCCGTGTCTGGTCGTTTGGGACGTTTAGGTTTTCACCCGAGTCTACCCTTTGACCTGATCCCTGCGACGGTGTTCCTTCAATAACCATACCTGACCACAGACGTATATACCTAACTGAGTAATTAATTGATTCAAGGGAATCGTTGTTCCTACAGACGGCGCCAACTGTTGAGGGTGAAATTCACACGATCCGATACGACACCGTTTTCCTGCAAGGAAGAGAAGAGAAGATCGATGAACCTCTATAGCACCGGTGTGGTGCCTGCCAAGAGCTCTTTGGCGATCAAGTTAGTCTCCAGAGGTCTAAAAAGAAGGCAGGGATTTAATAATCATTTTTTCGTCGTACCTTATTCCCGAGTCGTCTTCCTATTTTTCGTCACTTCCCTTATTCTTGATAAGGGAATATCATAATCCTTATCCCATGGAACTTATCCTATGGAAATCTTATCCTTGATAAGATTTGTCATTATCTCATGGAATTTATCCAATGGAAATCGTTATCCTTGATAACAAAATATTATCTTTCGAAAGTAGAAGAGATTTGGCATCTGTTCAATACTTAGTTGCCTCTATCATTAGGTCAAGGTAGGTTAGGTTTATTTTTCCCTATCAATTATAATCCCAATAACCCATCTTTCAAGAAAATCTTGGCACTATGCTCCAAATAAATATTTCCCATCATTTGCGATTGATCCAACCCTTTTATGACCGATCACAGATTTTGTTCTTATCTTCATAAATATCTTGACCTTGTCCTTATCCACATTAATAGCTGTCACCTACCCGTGATTGATTGAACCATTCTTGTGATCATCGTAATTGCCTCAAAATTTGTGAAAAACAGAATTGAATCCTCAATTCAGGAGAGCTCGTGGTGCAATCATTTGGGATCCTAGTGCACGATGTTAGACCAATTTGAGGTCATTTGAGCCACCTATATAAGGGACTTAGCCCTTTTTGGCCAAGGAGGTGGGATATTTGGCAAGGATTAGCTTAGGATTAGGTTACTATGGGACGTTCTCTCTCTACATTCATACACACTCTCTCTAGAGTTTCAACCAAGGAAGAAGAAGAAGAAGAAGAAGATGATGAGCCAAGGCTTGGAAAATGGATTATAAAGCTACATTGATGACATCTATCTTCTCCATGAGTGGCTAGTCCTTCACTTATGGCTTGGATGAGCCCTAAGTATGTGTAATTAAACCTTTGTCTTTCAATTCTGGGGATTATTAATTGTAATTAGTGCTATGGTATTGTGAATTCGAACTTGGCTGTTCCAAGGTTTATATTGATAATTCTTTCTATTGATTCTCTATGTTGGTTGCATGTTGTCTTATGTGTAATTAATTGAGGATTAATCTGTACACCATGTGCTTTTTATAATTGTGCATAGTGATGGCCATGCATGGTATTTATTAGATACAATTGTCAATTAGTTTGATGGGTTATACTTAGTCTTGATAGGTTGTACTACACCTTAGATTAGTTGCAGTTAGGTAAACAATTCATGCTTGAATTTGATAGTCCATACTTATTATTGCAATTTGTATTATCGTTTTGATTGATGTGTGCTTGTTGCCACATTTTGATTACAAAAAGTTTTCCCCATTAATTGAAGGCTCTTGGTTTTGTTGCATGTGCTTAGTGGGGCATTCCATGCCCTAAGCCTCTCTTCCTATCACTAAACTCTATTTAATTTAGTTTTAATTTCAATCGCATGTTCACATTAGAATAATTAATCAATGAAACATCCTTTCAATCTCACGCTCATTAATGTCAAGTTAGATTCCATCTCATAATCCCTATAGATGATCCCTTCTCACTTTATACTCATGTATAAATGTTTTGTGGCTTTTACAAATGTAAAAGTTGATGCCCACTTAGCACATTCTTAATTCTCAATATTCAAACATCACATTTTTGTGCACACACATTAGTATGCATTAAGTTTTTGGCGCCGTTGCCGCGAATTAAACGGTTTTCAATTTGGAATCAAATTAGAAATTGGTGTTCATTTGATTGCAAGTACGATTAATTTCCTAATCTTTCTATATTCTTTTGTTCCATGCGTAATTAGGTACTTGATCATAAGAGAAGTAAGCTTGGGATCACAACATTTTGCTTAGGACCGTTGCGAGCGTATCTTGAACTCTTGAAACCATTATTGTATATTGCTATATATGCTTGCAAGATAGTCCTGCCGAAGCCATCACATTGTTTACATTCTTGTCTAAGCATAGGTCCTTGTCGAGGCCATTTATTTATTGTTCAAGTATAGACCCTTGTCGAGGCCATTTATTTATTATTCAAGCATATGCCCTTGTCAAGGTCATTTCTTTAATTGCATTGTGATATTGAGGAGAACGGGATCACCGTATGTGGATGTTGTTGTTGTGAAGCTTTTGTGAAGTTGTTATTGTGGTTTTCTATTATGCATGCTTTGTAGAAGGTCTCTTCACATTCCTTTAGACCAAGAAATTGAGTCTTTTTTTAGGCGATTAAGGGGTAGTGCAAGTTGGACTCTTCTTATTCTTAACCATCCAATCAATTCAACGGAACACCAAAATCTGTCTCAAGGTTATGTTGAGCCTTATGTGTTGCAACAACCTCTAGGACCTCAACAATCCCAAGTGGTGCAACCTCCTCTAGGAGCTCAACCACCTCATTTGGTACAACCCGCTCAAGTAGCGTACCCGCTACCCAATCCTCAAATGGTCCTCCAAGATTATTACACTCCCAATGTTTACAATGCTTCAACTTGTTACCAATTACCAACTTTTAGGGCTAACCATTATGGAATCAAGCCTAGAACCATCGAGATGTGTCCCACATTTCATGGGTTAAGTAATGAAGATCCATATAAACATTTGGATGAGTTCTTAGAAGTATGTTTCATCGTAAAGATCATGGATTTTCCTTAGGAAGTTTTAAAGATGAAACTCTTCCCTTTCTCTCTTCGAGATAAGGAGACATATTGGTTCAACAACTTGGGGGCAAATACTATCACATCTTGGGCTCAAATGCAACAAGAATTTCTCAAAAAGTATTACCTCGCAAGTAAGACCAATGCAATGAGAACCTCAATTCGGGAATTTTCTCAAGGTGATGGAGAGCCATTGCATGAAGCTAGGGAGCGTTTGAATGATTTGCTACGGAAGTTTCCACATCATGACCTTCCTAAGTGGCAACTCGTTCAATGCTTCTATGAAAGCTTATCCCACACTTATAAGCATATAGTGGATGTTTTGTGTGGCAGCACATTCTTGCTAAAACATGAGGATGACATATGGACTCTTTTTGAGGACATGAGTGAGAATTCTATGCACCGTTCTACATCTTCTCGGTCGGGGTGTGTTTTTAATGTGGGGGGAAGGAAACTTTTAAATATATTTCATGTAGATAATTCAATGGAAATTATTGCCAAGGTAAAAACTCTTACTTAAAGGTTTGATTAATTCCTTTCGAGTCAAAAACTGGAAAGTTAACCATCCTCCGGCCCCTCCCATTCTCAAAATGAAGGATATATGACTTGTTCTAGCTCCACTCATAATACTTCCAATTGTCCTCATGGACATGTTTCATCGTGTGAGCCTTAAGAGCAAGCCAATGCCGCTTTTACTCGTCCGGTGAACAATTCATACTCCAATACATATAATCACGGATGGAGGGATCATCTAAAATTTTCTTGGAGAAATCAAGAAACAAGTTCAAACCCTCATCATCTTCAAAATTCTTAAGGAAAGTATGTTCCTCCCTACCTTTAAAATTCTCATAATCAAGCGTATCATCATATCATCATCAAAATGTGAATCACTCTTCCAATCAAAACCATCAAGCTTTAAATCCTCAATCATACTCTCATCCACCTCAAGCACCTCCAAGGAACTTCACCTTTGAGGACAAGATTTTCCATCTTTGGGTAATCTTAAGGCGAATACTAAATTGCTCCATTCTCATTCATAATCCATTGTAAAACCTGAATCCCAAATAGGTCAAATTGCAAATTCTATGAATGCAAGAGAGAAGGGAAAGTTGCCAAGTTAACCCGAGCCAAACCCTAAGGCACATTTTATGGTGGAATCAAATCCTACATCAGGATTTTCCACTCATGAACAAGTGCAAGCCATTATCACTTTGAGAAGTGGGAGAAAAATTGGCAACAAGGTAGAGTTGCCTAGTGAAATTAGTGATCCTGTGCAACCAAATGGTTGCCCACTCCCTATGAAAGTGGTCATGTTAAGGACCTTCCATCGTCATCATCATCCTCCCATCTAGAGAATCCTTGTGAGCCAAAAGCTCCATTTCCTCAAGCCTTGAGAGACTCTTCTCCTTTTGGGAGATAAGAATGAAGGATCCATGATATGATGGAAATTTTCAAATAATTGAAAATCAACCTTCCTCTTCTTGACGCCATTTGTTAAATTCCACCGTATGCCAAGTTTTTGAAGGACTTGTGCACGCAAAAGAGGAAGTATAAAGGCCATGCTCCTAAGAAGGTGATTCTTATGGAGCAAGTAAGTTCAATTATCAAGTACAACACTCCACCTAAGTTCAAAGACCCCAACGCTCCCACCATCTCTTGTATCATTGGGAACCATGAGGTTTATAGGGCTCTTTTAGACTTAGGAGCGAGTGTTAATCTCATACCTTACTCCATGTATTGTCAATTGGGTTTGGGTGATCTTAAGCTAACTTCGGTAGTCCTCTAACTAGCTGATTGATTTACGAAACAACTAAAGGGAATTGTTGAGGACATCCTCATCCAAGTTGACAAATTTTACTTCCCGGTTGATTTTATAGTGCTTGATACCGAACCGGTACCCAATCCCACCAACCATATCCCAATCATCCTTGGTAGACCATTCCTTGCCACCACCAACGCCACAATTAATTGTAGGTCAGGCATCATGGACATTTCTTTTGGCAACATGATGGTTAAGCTTAATGTGTTTATTCCAAGCTAATACCCCATGGATGAAGGCATGTGTTTCCTAGTGGATGTATTAGATGAACTCGTGGAAGAATCTCTTCCTTCCATTCTTTCAAAGGACCCTCTCGAAGCGTGTCTTACTCACTTCAACATGGATGCTTTTGACATCGATAGCTCTATTTGTTAAGTGAATGCTCTTATGGATACCGTTGCCATAATGGACTACCTACTATGGAAAATTCCAAAGGAACATCTTACTTCACTCTTAAGTACTCCTCTGGTTCCATCATTAATCTCTCCCCCTACTCTCGAGCTAAAAACACTCCTATCCAACTTTAAGTACGCCTTTCTAGCCCCAAATGAAACTTTTTCGGTTATCATCGCTTCAAATCTTGAAGATGACCAAGAGAAGAATCTTTTGGAAGTACTAAAGAAGAACAAGGAAGCAATTGGATGGAGTGTCGCTGACTTGAAGGGCATTGATCCTTCTGTGTGTATGCATCACATTCATATGGAGGAAAATGAAAAAACCTTTAGGGATGCTCAAAGGAGATTGATATGAAAGAAGTGGTGAAGAAGGAAGTTGTCAATCTATTGGATGCCAGGATTATCTATCCTATCTCTGATAGCAAATTGGTAAGTCCTACTCAAGTAGTTCCCAAGAAGTCGAGAATTACCATTGTTGAGAGCTCCAAAGGAGAGCAAATTTCAAAATGCACCGCCACTGCATGGCGTGTGTATTGACTATCGTAAGCTCAACCCTGCCACTAGGAAGGGCCATTTTTCTTTGCCTTTCATTGATCAAATCTTGGAAAGATTGGCCAGGCAAAGTTGCTGTTGTTTCCTAGATGGCTACTCCGGGTATAATCAAGTAGCCCTAGACCCGCTTGATCAAGAAAAGACTACTTTTGTAATATCCCTAGATTTTTAAGAAATTATTTAATTAAATAAATTGCCTTTAAATGGATTTAATGGATTTACTGGTTTAAATTAATTTATATGTTTATTTAATTTACTGGAATGGTGTGTTGACCTTGGTTGTATGGAATGATTTTGTTGTTGTGATCCTTGTTTGTGTAGTGATGTGTGCAATTAATTGTTTAATTATTTATTTATTTTATTAAATGGACTGGACTTGGAAATAGATTAATGGATTTGGTAATGGGCTATAATGGGAAGCGTTGGAGGATTTATAAGGCTTAGAGGCCCATAGATTTATGCATAAATATATATATATATATATATATATATGTATATATATATATATATGTATAAAATATTATGTATAATATAGTAATTATATATATATATATATGTAATTCTCCTAATTTTAAAAGGATAGTCTCGGCATTTTACTTATTGTTTTATTACATTTTTAGTTGATTATTTGTTTATTTGCCTAATTGTTTTACTTGTTGTGTTATTTAAACGAGTTAATTGTATTATTTATTTTATTTACTTGAATTAATTGTTTTAATTGTTTAAATGGTTTAATTGTATTATGTTTTTTTTTTTTTTAAATGAAGTAATTGGCTTATGTGATTAAATTCATTTTATTAATTATTTTAATGATAAATTAGGGTTTTATATTCTGTTAGGTAGACACGTTGTGGGACGTAGCCGACTTGGTGATAGAATGAATTTTAAGTTTCTTTTCCTTTTCTTAATGTAATTAGAATTAGGTTAAAGTTCTTTGGCTATATATATATATAACAGTACGTCAGCTTAGGGTTTTAAAATAAACACAAATTCTATTCACGAATAGAGAGGGTTGAGAGCACAGAGGAACCAGTTAGGGCTATCAAGGAGGAAGGAAAGGTTTTGCTTATGGATTTAAACCAGAGCAGTAGGAGGTTGATAGTGAACGGACGTCGTCAGAAAACTTGGGAAGATGAAGACGAGGTTTTGATTCAAAATCTCACAGGCATGTTTTATTCTTACTCTCTCCCTTTGACCTGTGTTCTGTGCATGCCTAGATGATCTCTAGGATTTTTATCGGACATTAAATGAATCTTGCATGCTTATTATATGTTGAATTAATTGTATATATGTGTTTAATTTGATCTGGAATAGTTCTTGCGAATTTGGTTTTCATTGTCTGATCTGAAAGCATATAGAATCGGTAATAGTTTTCATCATTGTTATTAATGCAAACTATTTTAAATAAATGATTGGGATGCTACTGGATATAATTTAGACTCTTAGGTTCAGTATTAATGAAGAACAGAAGGGTTGGAAGTGGCCGGAGACGCGGTAGAAGGAGTAGAATGGTTCAGGGCTCTCAGAGAGGGAGAAAACCGGCTCCATGGAAGTGAGAGCCGGCTCCCTCAAGTGAAGAGCTGGCTTTAGGGGTTAGAGAGCCGGCTCCCTCCTATCTAGAGTCGGCTTCAAGGTGCATGGAGCCGGCTCATGCTTGGATAGAACCTGCTCTCATGTTTTGAGAGCCGGCTCTCTTATGTTATGCATTTTGGACTTTTTCTGGGCACTGTTTGGACGATTTTAGTTGTATGAACTGTTTTGGGAGTGTACTGGGTGTTCTAAATACTAATTTCATGTGATATTAAAATCTCATATTGCATAATTTATAACGTTATGCTAATGGAATAAATAGTATGAAAGTAAACAATTTTGCATGCTGCTAATGGATAGAAGGGATTTAATTGCTTAATTTTTTTTTTAGCAATTTAACAAACTGTAGCATGATTATAAACCTTGTTTTGGATGCACAATAGGGTCATTTATTTATTAGACTTGATCTATGCTTACTCTGGATTCTAATTGCTAAAATATTTAACTCTGTTCTATAATGATATGGATTAATGTTTTGGATTCTAATTGCTGAACTGTTAAACTTTGTTCTATTAATTACATGGATTAATGTGTTAAGCTTTAATTGCTGAACTATTATATTATGTTCTGTCAATTATATGGATGTTATGGATTGTATGCACTGGTATCAGATGGTGGTATACTAGGGATGGTTTAGCTCAAAACGCTAAGTCCTATCTACTTTGGAATAAGGGAATAGATTGTAAAACTAAATCCTACTTATATTTAAGTCAGATCAACTGAGTAAGTTGAGTGATTACTTGGATTATTGGTTATTTGTGGTTAAGTCAGATCAACTGAATAAGTTGAGTGACTAACTGGATTAGTTAATCTTATGTTAGATCAATGAACAATTGAATGACATACTCTAGTTTTGGATGGACTTTAAATATATATTTATGGCACCACGATATAAGCTTGAGTCTCAGGATCGTTGGTTAGGGAGCGTACATGCATTAGGATGCATAGCTGGCTATGACGATTGAGGTGTACCTTGTTAGGTCTACGTACTCATGCCCACCTTTGGTGCGTTTTGCATGTTGCCTTCTATTCAGGTTGATACCCCTTTATAGTCCAGTGAGAGTCCCTTAGTGTATATATATATATGTATGGACTAGATAGATATTGTTGAGATATCTAGGATGTATCTGCGGATCGGCTCTTTGTTTGGATTGTTGTTAGAATAGAACTTGTTTGTGGGCCTGACCCACTGTCATTTTTCAGGTATCGGACGGTTCCAGTCTTAGAGCTTGTTCGGGCTGAGCAGAGACGGTCATTCACTCTTCTGACGACGTAGGATTTCGTTTTATGTTTTAGTTTTGGATTTTATTTCCGTACTTTACTTTATATTGGGATTTTATTAGGGGTCCACTAGATGGATTCCCGAGTTGTACGTATTGAAAGTTTTGGGAAGTTTGGATTATATTAATCTATAACTTTTGAGGATTTTATATTTAGAATTCTTTTAGCTTTATTATTTATTTCTTAATTCTTTTGTCATCTGTGTTCATTTAAATAATAATTGTTTTGGTATTCCCTCGAGTTTGGGCTTGGACCTGATCAACTCATGTCTCGGAGTCGAGGGGTATCATAGTATATGTATTACGTAAATACATACAATTATCATTATTGTAAGATTCATTATATATATATATTAACTGGAATATATATATAAATATAGTAAGTATATACACATCATATATAGTTATTTATTTATTTTGGAGGATTATATATATATAAATTACATATATATATGTGTTTATATATATATTACGTATATACATATGAGGAGTTATCATATTAGGGTTAGGAGGCTAGGTATATGTGCATATATATATATATTTACCTACTATGTGACCCTGAAGAAGGGTTTTTACGTGAGAATAGAAGAGAGGGTAAGGAGGCAGCCGAGAAACAGAGAGTTGTCGAGAGAAAGAGAGGGAAACCGAGTGAGAGAAAGGGAAAGAGACAAGAAGGAAGGGAAGGCCGAACTAGAGGGAAGGCCAGACCAAGGAAGGAGATGACGGTGACACAGTGATAAGCCGGAGCTGCAGATCAAAATAGAGAAGCTTGTGGCGTCAGTTTCGTTTTGAAACTTCAAACAAGTTCTTCTCTACCTCTCCTCTTACAACCCATAAGTTCTACACCTTGGGTATCATAATCTAGATTGTAATTGCATGCTAATCACCTAGACTTAGGATTAAAAGCATGGAAGAAAACTAGTTATATATATATATGTATTTATATATATATATATATATGTATTTATATGAATTGGGTTTAGTTGTTTTGATGTGGATGAATCATGTTATATCATGTTTATAATGTGTATTTAGATGTTAAATAATGTATTAGATCGTCCTAGAATTAATTAGGATTGTTCTTACACAAATTGGAGGTGAAATAGACAAGTTACAGAGGACGGAAGCTACTGTCACGAGGAAGAAGACCCAGGCTTAACCGACCTGACTCAGTTGTAACTGAGCTGACTCGGTTGGCAATTGAGCCAACTGATAAGCGCCGAATATTGTATATTCAAGCGCCCTAAATTGCATTATTTAAGTCCATCATTTGATTATTTAAGTAGATTATCTTCATTTGTGTGTATGTATATATTTTCAGGTCCATTTGCCAAAAAAGGAGCAAAATCAAGGCTTTGTGGAGTTTTGGTCATCAAAAGGCACAAGGCTGAATTTCTGGCAGCAGTGGATCCTGAACTTTTCTCGCCATTTTGACCTTGAAAACTTGAGAACTGGACTTCAATCATAACATGACATATTTAGAGCTCTGAATCAGCTTTCCAAATCTTCAAGTGGTTCATCATTCGGAGTTTGGAGCAGAGAGTTATGATCTTCTTATCATAGGTGCTCAGAACTGCCTGGCAGCAATGAATTTCTGCCTTGGTCTTCAATTTCTACCAACCAGACTTGAGAATTGGATCTCCACCAAGACATAAAGTTTTTAGAGCTTTGAATTAGCTTTCCAAATCTTCAAACGGTTCATCATTTGGAGTTTGGAGCGTAAAGTTATGGCTGTTTTACCAAAGTAGTTCCGGGCGAATCAAAGCAAGCATGGAGCAATCTGCTCCATTTTCGAGTGCTTGAGGCCTTGCTTAGAGTGCTCGAATTTGGGGCAGAATTGCCTTCGGGAATTCTCATTTTGGCAGCCACTTGTGCATTGGTTTCCTCATTTTCTACTTACTTCTTTATGAGGTGGTTGGGGATGTTTTTGGAGGAGGGAGAGAGCTTTGTTGAAGGAGATAAGGCAAGGAAGGCCACACATATCATTATCCTTCATTTTTTACAAGATAGAGGAGAGAAAAGAGAGCAAGAAAGGTGTGTTCTTGAAGCAAAGGAAGGAGCACGAAAATGGAGTCTTTCTTCAAGCTTCCTCCTTCCTCTAGTGCATTAATGGGTAACTAAACTCTATCTAGGGAGGTGATGAAGCCTCCCCTTGTTGTTCATGTTCTAGATTAGGTTCTATTTTGGGGATTTTAATGTATAGATTTTGGTCTTTTCATAGTTTAGAGCATATTACTTCTTGTAATGAACTCTATTATGTTTAAATGATTGATGTAAGTTATTTAGCTTGACTTGATGATTCTTACATTAATCTTATTGCTTGTATTCTCATGGTGACAATGGGGAGAAAACTATGAAATGTTTTCAAGGCATGTTGATAGAAAAATGGATAGTCCATTGCTGAGGAACTTCCTTTGATGGGTTATGCTAGTTTCCTACTTCATGTGCTTTGTGATTTGCTTGAATGCTTGATGGTCTTTAGCTTAAGATAATATATTTGACTCTACATCCTAGTTTAGGTAGTTCAATGTGTTAGCTTTTGAAGGATCATTCTTGTGCCAATTTAATGGATCTCTTAACAAATATATGGTAACTAAGTGTTGTCATGTATTTCTTGACCATTGCGTATATTGTCCGTCCCTAATTTAGACTTAATCTAGCATGTACTTAGGGTGTAGTGTGAATTCATCTCCTTAGTCTTCTCTACCTAGATCTCTCTTTCTAAATTTCTTACAATTTTATTGTTAATGTATCTTTGAATTCCTAGTTTAGTGACAAACAAACAAACCTTTATTACCCCTTATCATTCTAAAAGTATTCTAGACTCTTAGGTTGCTGTAGACTAGCGCAGTCCCAGTGGTTTGACTTACCCAACCAGTAGCCCTATTTTACAATGATTCGCGCTATTGCAAAGGTTAATGTATGATTGACCAACTGATCAATTTTTGGCGCCGTTGCCGGGGATTGCAAACGGTTTAGCGACCCAAGTTCTAGGGTTAAATTTTAGTTTGATTGTGAATATCGTGTTTTGTGAATATTCCTTGTGTGTTTTAATCATCTTTAAGTTGTAAGTGAGATTCTAGGAACTCGAAGCTCGCCGTGGGAATGCTAGCAAATTGTGAATCTAGAGGACCCCAGGTAAGTCTCGTGACTTCTAGTTTCGAATGGTGGATATTGTGCATGTGTTAAGCTTAGAAGTAGTTAAATTGCAAGCCCTTGTCGAGGTTATTTCAATTGTGTATTTTCAATTCCAAGCATCGGTCCTTGTCGTGGCCATTTTAATTTTTGTCTTGATAATTGAGGAGAAAAGGAATATCATTGTATGTGAAGTTGATGATAAAGAATTGTTGTGTTGATTATGTTGTGTGTTGTTGATGTGTAAGTCCTAGATGGAGGGTAGTTATCTTCCAACTCAATTCTACACACCATATGCGTTTTGTGCTTTTTGCTCTAGTGATACACATCATACAAGAGATTGTCTTCCAACGAGACAATTCTTAGACTTTTATCTAGAGTAACCAAATGAAAATTTCTTTGAACCGGGTAGTGATCCATACTTCAATGGTTACAACTCTGGTTGGGGAGACCAACAAAACTTCTTGTGGCATGACATAGGAAATTCAACCCCACAATCTCATATGCAACCTTTTCAACCCAATGATCATTCTTTCCCGCCCTCTTCTCCTTTTCCACCGTTTCCATTGGATTAGTTAATTGTTGCTAACAACCAAATGATGGAGTCTATGCACACGCAAATGATGGAGTCCAACAAGCAAATGTTGGATGACATTGTTAGCATGCAATCCACCACTCATTCTCATTCCCAATTTAGAGTTAATTTAGATGACCAAATAGCCCAAATTCAACAAATGGTTGATGCTCTAAATCATGGAAATGAAGAAGAATTTTTCATTGAACTTGTGGCCAATCCAAAAGAAAATTCTATGAATGATGAGATTACTCCTAGTAACTTTCATCATGAGAATGATCAAGTGGTCATCACATATGAAAATGATGAAATGGTGGTTGAAAATCAAATTGTTGCCACTTATAAAATGGAAGAATTTGTGGTTAAAAATGAGGAAAAAGATGATGAGATTGCATCCTTTAAAACTCCAGAGCAACCCCTAAATAATCCTTTGCTTGATGCACCTCCTTCAATGGAGGATCCTCTAAAAGCTTGTTTGGATCATTTCAATTGTGAGGATTTTAATGTTTACAATTCCATTTCAGAGGTGAATTCTTTGCTTAATATTCATCCACCTATTCATTCTCCTCCTTGGTCAACATCAAATGTATCTCTTTCTTGGGAGCTTGCATCTCATCCCATTCCCTCACTTGAGTTGTCTCAAGTTGTTGAGCCCGAACCGCCAGATAAGTGTGAGGAGGATGTTGAAATTTTGAAGGATAAGTTGTCGAGCATTCCCGTGCTCAATATGACCCTTCAAAAGCCTTTGCTAGGTGCACCCTCACCTACTCCATCTTCCTATAATCAAAATAAGCCCCATAATCCAAAGTTCTTCATTGAGGATGAAGAGTGGGTTGAGGTCTTTCCGTTACCTCTTTTCCACTTTTGTCTTCAAAGTCTTCCTCCGCTTCCAAAAGAACTTTCTTATTTAGGGAAGCTTGAATCTCTTGAGAGACATGGTATAGGGTGATGAGGACTAACCTGATCTCGATGTGTCTAGCTATCGACGCTAAATTTAGCACTCATGGGAAGCAATTCTTTCAATTTCCAAGCTTCCCTCTTTAATTGTGTTTCACAATTTTAGCATGGCTTCTTAAACCTTCTCAATTTTAATTTCCATTCCTGGAAGTTTCCATTGCCTTCAAGCAATTTCATTGGCTTTGGAATGCTACTCATGTGCATAAACTCTCATTTTTATTGCATTCTTAAAAATTTTCTCAAAAATTTTCAATGAATTGTGTAAGGTTGCAAAAGCTTGAAGTGATGAGGAAAGGTTTGAAAATTTTCCCAAATTGTTGCAAAGCTTGAAATTTTTTCATGCATTGGAGTTATTGTTGCACAATTCTTGCAACAAGTTGAAAATTTTCTCAAAATTTCCCATGCATTGGAATGAGGTTGACAAGTTTGCAAAAATATCCAAGCATTAGAGAAAAGTTGCCAAGTTTAAAATTTTTTTTCTAAATTCACCCAAGCATTGGCGCACAATTGCAAAGTTTGAAGAATTTTCAAAAATTAATCCATGCATTGGATTGACATTGCAAGTTTTAAAAATCTTCCATGAATTGTGTGATGTTGTATTGAAGAGATGTTCAAAAGTTCCAAAATTTTCAAATTCATTCAAAGTCTGGAAATTTTCCAAAGATGATGCAATTTGAAAATTTTCTTCAGTTCATTCAAGCATTATGAGACACAATTTGAAAATTTCCAGAAATTCTTCCATTGCATGGGAATGACATGCAAAGTTTTTTGTGTCCAAGTTGCCAACTTGCAAAATTCCTGGAATGATGTTGCAAATCCATCAAAATGCATGAAAATGCATGCAATAGTGCTCACTATCTCCCATAGAATGAGATTGCAAATGCGAATGCATGGAATGATGTTGCACATGAATCAAATTGCATCCAATGCATGCAACAGTAACCACTGATAATGTATTTAGATTGCATGCATTCTTTCATCTCCAAGCCACTGACTTTCAATGCATGGACTCCATTTTGAACAGCTTCCATTTCCATGTTGCTCACATTACACATTCCATTGCAATGAATTCATTTTCGAGCCTACTGATCCAATTTCGAGCAATCTACCGTCCCTGTCGAGTGCTCGCTGATGCCTCCAATCTTGCATGCACCACTGTCCTAATTTCGAGCATTCAAAATCCAAGTTCGAGTGCTCGTAGCTGCACTCCAATTTCAGCACATCATTTGCAGCTACTGTCTCCATTTCGAGCCCTCGAATCCCAATTTCGAGTGCTCGAACCTCTATCCCAAACATCCCTTGGCCACTGCCTCACATTCGAGCACTTGAAGGCCAATCCAGAGTGCTCAAAGCTTCACCAATTCCTTAGCATGCTCACTGCCTAATTGTCGAGCACTCTAACTCCCCTGTGGAGTGCTCGAAAATTCACTCCATCACCCCATCAACCCACCATGCCGAGTGCAAACCAAACCCATAACCCAACACCACCATGCTCGGGCACCACTCCTGCACAGCATACTGCACATCACCTCTCGGCAACATCAACAACCAACCACCATCCTTTTCCACTTTCACCTCTCGGAGCCAACTCCTCACTCACCCACCACCTCGGCTCCCAACTCACCCAACCCACCCCATGCAAACCACACCCTAGCCATGTAACAACCCAACCAACCCTCTTCCCTTATCCACACCCAAAACCAACCCAACCTCCTCCTAACTCCCCCACCTCACCACCATCATCAAACCACCCTCAAACCCACACCCCCATCACCCTAACCAAATCTCTCTCTCGGCATCTTGCCTGTACCAACCATACTAACCAAACCAACCTCACCTTCTCTCTCTCTCTCTCGGCAATTTCAAGCTCCTTCATCCACCCCATTCCATGCCAACCCCAAGCCACCCCACAACCTACAACTCCATGCCAACCCCCCCTCTCACCCCACTGCCCCATTTTAGAGCACTCGAAGCCAAGCTTCAAGTGCTCCCAACCACCATCCTCCTCTTAAACCTTCAAACCAACCAAACACCTCTCACCCTCCTGCATGAACCACCATGCACACTCCTCCACCACCTTCCCACACTCAACCCCCCTCTCGATAAATTCACTTCCTAACCATCACCTTCCCCAACACAATTCCTCTCGGCATTCACCACAACCCTCCTCTCGGCTTCCACCATCCTCAACCTTAAACCAATCACCCCACCACCTCATGCATGCACCTCCATCCTCCTTCCTAATTCCATCTTTCCCTTATCTCTATTCTTCTCTCAAGGTATGCTTTCTCATTCTTTTTATTTTTTTCTTTTTATTATGTTGTTGTTATCCTTTTGAGGAGTATGGGCATAGAAATTGTGGAGTTTGGGTGTGATTGTTGTTATGCTCTAACGTAGAGAGCATTTTGTCTAAAATTTTTTTTTGGGTTTTCATCACTCTAATCAACCTTTGGCCCTCTTCCTTTTTGTCATGCACACTACCTGTTCGACACAATGCCTGAACCAGCTTCATCTCTCTAAATGGCCCCATTCTTGGCATTGTTTTGTTATCCATTGTAACCTTATGACTAATGTGTGCTAATTTATGTTTTGTTTGGATTTTTACTAGACTTTATGTTTGTGTTATTCATTCTCTTTTAGTTTTTCATTCCGAAACCTATGCTTTTACCTGTGTATATTAGTGCTGTTTTGGCAGGTCTTCGGGTCCAAGTTTGGGGGACGCTTTTGCGCATTTACATCGATGGATATTTTTGCATTCGTCACTCTACTTGGTAATATTTTTCTTTTACCTTCTTTGCTCTTATTTTGTTTCACTTGTCTTCACACATTGAGGACAATGTGACATTCAAGTTTGGGGGTGCAATAGGACATTTTTGGTTTCACATTTTTGCTAAGCAATGATAGTATGATTTGAACTTGTCGGGGATGAAGCATATGTTTAATACCTTGTGTATAGAAGCAATTGACATTTTTGAAAATAAAGAAAAATTTAAGTTAAAATGATCATGTGGATTCAAATCAGTCTATATAAATGTCTCAATTAGATTCTCGCTGGATTTGACACTCTTTTAAGCTTCACAATGCACAGATGCACATTGGAAACTTAACTATGAGGCATGCAACTTGATTGACCTTAACCTCGGCCTAGTTAATTTGATTTGATGAACCTGATAGATGAATATCTTTGGCATGATTTAAGTTGTCTAAAAAAAAAAAAAAAAAAAAAAAAACTGAGAAAGAAAGAAAATAATGACCAGTTGACGTTCGTAGCCTTTCCAACTCGAGCTATTAAGCCCTAGGAGTGTCTCTACACTTAGCACCCTAAAGCCGTTTGGTTTGGGAGTGTTGGCCTAACACTCACTACAAGGGTTGGTTAGAAAGCTTAAAGGACTTAAACATTGCACGGTCATTCAAAAAAATTGTAATAAGCATGGTTCGCTGGAGTTCGTAGCCTTTCCAACTTGAGCTATTAAGCCCTTTGGAGTGTCTCGACACTTAACACCCTAAAGCCATCTGGTTTGGGAGTTGTTAGCCTAACGCTTGCTACATAGGTTGGTTAGAAAGCTTAAGGGACTTCAGCATTGCACAACCATTCTATGTTTCACTTATGAGTTGCAATAAATTGTCAACAAGCAACAAAAGTTGTCTTGTAAATAAAATCATGCCTTAGGGACCTCATTTAAAGGGGAATTCAATGATTTGAAAACTTGTGCTCGGGAATTGGAAAAGAAAGTAAAAGCCGCATGTTGAGAATCCAATTCACTTTCACTAAAGCTAGAGTTGATTTCCATTCAAGAGATGATAATTGAGTTATTTATATAGACTTTGATGTTGATGCATGTATGTGGAAATGTATTTAGCCAATTTTTGTATCAATGCTTCATATATGCAAGGTAGTTTTCCCAATGACCTCATCTCCAGTTTTTGTCTGTTTCAAGTTGTATTTGAGCTATGTATCTATTTTATTTTACCATGGTAGATATTTTTGTAGTAGCAGTCCCATGTTTGTCATTCCATTGAGTTTTCCATTTTAGTTTTGCTAAGGGACTAGCAAAATGTAAGATTGGGGGTGTGATAAGCGCCGAATATTGTATATTCAAGCGCCCTAAATTGCATTAGTTAAGTCCATCGTTTGATTATTTAAGTAGATTATCTTCATTTGTGTGTATGTATATATTTTCAGGTCCATTTGCCAAAAAAGGAGCAAAATCAAGGCTTTGTGGAGTTTTGGCCATCAAAAGGCACAAGGCTGAATTTCTAGCAGCAGTGGATCCTAAACTTTGCTCGCCATTTTGACCTTGAAAACTTGAGAACTGGACTTCCATCATAACATGACATATTTAGAGCTCTGAATCAGCTTTCCAAATCTTCAAGTGGTTCATCATTCGGAGTTTGGAGCAGAGAGTTATGATCTTCTTATCATAGGTGCTCAGAACTGCCTGGCAGCAATGAATTTCTGCCTTGCTCTTCAATTTCGACCAACCAGACTTGAGAATTGGATCTCCACCAAGACATAAAGTTTTTAGAGCTCTGAATTAGCTTTCCAAATCTTCAAACGGTTCGTCATTCTTAGTTCAGAGTGCAAAGTTATGGCTGTTTTACCAAAGTAGGTCTGGGCAAATCAAAGCAAGCATGGAGCAATCTACTCCATTTTCGAGTGCTCGAGGCCTTGCTTAGAGTGCTCGAATTTGGGGCAGAATTGCCTTCGGGAATTCTCATTTTGGTAGCCACTTGTGCATTGGTTTCCTCATTTTCTACTTACTTCTTTATGAGGTGGTTGGGGATGTTTTTGGAGGAGGGAGAGAGCTTTGTTGAAGGAGATAAGGCAAGGAAGGCCACACATATCATTATCCTTCATTTTTTACAAGATAGAGGAGAGAGAAGAGAGCAAGAAAGGTGTGTTCTTGAAGCAAAGGAAGGAGCACGAAAATGGAGTCTTTCTTCAAGCTTCCTCCTTCCTCTAGTGCATCAATGGGTAACTAAACTCTATCTAGGG
The DNA here is from genome assembly GCF_030987335.1 of Cornus florida. Lineage (NCBI taxonomy): Eukaryota > Viridiplantae > Streptophyta > Magnoliopsida > Cornales > Cornaceae > Cornus > Cornus florida. The sequence goes on along the minus strand of NW_026775580.1, from coordinate 34,959,973 downwards.
AGGTGATGAAGCCTCCCCTTGTTGTTCATGTTCTAGATTAGGTTCTATTTTGGGGATTTTAATGTATAGATTTTGGTCTTTTCATAGTTTAGAGCATATTACTTCTTGTAATGAACTCTATTGTGTTTAAATGATTGATGTAAGTTATTTAGCTTGACTTGATGATTCTTACATTAATCTTATTGCTTGTATTCTCATGGTGACAATGGGGAGAAAACTATGAAATGTTTTCAAGGCATGTTGATAGAAAAATGGATAGTCCATTGCTTAGGAACTTCCTTTGATGGGTTATGCTAGTTTCCTACTTCATGTGCTTTGTGATTTGCTTGAATGCTTGATGGTCTTTAGCTTAAGATAATATATTTGACTCTACATCCTAGTTTAGGTAGTTCAATGTGTTAGCTTTTGAAGGATCATTCTTGTGCCAATTTAATGGATCTCTTAACAAATATATGGTAACTAAGTGTTGTCATGTATTTCTTGACCATTGCGTATATTGTCCATCCCCAATTTAGACTTAATCTAGCATGTACTTAGGGTGTAGTGTGAATTCATCTCCTTAGTCTTCTCTACCTAGATCTGTCTTTCTAAATTTCTTACAATTTATTGTTAATGTATCTTTGAATTCCTAGTTTGGTGACAAACAAATAAACCCTTATTACCCCTTATCATTCTAAAAGTATTCTAGACTCTTAGGTTGCCGTAGACTAGCGCAGTCCCAGTGGTTCGACTTACCTGACCAATAGCCCTATTTTACAATGATTCGTGCTATTGCGAAGGTTGATGTATGATTGACCAACCGTTCACCAACTCGGTTGGGCAGAGAGCCGACTTAGTTGGTAACTAAGCCGACTCGGTTGCCCTGCTACTTGGTTTCGAATTTTGGTTGTCCAAATTTGATCTATGGGTGTTTTAATGGACCTAATTAAACACTGAAATGTGTGTAAATAATTAGAACGCTAAATGGATTGGTAAAGGAATGATTAAATTAATTTAAAGTATAATTTGGTATGTTTATATGGCTATTGGTTTGGAAGCATGTTTTAATCAACCATTAAGTTGTTATATGATATTTATCATACGTTGACATGCTGTATTTGGAATGGAAAGTTTAGAGGATTATTTTATATCTTTTTGTGCATGCTTGGATTATACCTTTGTTGCTTATTGTATGCTTTATTGAGCTTTTAATTTATGCTTATGGGATATGATTGATTTGGGGTATGGATTGTTTGCCAAGGTATAAGTATATTGTTATTTAATTTGTATGTAGAAAATATACTTCAGGCGGCATGGATTATTTTCTAGAGATGCAAATAAATTATCATTAACTAAGTATGGACAAGAACATACTATTGGAGGCATGGGTTATTTGCCAGGATATAATTGGAATGTCAATTTATTAAGTATAGATAAATATTATACTTGTGGAGGCATGGGTGAGTTGCTAAAGCATGAATAAAATGCTATATGAATTAGATGATTAAATAAACATCTATGGTTATGGTTATGTGAATAGGAGGAAATAAAATGCTCCTAGGATTGAGCATGGTATTATTAATGGTGAATTAACCATTTGGATTAATTTTGGGAATTAGGAGTTCCATGTGATGAGAACGGTTTATGTTAGGGATGGTCATGTGTATATATATATATAAATCTATATATATTTATTAATCCACGGTTTGGGATTATGGAAGTATTAATTAATATTGGTGACGTTATGTATTATTATTATTTATCACTATATGTTAAAGGCTAAAATTGGATTCGGATGGTTGTGGTTAGAGATGTATTATTCATCGGTTTTCAAGGGCTTATTAGAGGGAACTTGTTCGTGGGTTTTGACCCACCTTATTTTATTTTTTAGGTTCATAGAAGTTCAAGTCTCGAGATTGAGGATCCGCAACTTGAAAGCTTATCTATCATCTACTCTTTTATTTCGAAGTAGAATGTTATTAATTCATTTAACTTTAGTTTTATTCATGGATTTCTAGATAATGGATGTTGGTTAAGGGATCCTTAAATTATGGGATTCCCGAGTTGTAATCTTTGGAGAAATTATTATTTAATGGAATTATTATTTATTAGTTTTCTTTTGCGCTTTATTTATTATTCATCTTTGTATTTAGTGTTTGCTAAATATTAATTGTTTTGATATCTCCTGGTTTTGTGAGCGTGGACTTGATCAATCCATGTCTCTGAAATTAAGGGGTATTATAGTTGGTATCAGAGCACTCTAGGTTCAAGTGTCCTTAGGAGTGTCTTTCGTTATGTGACTTCCGCGTTGCGTGTTTTTGCTTAGAGCCTAAGTAATAGGATTCTTTGTATTCTATACTCGGTCCATTAGTTTGTTCTAACGTAGAATCGTTATTGTCTTATCAGAAAATGGTAGGACACTGTTTTGGAAGGTATCAGAGGAGGTAATAACGTGGGCGCCAGAATCGTCTGCAAAATCAAAGTGTTGTGCTGGAGCAGCAGGAGCAGGAGATTTCTCCTAATATGGTTCATATAATCACTCAGGCTATTACTACAGCAATGGCGGCTACAATTCAGAATCAATAATTTCTTCCGCAGGCACCCGCTCCTATACCAGTGGGACAACCAAGTGCTTGGGAGAAAGCGAGGAGTATTTTATTAAAGGGAGTCCACCGGAGTTTTCCGGGTCCACAGATGTGAAGACTACACATCAGTGGAAGAAGGATATCAAACGTTATCTTCGTATGGTGGAGTGCATAGAAACTCAGAAACAGATGCTCGCCACTTTCAAGCTGGTGGGAGATGCACTACAGTGGTGGGAGTCTATCACCACTACGGAGGAAAGGACCACACTGACATATGATCAGTTCCAGGATCGTTTTGATGACAAATATTTTCTATTTACGGTCAGAGTAGCTAAGAAGAAAGAGTTCCTTAGCCTACAACAAGGGGATAGGACAATTGTAGAATATGAGCATGAATTCACAAACTTGTCTCTATTTGCATCAGTGGAGGTAAATACATAAGTAAAGAAGAGGGCTTGCTTTCTAAATGGGTTGACTTGGCCTATTAAGAAGGTTATTTTGGGGAGTCCCACATATACCAAATATTCACAGGTGGTTGATGCAGCTTTGCAACATTGCCAGGCTACGAAGGACTACAAGCGATCTAGGGATGAGAAGTGCAGTGATAAAGACTCTGTTAAGGGCAATGGAGCCAGAAACAAGGATGAGGGCGGATTCTAGGAACATCAGCCTTGGAAGAAGCACAAGGGTACTTCAGAGGTTCAGAGAGAGGGGGTTTCTACTCAGAGGCAGCAGATTGGGGCACCTCAGACTAAACAAGGTTAAGTACAGGGGCAGATCAACCTTTTTAGAGGTTATTGCTATAAGTGTGGAGAATATGGGCATTCAGCCAAACGTTGTCCTAGGATGGCTCAGAGACAATATGGGCAACAGGGACAGGGACAGCCATTACTAACTTCATAATTTTCGTCTGTGCAGGCTCAGGCTTATCTAGCTTTGCCAGTACCATGGCCACCACAGGGGCAACCAATATAGCAGGTGCATCAGGGCAGGGTGTACAATGTTGCACCATATGATGCATGGGCACCTCACAATAATTGAGGGAATGTTTTCTATTCATGTTATACATAGACATGTTTATTTAGATACAAGTGCATCACATTCATTTGTATTTGGATCGTTCTGATTAATGATGGTAATTTATATAAATCATTGACAGTTAGTATGTTACACCAGTGGGTGTTAGTGTAATTTACACATGAATAGTAGGCACGTTACCATAGATATTTACACATTGGATATTTAGCTTAGGTAAACATGTTGATAAAGAAGGATTGGAATGTAATGAAAAACTTCATTCCCAAGATTGGTGTATAGTTCGTTATAGATAAGGAGTCCACGGAAAGGACAAAGAATCAGGTACTAATGTTTCATTAATTATGAGAAATATTTTTTACTTTAGGGTTGTTGTTGGGTCAAAGATGAATTTTGACTCCAACTTCATGGAGATTATTGAAATAAATATTTCAACGGAGGGGAATATGCAATTATCTCAAAGAGATTTTTACTTGCATGGGTCAGGTTATACTGTCTTCATTCAAGACTTTTGTATAACCTTAATAAAAGGAAAATGTAGTTTCAAATTATCTGGCAAATAAGTTTCTGATAATTTGGGACTAATCACGCTAATGACAAACAGAGTGTATAGTTGTATGGGAGTATTTTTGTTTGGATAATTTATATAAATTAAAGGGTTGGTTGACACTTAGTATTGACATAAATTGGTATTAATCGATAAATCTCTACAAGGGTCGAGATAAGAATGACGAAAGGAACGACTTTTGTAAAGACCCGGTCATTTTCCTCCCTTTCCGTTTTCGGGGATTTTCTTTTTTCGTCTTTTTCCTATTTTGTCTTTTCCTTATTTTGTCTTTTTCCTGTTTATCATTTTTCTTTACATAACCTCACTTTTTGTGCTAAGATTTGAAACTGGTTTTGCATGCATACATGATATTTGATTTCCATGACATTTGTATTTTTACTTTTGTAAAAATTACATTCTAGTTACTTACTTTTTCGTAAAGGACATGGATGCATACTTTCTTGTAAACATTCTTGATTTTTGGGGTTTTAGTGTAATTATGTAAAATAATTATTTTTCGTCTTAGGGACCTTTTTGCAATTTAATTTAGAAGATATTTTGAAAAAGGACTTTTTTTGCAATTTTTGGAAAATGTGATAACTGTCATATTCTCATGGAGCCACTTATTGACATTTGGGTGGGGAGACTTGGATGCATAATCTCTTGACATTTGGAGGGTGGAGATTCACCCACATGTTGGCCTAGGATTGGTGCACTTGTTGGCTTAGATGGTTAATAAGTGTAGGCATAAGATTAAGCCTAGGAATGAGCCTTGGATTTGTGACAAGTGTAGGCTCACAAATGAGTCTTGCATTAGTGTGTATGAGAGAGGTAGTGTAAGAACACATAGTGAGTGGAGGATTTCTAGACCTTCCACTCACCATTTACACTTTATCTTTTTCATTTCATTTGTTCTTCATAGCCCTAAACCTAGCCACCATTGGAGAAAAGCTTGGTTAATAGCTTAATGCTTCATTTTGGCTTCCTTCCACTCATCTTAGACCAAAAACCTTAGGAGACAAAAGTTTCCTCTTGCTCTCCTCTTCAAGACCCTAGAATTGTATTCCATTTTTAAGCTTGGTTACTTGGGCTACAGAGATTCAATTCTCTATTGAGGTAGGGGTGATAGTATGTTTACATTTTAAGTGTTTTATAATCCTTTGAGGTTTAATATAGCTTTTAATATGATAGTCTTGCATATTATAGGAAACCCTCACTTTTGACTTAGGGTTTATTGCTATAAGCATGTATGATATGTATACACCATGTGTAGAAAGATTATATGATTTAGTAGTGTGCTAAATTATAGTATTTTCACATGTGGTAGTGATATAGAACTCTTGTAGAATTATAAATGCTATATACAATTTCTATTGACTTGAATTGTTATATTGTGGTGGTGATAATTCTATATTCTTGTTGAGAACTTATTGTGATTATTTTATAAGCTTGTTGTTAAAATGTTAAAGATTAGTATATAAAGATTATTGTTGAGGCACAATTTAAATTGATAAGTTGGTGGTATTGTATTGTGCATAATATCATGATGAGGACTTGTCATTTGGCATGCCATTTTAGACTTGTAACCCTAAGACATGGTTTGTGTGGTTTCAAAATACTTGTGCATGGAAGGTAGTTTGTATGCCTTAAATTATTGTATATAAGTTTTGAACTTGATATATTTTGGATTCTCTTGGGACATTGTTACAAGTGATATGGCTAGAGTTTGGCTCTAGTGCGGGAGGTATGAGTTCTCCCCAATTGAGATAGTGCGCACTAGGGTGGTCTTCCGAGCGGGTTAATGCCCGGAATAACCCTTTTGATCTTGGTTTAGTCCGAGACGTGATGTCCAAGTCTTCCACTAATTGATTTCGCATTCAATTCTAAGTTGACAACCAATGCTTAATTGTAACTTGTAATTTTAGCTATTGGCGAATTGATGTTGTTAAGTACATTGATATTTATATGTGTTGTTAAAGAATCATTTAAGTTAGCTTAAGATGATCCCTTAGAACACCTTGTACATAGACGTCAAGTGGAATGATCTCTTGTATTCGTCTATATTGATCTTGCAATAATATTGAAACTTTAGGGTATACGCATATGCTTCTTCCTACAAATAACTTGATTACTCACCCTAGGGGTTTGGGTTGTTTTACAGGTAAGGAGACTATATTCTTGGATGCTTATCATCCTTAGGGGCTTATGAGCAATTTGAAGCATTTTTGTATATTGACATACAAGTGTTTAACATGCGTTACTTTTGAAGTCATATTTTGTATACCATGGGTGTATGGTATTTTAAAAGCTAATGTAGCTTCCTTGATGTGTAATGATACTTAAATACCTACTTTTGACACTATAAGCATGTATGTAATGAGGCCAAGGGCCAAACATGTTTACTTTAGTACTTGTATTCATTTGGTACCAAATTTCGCTTCAAAAATGTGTTTAAACCAATTTTAGAGGTTTGGCATATGAAATTCTTATAATTGACATGTATGAGGCCATGAACCATTGTTTTAAATTCAATTATTCATTTTGAGGTTGTTGACATGTCCACACATTCACATCTCCTTGAAAATCAACTTTTAACCACTGTTTTTGAACCAATGCATAATGGGATTTGAGGCATGGGTTAAGCCTCAATGTTTTTGGCAAATAACAGGTTTTACAATAGCTTTTTGAGTCATTTCGGTCATTTGAAATGTTGGTTCGGTTGACCGATGGCTATTGGGAACTTAATTGCACAGTAAAAACTCATTTCCAGTAGCCTTTTTCACTGTTTAGGGTCATTTCGGTCGACCGAAACTCTATTTCGGTCTTCCAAAACAACCTCCCCTCAAAAACATGTTTTCAATAAATTTTTTGTCCAGTTCGGTCATCCAAAACTTTATTTTAGTCGATCGAAATAGCCCTCATACACCAGCCTTCCAGATTTTGTTTCAACTTTGATGTTCCAACTTCAAACCTTCATTTCTAATCCAAATGGGGTGATTCTTGAGCCTAAACTCAATAATTTTGAGTCAGCTTTCCAATGGTATGAATTTCATTCTAAGATTCAAATCACAATGAGAGTTATTCATGTTTTAATGAGGCAGTGTCAGTTTTCGCTTAAACAGGGAAAGGGCAATTTTGTAGGATTCTTGGCCAAAGTTTTTAGAACCTCTTGGAATGTTGTGAAATGATTAGATTAGGTTATATTCATCTTGTTTGACTTGTTTAGAGTCAATTTTCTCTTCTTATTTGTGAATTAACCATTTTGGCCCTTGGTTAACGAATTTTGCCCGTTTTGACGCTAGATTTCTCCCTTGCTCTCTTTAACTTCTGTGACTTCATGGAATGTCACATTGGTGTCTTAGAGATGATTTATGTCTCAAAAGACTATGGTTTTATCTTTTTGCTTCCGCATTTTGGACCCGTTACTGGGTCAAGTTTCGGGTTATCACTGACGCACCGGGTTGAAAAACTTGGGCCGTCACAAGTGGTATCAGAGCTCTTAGGTTTGAATACCTTAGGACGATGGGTTTTAGGTGCATATCATGCTTTTTTTGATCTACTTTGATATATTCACATGCTTTGGATATCATGTTTCGGCATTATAACATGTTTATGTGTTTATTGGTAACACGCTTGGTAGTATGACATGTCTCTATGCTTATATGCTCATGTGTTTAAGAGCACCTTTGTTTGACATGTATGTTTATTTACTTAAGTACTTAGCCCTTAAAACAACTTTCTTTGATTGCTTTAGCATGACCGTATGTTGCATACCTTGTCTTGCTTCGTGTTTCATGCATTCATAGTATGAGTTGCACTCGGTCATAATAACTTGTGATATTGTTGACCTACTTTCTCTTGCACATTTAGCGTCATGGTTGTCATGTGTGGAGAGCCTTCACGTCAGGGCACTGAGGAGTAGGTGACTCACATCGAGTTTACGAGGGGTCTGGGAAGGCCCAGGATTCTATTTCGTGGGGTGGATGCTAATCCACCGTGGGCACCGACTTATGAGGAGTGAGTGGCTCAGGGAATCAATCAGGGGATCACTGAATCCCTACAGGAATTGATATGCAGGTAGGTGGCAGGGATATAGATTCTGGCACCGGCACTAGCACCGATAGTCAATGAGGCAATGGAGTACTTTATGTGACTATAGAGGGTTAAGATTGATCCATTTGCGGGGAGTTAAGATCCACTAGTCTCAGAAGCTTGGTTGGACCTTATGGTTCGCAAGTTAGACAGTATGGTGGTACCCACGGACAGATTGAGGATTTCTCTGACAGCCTCTATGTTTATGAGAGATGCAGATATCTGGTGGAGGTCTATGACCAATGTCCACAATGTTGAGTTGATGACTTGGAATGAGTTCAGAGATTTGTTCTTTGAGCGTTTTTTTCCAAGAGCTATGAGACGGGAGATGAGGATTCAGTTCACAGGTCTTTATCAGGGCACTATGAGTGTCATTGAGTATGAGACACGATTTACTTCTCTATCTTGTTATGCCGAGGATATAGTGGCGATGGCTGAGGCCAGGGCAATGAAGTTTCAGGATGGGTTACATCTTGACATCAGGCCACGGGTCTCAATTCTTGATTTAAGGACTTATAGAGAAGTGGTCCAGAGGGCTATGCTAGCTGAGGCAGAGGAATGGGATCAGTTATAGATCAGAGGTTCACATAAGCAGCCTCATAGAGATAAGTCATCATCTTTTGGGAGTCAGTGGAAGAAGGCCAAGGCAGGGAACAATACTCACTCACAGGGGGCATCACAGCAGATTCGTTCTGCACCCACAGTTCCTGTATCTACGGTATCAGCCCAGAGTGTGGTTTATTACCTTTGTCAGCAGCCGGGGCACATCAAGCCTCGCTGCCCACAGCTTCGACCACAGGCTAGTCAGACTTTAGTTTCTACGAAAATAGGGTAGGGAGCTTGCTTCTATTGTAAGCGACCAGGTCATCTCAAGAAGGATTGTCCAAGGTTGTTAAATAAGTCACGTAGTGGCACATATTCACAAATGGTACTAGCACAGTCTGTAGTGGTTCAGTCTAGTTTTAGAGTTCCTTAGGCACCACAGCCAGTGGCGCCAGTTGGCATTTATCCAGCCAGGGGTTCTACACCTACTTCTTTTACACATAAGTCAAGCTATCATGGCAGTTCACAGCGGGGCTCAGGGACGAGCCTATGCTCTTCCACAGGCGGAAATTCTGCAGGCGCATCTTCAGTTCGAGGTATCTTTCCAATTTTCAATTCTTGGGTACGAGTCAGGTGCCTCACATTCTTTCATTTTTGCATTATTTGCACATTCATTGGGTCTGGAGGCCACACTTTGGGATAGTCTTCGCTGTGTTGACAGACCAGTTGGGTCCAGTGTCTTTGGATCATGTTTGTCGGGGTTGTGCTATTGAGATAGCTGGGCGGACCTTAGAGTTTGATTTCGTTGTTCTCGACATGAAGGGCTTTAACGTCATTCTCGGGATGGATTGGTTGTTATTCTTTCAAGCTATGATCAATTGCTTCTACGGAGGGTGTCCGTTTGCACTCCTAAGGGAGATTGTTTCCATTTTGTGGGAGATCAGAGTGATTCCCACCTGGTAATGGTTTTCAGCATTGGTGACTGGAGTTACCACAGATCCTACTTGGTTAGTTTGTTAGTTGACGAGGATAGCAGTTTGGGCCGTGTTCTTCTGGCAGTTGTTGAGGAGTTTGTTGATGTCTTTCCAGAGGAACTGGCAGAGTTACCTCTTTTAAGGAAAGTTATTTTTGCCATTGATGTCATTCCCGGTACAACACCCATCTCTATGGCACCGTACCGTACGCAGAGCTTGTTAAGCTGAAAGGTCAGTTGGATGATTTGAATGCTAAGGGCTTTATTCGTCCTAGTGCTTTACCATGGGGAGCACTGGTTCTTTTTGTAAAGAAGAAGGATGTCTTTGAGACTTTGCATCGATTATCGCAAGTTGAATCATGCTACGATCAAGAACATGTATCCTTTGCCTAGGATTGATCACTTGTTTGATCAATTGAAGGGAGCGACATGCTTTTCAAAGATGGATTTGAGATCGGGTTACTATCAGTTGATGGTTAAGGATGTGGATATGTCCAAGACCACTTTTCGCATACGGTATGGCCATTATGAGTTTCTGGTGATGCCATTTGGTTTGACCAATGCTCCAACAGCTTTCTTGGATTTGATGAACCGTGTATTCAGTGACTATCTTGACAGATTTGTGGTGGTGTTCGTTGATGACATTCTCGTATACTCAGCTTCAGTAGAGGAGCATGGGTATCATTTGAGGACAGTGTTGCAGATCCTTCAGGATAACCGATTATATGCTAAGTTCGAGAAATGCAAATTTTGGCTACCAAAGGTAAAGTTCCTTGGACATGTCGTGTCAGGGGGTGGTGTTGTAGTGGGTCCGTCGAAGATTGAGTCTGTGATGGATTGGGAGCATCCGAAGACAGTGTTTGAAGTTCAGAGTTTTCTTGGCCTAGTCGGCTATTACAGGAGATTTGTTCAGGATTTCTCTCGTTTAGCGGCCTCTATGACTCGACTTACTCGCAAGGGAGTCAAGTTCATATGGAATGAGGCTTGTAATTTTGCTTTTTAGGAGTTGAAGGTCAGATTGGCATCAGCTCCAGTTTTGATCATATCTGAATGTGGTTTAGGTTGCGTGGTCTATTGCGATGCTTCGCGGGAAGGATTGGGTTGTGTGTTGATGCAGACAGAGCGGGTGGTTGCTTATGGGTCTCGACAATTGAAGACTCATGAGTTGAAATATGCGACACATGATTTGGAGTTGGCAGTAGTTATCTTTGCCCTAAAAGGGTGGAGACATTATTTGTACGGGGAGAAGTTCGAAGTTTTCTCCGATCACAAGAGTCTCAAATATCTCTTCTCTCAGAAGGATTTGAATTGGAGACAGCGCAGATGGGTTGAGTTCATGGAAGACTACGAATTTGAGTTGCAGTATCATCCAGGAAAGGCCAACGTGGTGGCCGATGCATTGAGTAGAAAGTCACGGAGCACACTTGCTAGCATTTCTGTCCACAGATGGAACTTGTGAGAAGAGCTTGCTGATCTTGGTTTACAGTTGTATGAGGATGTTTGACTGGCTATCTTGTTTAGCCTTGTGGCTCAACCGGCTCTAGTTAGTAGAGTTATTGAGGCACAGCAAGAGGATGGGGAGCTAAAATCCATCCACGATCGAATTTCAGGCGGCGAGAATGTAGAGGGTTGGATCTTGCATTCAGATAGTGGTTTCAGGTACAGAGGAAGGATGTTTATTCCTTTGTCTTGTCATGATGTTGTTCTTCAGGATTTTAACCATTCTCGACTGGCAGTTCATCCTAGTGGCACGAAGATGTATCATAATTTGTGAAGACAGTTTTGGTCGAAAGGCATTAAATGGGATATTTCTCAGTTCGTGGCTATATGTCTTACTTATCAGCAAGTGAAGGCAGAACATCAGAGACCAACGGGTTTGTTGCAACCACTACCAGTGGCAGAGTGGAAGTGGGAGCACATCATTATAGATTTCATGACGGGACTTTCGAGATCTGAGGCAGGAAATGATGCTGTTTGGGTCATTGTTGACAGATTGACTAAGACGGCTCACTTTTTGCCTATGGCAGTCACAGATGACGCAGAGAGACTTAGTGAACTGTATGTGAGGCCGATTGTCAGGCTTCATGGGGTTTCAGTATCCATTATTTCGGATAGGGATCCTAGGTTCACATCTCACTTTTGGCAGAGTTTTCAGGAGGCTCTTGACACGGGACTTCATTTCAGCACAGCATTCCATCCTCAGATTGATGGTCAGTCGGAGCGTACCATTCAGATATTGGAGGATATGCTACAGGCTTGCATTTTAGATATTGGGGGTAGTTGGGAAGACTACTTACCCTTGGTTAAGTTTTCCTACAACAACAGTTACCAGACCAGTATTGGTATGGCACCTTTTGAGGCGTTATACGGCAGACCTTGTAGATCTACAATTTGTTGGACCGAGATAGGTGATGTAGTTGCCTTGGGTCCCGATATTGTCTTTGAGACTATAGAGAAGATTAAGTTGATACGGCAGCGGTTGGCTACAGCTCAGAGAAGACAAAAGAGTTATTTTGATAGGAGGAGGAGATCCTTATCTTTTGAGGTAGGGGACCACGTCTTTCTCAAGATTTCTCTATTGAAGGGACTTCTAAGATTTCGGCAGACGGACAAGTTGTCTCCTAGGTTCATTGGACCATTTCAGATTTTGGAGAGCATCGGTGAAGTTGCTTATCGTTTGGCATTGTCACCAGACCTGGATAGGGTTCACGATGTCTTTCATGCCTCTGTGTTGAGAAAGTACAAGCTGGATCCATCGCATGTTTTATGGTGGACATATGTTGTTGTTGATGAGGATGTGACCTATAAGGAGGTCCAGTCCAGATTCTTGATTCAAGGGAGCAGGTCTTACGGACCAAGACCATTCCATTGGTTAAGGTTTTGTGGAGACATCATGGTGTTAAGGAGGCTACCTGGGAGCTCAAACAAGAGGTTCGTTTTTGGTATCCTAATTTGTTCTCTCTTTCAGGTACGAGTCAATTTCGGGGACGAAATCCTTTTAAGGAGGGTAGGTTGTAATGACCTGGTCATTTTCCTCCCTTTCCTTTTTCGGTGATTTTCTTTTTTCATTTTTTTTTCCTATTTTGTCTTTTCCTTATTTCGTCTTTTTCCCGTTTATCATTTTTCTTTGCATAACCTCACTTTTTGTGCTCGGATTTGATTCCAGTTTTGCATGCATCCATGATATTTGATTTCTATGACATTTGTATTTTTACTTTTGTAGAAATTAAATTCTAGTTGCTTACTTTTTCGTAAAGGGAATGAATGCATACTTTCTTGTAAACATTTTTGATTTTTGGGGTTTTAGTATAATTATGTAAAATAATTATTTTTCATCTTAGGGACCTTTTTGCAATTTAATTTAGAAGATATTTTAAAAATATGACTTTTTTGTAATTTTTGAAAAATGTGACAAGTGTCACATTCTCATGGAGTCACTTGTTAGCATTTGGGTGGGGAGACTTGGATGCATAATCTCTTGACATTTGGAGGGTGGAGATTCACCCACATGTTGGCCTAGGATTGGTGCACTTATTGGCTTAGATGGTTGATAAGTGTATGCTTAAGATTAAGCCTAGGAAGGAGCCTTGGATTTATGACAAGTGTAGGCTCACAAATGAGTCTTGCATTAGTGTGTGTGAGAGAGGTAACGTAAGAACACATAGTGTGTGGAGGATTTCTAGACCTTCCACTCACCATTTACACTTTATTTTTTCATTTCATTTGTTCTTCATAACCCTAAACCTAGCCACCATTGGAGAAAAGCTTGGTTAATAGCTTAATGCTTCATTTTGGCTTCCTTCCACTCACCTTAGACCCATAACCTTGGGAGACAAAAGTTTCCTCTTGCTCTCCTCTTCAAAACCCTAGAATTGTTTTCCATTTTAAAGCTTGGTTACTTGGATTATAGAGATTTAATTCTCTATTGAGGTAGGGGTGGTAGTATGTTTATATTTTAAGTGTTTTATAATCCTTTGGGGTTTAATATATATTGTGTACATGCTTTTAATATGATAGTCTTGCATATTATAGGAAACCCTCACTTTTGACTTAAGGTTTATTGATATAAGCATGTATGATATGTATACACCATGTGTAGAAAGATTATATGATTTAGTAGTGTGCTAAATTCTAGTATATTCACATGTGGTAGTGATATAGAACTTTAGTATAATTATAAATGCTATATACAATTTCTATTGACTTGAATTGTTATATTGTGGTGGTGATAATTCTATATTCTAGTTGAGGACATATTGTGATTATTTTAGAAGCTTGTTGCTAAAATGTTAAAGATTAGTATATAAAGCTTGTTGTTGAGGCATTATTTAAATTGATAAGTTGGTGGTATTGTATTGTGCATAATATCATAATGAAGACTTGTCATTTGGCATGCCATTTTAGACTTAGAACCCTAAGACATGGTTTATGTGGTTTCAAAATACTTATGCATGGAAGGTGGTTTATATGCCGTAAATTATTGTATATAAGTTTTGAACTTGATATATTTTGGATTCTCTTGGGACATTGTTACAAGTGATATGGCTAGAGTTTGGCTCTAGTGCGGGAGGTATGAGTTCTCCCCAGTTGAGATAGTGCATACTAGGGTGGTCTTCCCATCGGGTTAATGCCCGAAATAACCGTTTTGATCTTGGTTTAGTCCGAGATGTGATGTCCAAGTCTTCTACTAATTGATTTCACATTCAATTCCAAGTTGACAACCAATGCTTAATTGTAACTTGTAATTTTTGCTATGTGCAAATTGATGTTGTTAAGTACATTGATATTGATATGTGTTGTTAAAGAATCATTTAAGTTAGCTTAAGATGATCCCTTAGAACACCTTGAACATAAACATTAAGTGGAATGATCCCTTGTATTCGTCTATATTGATCTTGCAATGATATTGAAACTTTAGGGTATACGTATATGCTTCTTCCTACGAGTAACTGATTACTCACCCTAGTGGTTGAGGTTGTTTTACAGGTAAGGAAACTATGTTCTTAGATGCTTATCATCATTAAAGTCTTATGAGCAATTTGAAGCATTTTTGTATATTGACACGTAAGTGTTTAGCATGCCTTAATTTTGAAGTCATATTATGTATACCATGGGTGTATGGTATTTTAAAAGTTAAAGTAGCTTCCTTGATGTGTAATAATACTTAAGTACTTACTTTTGACACTGTAAGTATATATATAATGAGGCCATGGGCTAAACATGTTTACTTTAGTACTTGTATTCATTTGGTACCAAATTTCGCTTCAAAAATGTATTTAAACCAATTTTGGAGGTTTGACATATGAAATTCTTATAATTGACATGCATGAGGCTATGAACCATTGTTTTACATTCAATTATTCATTTTGAGGTTGTTGGCATGTCCAGAAATTCACATCTCCTTGAAAATCAACTTTTAACCATTGTTTTTGAACCACTGCATAATGGGATTTGAGGCATGGGTTAAGCCTCAATGTTTTTGGCAAATAGCAGGTTTTACAGCAGCTTTTCGAGTCATTTCGGTTGTCAAAAATGTTGATTTGGTCGACCGATGTCTATTGGGAACTTAATTGCACAGTAAAAACTCATTTCTCGTAGCCTTTTTCACTGTTCAAGGTCATTTCGGTCGACTGAAACTCTATTTCGGTCTACCGAAACAACCTCCCCTCAAAAACATGTTTTTAGGAAAATTTCTGTCCAGCTTGGCCGTCCGAAACTCTATTTCGGTCAACCGAAATAGTCCTCATCTTGTTTGACTTGTTTAGAGTCAATTTTCTCTTCTTATTTGTGAGTTGACCATTTTGCTCCTTGGTTAAAGGATTTTGCCCGTTTTGACGCTAGTTTTCTCCCTTGCTCTCTTTAACTTCCGTGACTTCATAGAATGTCACATTGGTGTCTTAGAAATGATTTGTGTCTCAAAGGACTATCGTTTTATCTTTTGCTTTCGCATTTTGGACCTGTTACCGGGTCAACTTTTGGGTCATCACTGACGCCCCAGGTTGAAAAACTTGGGCCGTCACAATTTTCCTTTCGGGTGGATATTGGAAGTTGAATTACCATGACCATTTAGTAAAAATCCGTAAAATGGGGTAGTAGTGGTGTTTTGCCTTATATAAATAGAGGTAATTACTATAGTATCATATTATGGGGGGCAAAATATAAAGGCCTACGTTATACATCCATACATATGAAACGGATAAAGAATAGATAACAGAGATGTGGGAAGTTATAACTTCTTGCCTAGTGATTATTTTTCGGGGAATTTTGAAGTCGACCTAGATTTGATGTTGACTCTCGGAAACATTTCACTTTATTTAGTGAAATCTGATAAGGAATGAGATACAGGGAATGACTAATATATCTTAGTGACAATTGTGAGGGAGGTGGTAAGGACTCAGGTATTAACTCACAGTCTTAACTACTCAGGAGGATGTGAGGGGATTATAAGGTAACATCATTGCCACTTTATTAACATTAAAGTGGATATGGAATGGTACTTCCGTAAATTACATTGGCGGATTAGTGACATTTCATTGGGAATTCTATTTTCCGTATTAGTCAAGGTTGATAGTATGACCAAGTCCGGATATCCACCGCTACAATAAGTGGATGTGACAGGAATGGGCCATTAATGGCAAGGATAATGGAGAACAATAAATAAGCTTACATAGTTGGACTATAGCAATGGTCATTTAAAGATTATTGTTATAGTAAGGTTTAAGGATTTGGATGATTAACCATGCACATGGTTGGGTAGTACTGAAAGTATGGGTCCTATATATTTTAAGGCCACATTGGGGTAAGATACTCTTATTAGAGATCTTATGTGTGCTGCTAGAATGAGCGGAATGGATGTATTTAACATAAACTCGTATATTCGAGTTCGGGGATAGGAAGTGAGTTATTTCTCAAATATTATCTCCCATTAATAGAGTAAGGTGATTTGGTAAGGAGGGACGATTATTACCTCAGTCACCGGGTATTTTATGTTTTGATAGATTAGGCAATAGCCTACTTTTGGCGCTACTATATATTTTTGCATCATGTTTGCAACCGAGATTTTATATATATATATATATATATATATATATATATATATATTTTTTTTTTTTGCTGCAAGAAAATGCAGTAATGGGGATAGTTACTAACGCAGATAAGTTGGTGAGGTTAGGTTGCACATATATGCAACAATTATGAATTTGCTTAACGTGTTCATAATAAAATGAATTATATGTTACGAATGTGTGGACGGAGTTATTTTCACACGGAAAAGGAATAATGAAATTTGGTATAAATAATAAAAGTTTTCATTTCAAGGATTCGTGAATTCTGAGAACGGAATTCCTTTTGTTAGGGGGGAAGAATGTAATACCCCTAAATTTTAAAGAATTTATTTAATTAAATAAATTGTCTTTAAATGGATTTACTGGTTTAAATTAATTTATATGTTTATTTGATTTATTGGAATGATGATTGTGTATACGTAGGTGCTTGATTGTTGATTGATTTGTTGATGTGTTGACCTTGGTTGTATGGAATTATTTTGTTGTTGTGATCCTTGTTTGTGTATGTGATGTGTGTAATTAGTTATTTAATTATTTATTTATTTTATTAAATGGACTGGACTTGGAAATGGATTAAAGGATTTGGTAATGGGCTATAATGGGAAGCCTTGGAGGATTTATAAGGCTTAGAGGCCCATGGATTTATGCATGAATATATATATATATATATATATATATATATATATATATATAATATTATGTATAATAGATAGATTGGATTATATAAGTATATAAATGTATATATATTTATATAGGGGGATTATATATATATATGTATATAGTAATTATATATGTATATGTATGACGTAAATAAATATAATTATCATTATTGTGGGATTTATTATATATATATATATATATATATATATATATATATATATATAATCCTCCAAAATAAATAAATTTACTATATTTATGATGTATATATACTTACTATATTTATATATATGATATATATATATATACTTACTATATTTATATATCCTAACCCTAAATATAGTAAGTATATATATATATCATATATATAAATATAGTAAGTATATATACATCATAAATATAGTAAATTTATTTATTTTGGAGGATTATATATATATATACATATATATATATATATATGTTTATATATATATTACATATATACATATGGGAAGTTATCATATTAGGGTTAGGATGCTAGGTATGTGTATATATATATATCTATACACCTATTGTGTGACCCTGAAGAAAGGTTTTTACGTGAGAATAGAAGAGAGGGTAACGAGGCAGCCGAGAAACAGAGAGTTGCCGAGAAAAAGAGAGGGAAACTGAGTGAGAGAAAGGGACGGAGAAAAGAAGGAAGGGAAGGCCAAACTAGAAGGAAGGCCGGACCAAGGAAGGAGACGACGGTGACATAGTGAGAAACCGGAGTTGTAGATTAGAATAGAAAAGCTTGTGGCGTCAGTTTCATTTTGAAACTTTAGGCAAGTTCTTCTTAACCTCTCCTCTTAGAACCCAAGAGTTCTACACCTTGGGTATCATAATCTAGACTGTAATTGCATGCTAATCACCTAGACTTAGGGATAAAAGCATGGAAGAAAACTTGTTGCATATATATGTTTATATGAATTGGGTTTGGTTGTTTTGATATGGATGAATCAAGTTATACCATGTTTATAATGTGTATTTAGATGCTAAATCATGCATTAGATCATCCTAAAATTAATTAGGATTGTTTTTACACAAATTGGAGGTGAAACGGATAAGTTATAGAGGCCGGAAGCTACTGTCGTGAGGAAGAAAACGACCCAGGCTCAACTGAGCTGACTCAGTTGTAACTGAGCCGACTCAACTGGCAATTGAGATGACTCGGTTATCAACTGAGCCAACTCGGTTAGGCAGAGAGCCGACACAGTTGGTAACTAAGCCGACTCGATTGCCCTGCTACTTGGTTTTGAATTTTGGTTGTCCAGATTTGATCCATAGGTGTTTTAATGGAGCTGACTCAGTGTTTTAATGATGTCATTTGTATCGAGAGGTTTCTTGGGTAGACCTAGTGGGGGGCAGGTTCTGAATTAGTGCCTTATACTGTCATGCTACTGTACAAAGTTGTGTGTTGTGGGCGAGTACTAGTTGCCGTCGATACTACCTTACTGATGAGTAAGTGTAGGCAGGCACTAGGTACTGTCATTGCTACCACACATATGAGTACGTCGTGGGCGAGTTTTGGTCACTATTCGTACTGCCACGTTGTGTTTGTTCTGTACCCTGATTTGATATGTGGTTATCTTGGAGTTCTTTTGGTGGTTATTTTTGGTTCCTTATGATGGTTTGTCAAGAGGGACGCTTACGGTTGTTGTTTTCCATTCTTTTGTCTGACCTTAGGTTCTGTGTGTGAGTACAGACTTGTCGTGTGGCCATACGGTCACTTTTCCCTTGAGGGGTTGTCTTGTCATGAGCACGCGGGTGCAATTGACAATGGTTTGTGTGTTACTTTCAGCTTTGAGGTCGCTGGTGTAGCGCGTTGTGAGGGATACTCGGAGATGTACCCTATAGTTATCCTGGTTTTGCTTTCTGTTTCGTTGGGCTGGATTTCAGGGACAAAATCCCTTTAAGGTGGGAAGGTTATAATAACCCGGATTTTTCGGATAAATTTTTTTCCGTTGTCTTTTCCCTTCTGAGTTTGGTTTCTTGTCGATTAGTGTCGTCTCGAGTGCTCTAGAGTGATTTCCGAGACTTTTTTTTGTGGATTGAAAACTTCCTTTGAGGACCGAGTCATTCCCACATTTTTCGTTTTTTGACACTATTCACTTTTTGTCTTTTTTTCTATTCCGTCTTTTCCTCATTTGTCACTCTGTTTGCGTAACCACACTTCTTGTGTTCGGAGTTGGTTTCTGACTTCACGTATCTTCGTTCCCAATGATTTCTATGAGATACGTATCCTTACTTTCGTAAGAAAATACTCTGGTTGTTCCTGGTGTCCATAGGGGCATAAATGCAAAGTTATTTGGAAACTTTTTCTTTTCTTGGGGTGTTTTTCATAAATATCTTTTGAAGATATTTTATTTCAGGGATATCTAAGAAAATATCTTTTGGAAGATATTTTCATTCTGGGGCAGTTTCGCAGTTTTCACTTTTTGGAGGGACCATTGTGCAATTAATGAAAGTTATTACTCAATGCCTTGTTTTGAGCCTGGATCCTTGTATGGGATTCATTTTCACATTTCATCGAGTCGCGGAATCTTAAAATTTCCTCCTGGACGATGTTTTTCAGTTTCAGGGTTTCTGGCCCCGGTTTGTACCAAACTTGTTTTGGGCATAACTTTTTGTTCGGGACTCGATTTTTGACACCGTTTCTTCTTTTATTCATATTTTCTCCTCTTTTGTACTTCTTCCCTTCATTAAAAAGTGGTGATGCCTTTGTGTTTATTGTTCCCCTCGGCGAGGCCTTCGATTCCAACTGATTGGAATCTCGTTTTGGCCATTTCTCGATTTTGGGTTTGAAGTCAAGTTATGTTTTTAATGGGGCTTCCTTGGGATTCATGTTCGTAGTGTTATCCCCGACAAAACCTAGGAGTTTCGTCAGATTCGGAGCCAATTTATTTTGGTGGGGATTTGAGATTTCATCTTAAATGGAGGTAGGGAATGTTTTAGGATTTTATATGTGTTGTATTGTGTGTTTTCCATGTTTAAACAACCTATATGCATGCCTTGTATCAAATCTAGGAAATTTGAAATATTTAATTCTTTGGATAAGATTTAATTTTTATGACGATGAGAAACTTGGTTTTGAATTGTGGCATGGTAGAAACTCTTGTTTTAATCTGTTGGTTAACATATATTAAATTAGAATTAATTAAATAAAAATTGCTCTTTTTAATTAATATTTATCTTTTGTGAAAGATTAAAGTTCATGGCCGTACCTTGCATGAAATTGAGTTGTATTATGCTTCTAAATTGAGTTTTGGCATGTTTGTTAACATACTTTAATTTGAGAGCATTTGGTTGAGTTTGGAAATCTAGAGACTTTAATTAAGGGAATTAATTAAAATCTATTTTTTGAGGTTTCATGGGCCTAATTAAGCTTGTGTGTGAATATATGTTTAAACAACCTATATGCATGCCGTGTATCAAATCTAGGAAATTTGAAATATTTAATTCTTTGGATAAGATTTAATTTTCATGATGATGAGAAACTTGGTTTTGAATTGTGGCATGGTAGAAACTCTTGTTTTATTCTGTTGGTTAACATATATTAAATTGGAATTAATTAAATAAGAATTGCTCTTTTTAATTAATATTTATCTTTTGTGAAAGATTAAAGTTCATGGTCGTACCTTGCATGAAATTGAGTTGTATTATGCTTCTAAATTGAGTTTTGGCATGTTTGTTAACATACTTTAATTTGAGAGCATTTGGTTGAGTTTGGAAATCTAGAGACTTTAATTAAGGGAATTAATTAAAATCTATTTTTTGAGGTTTCATGGGCCTAATTAAGCTTGTGTGTGAATATATGTAATGACCATGATATGTCTATTAACATATATTAAATTGGGGCCAATTGGAAATGATTTGAAATCTAGAGAGTTTAATTATTTTGATGTAATTAAATTATATCTTGTTTATCCATGGATTTAATAATGTTTTAGAAGTTGTTTCTATTTTAAGAGCATGGATTTAGACTTGTGATGTATTCACTTGATTGTGTTATATGCATTGAAGAGCATTGTTATTAAATTTATATTCATGAGAGTGTGTTTCTAATATGAATATATTGTTGGCTTGTGATTTCATAGCATTATGGATATGAAATGCTTATTATACACAATTGAGAGTTATATTGCTAATTTGTTACTATGTAGTAGTAAAGTGTATAAGTAATGAACTTATTTGGTTTATTTTGGAGTCTTGGGACATTGTTGTTACATGTGATATGGCTAAAGTTTGGCTTTAGTACGGGAGGTATGAGTTCTCCCCAATTGAGATAGTGCGCACTTAGGGTGGTTTTCCTTACGGGTTAGTGCCCGGAACAACCATTTTGTTCTCGGCGGAAATCCGAGACGTGATGTCCAAGTCTTCGACTATTTGTTTTCACATTCAATTCCAAGTTGACAATCATGTTTACCTTGTTGACTCGTGGTTTTTGTTTTTAGTATATTTTGATGTTGTTAAGTACATCCATACTAAATTGCTATATTTAGTTGATTACACACTTTTAGATTTCTAGTTGATAACCTAGAGAATCAATGTCTTGATGTGTGGTATTTGATATTCTAATTATGCTAAATTGTTATATTTAGTTGATGTTGCATTTTAGACTTCAAGTTGATAACCTTGAGAATCTATATGTTGTTGCTTTGTATAAGCATGCTTCTATGTTGTTGCTTTGTGTAAGTATGACCCTATGTTGCTTAAATTGCATGAATGGGGTGATTGATGCTAGAAATGATCTTAGGTAGATAGGATGCTCCTTGAGTCTCACATTTGACATAGACGTTAGGTGGAATGAACCACTATAATTAAATCATGCAAACTTGTAAAACGTAGGTCGATGTATGCTCATTTCCTACGAGTAGCTTTTTGTTACTCACCCCTACGATATTGGGGCATATTTTAGGTACAAGAATCAAAGTTGAGGTTCTCACTATGCTTGGATGGTTTGTGGACTTAGAGACTTCCATGTTTGTGAAGGTTGGCTCGGAATGCAAATTGTAGTCTTATATGTCAACATGTGTACATTTGACTCCATATATGTAATGTGTATATGAGTACACTCTTTACAATGTATTTGACGTGTTTGAGATGAGGCTGGAGGCCAATGACATGTAATTTGTATCTATGTAATTTTTGACTTCATGGAATAGTATGAAAGTATTGAAAAATATTGAGTTTTTGCTTCACCATGTTTGCATTGGGTGTGGGAATTCCATTTTGATTCTTCCATTAGCATTCATTAATCATGTATGAAGTATGGCCAAGGGCCAAATGGCATTTTGAAACCATCTCATGATTTTAAATTCCAAGTTTTCGTTCTAAACTTCATTTTTGGCATTTTGGCCATTGGGGGGTCATATTTTGTATCGGCCATATTTTTGGGCCATGGGCCATTGTAGCATATCTTACTAGGTAAGTTACGTTTGCGTGCATGGTCATTTCCGGGCAAAGCTTCTTCTTTGGTGAAATGAGCCTCCTACGGACTCATTTTACACTTTTGTTGTATAATCTGACCTAAGGGTATTTTGAAAATTTTCTTTGGGAAATAAATTCCGTTCTTTACATGGTCACTTAGAAAATGTGATTTTAGGGGGGGTTTCTTCTTCGTGTTTTTCCAAAAAATGTTGTCTTGACATTGGAAATCGATCCCGAAGTTTAGCTTCTGTTTTTCCATTTAGCAGCTTTTTGGACCCTCTAGACCAGTTTTCTTGGGAGGGCATTTTGGACATTTCAAAGTGCGTATTTTTCAAATTTTCTCATGAGTCATGTAGAAAACTCGATTTTGAGGGGGTTTTTTCTTTGAGTTTTTCCTGGAAATGTCATCTTGGCCCTAAAATTTCCATTTTTCCCTGAAAAACCCCTGCTGCCAAGTTTTTGGGCTGCCCTTTCTACCTCCTTCACATGTAAACGGTTAGAAGGGGCTTCATAACCGGTTACATGTGCATGGGCAGTGCTTTGGTCGAGATTTTTGGCTTCCTAACCGGTAAGGAAGGTCTCCTAACCAGTTAGATGTTCATGGGTTGCCTTTTTTGGACCGTTTTGCCCCTTCTTCTTTCGTTAGCCATATCTTCTTCATCCAGACTCCGAATCAAGCGATTTTTGAGTCTAAGTTCATTGATTTTTTATTTTCTTTCCAATGGTTTGCTCGGTGGCACCCACTTTTAAGCTAGAAATGATGATTTTTCCCCTAGGTTCATTCTTGTTCATTTTTGAAATGTTGCTTCCCCATTTGATTCCTTTGGGTTCCGTGACCTCGTTGAGGGTCATAATGGTGTCTTAGAGCCATGTTGTATCTCTAGAGACCGTTGTTTTGTCTTTTGCTTCCACATTTTGGATCCATTTTTGGGTCATCTTTCGGTTCATCAATGACGCACTGGGTTGAAAAACTTGGGCCGTCACAAGTGGTATCAGAGCTCATTGGTTTGAAAACCTTAGGACGACGGGTTTTAGGTGCATATCATGCTTTTGTTTCCATGCTCTATGTGTTTATATGCTTTATGATAACATGTTTATGTGCTTACGTGCTACATGTTGTATGTCGTTTGTTTAGCATTGTTTTATTCTCATGTAAAGAGCATGACATGTGACGTATGCTAGATTAGAGTTGTATATGCATAATTGTGTTGCATACTTGGCAGGACATGGGATTGGTTATTGAAGCACGAGTTGAGGTTGATGGTGATTGTAGTCACAGTCTCGTGGTGATGTAGGTTGTTGTCGACTTAGCATTGGTTTTGAGGTAGGTGGATGGTCACCTTTTGTTTAGGCTCTTGTGAGATGAGTCATTTAGCGTTGCCATAGTGATGGATTTGTTGGTTTTGAGCCATGATGAGGTTATGGACCTCTTAGGATCCTTGATGTTCAGGATGATTTCTCTGGCACTGTCAAGCTACCGTACTGGCTAGCTACAAGTGTAGTTCAGATGGAATCAGGGTTGGTTTTCATTTTGATAGGCATTGTCCTTTTGATCGATGATGATGATGGTTATTTTGGGGATCAGTCGTAGTGATTGATTTAGTTGTTATTGGTATCGCTGTAGTTGCCATTTTTCTTGAGGAGTGCTTGCATGATGACGCGTTTGGGATCAAGTCGAATGATTGATGTTACGGGTAGTGAGAGCACTGCACTGTTAGTGTCACTTGTAGTGTTACCTCTAGATTCGAAGTTAGATTGTTAGAGTCTTACCATTGTGGTAAGGGCTCACGTTTGTTTGGAGACAGGTTGTTGTTGTATTGGTTTTGGAGACAGTTTATGACTAGGAATTGTCCTTTCTTTTCTTAGACACTCTAGGACACGATGTCCATAGGGTTCATTATTGCATCATATTGTCTTATGCAGTTTCGTTTACTACCATGTTAGTAGTATGATTTATGTTATTGTGATGCATGAGTAGGTGGAGGTCTATCCACATTTGCCTTCTTGTTGTGTGTCATTAGTATGTCTTCTTTATATGCTTAGAGATGCCATGTTGTTTATGTGCTTTATTGATATGATTTTGTGTTTATGTGGAGACGTGCAGCATGTACTTTTAATTTTTATCTACGTGAGTAGATTTTTTTCTTGGTAGTTGCATTCCTTGTCATATACATGACTTCCAGGTTTGGTTTTCCCTTTTGTTTTCCATCGGTTGCACGTAGCGTGTATGCGGGTTTCCATAAGGGTTTTGTGTTGGTTCGTGTTAGCGACTTCACAAGGAGTGAGTCTCTTCTTTTCGTTGTGTTGTGCACTGTTTTCGGGTTGGTTGGTCCATGAGAATCATCGTTGTTGTCTTGAGTCTTTGGTGAGGATTTGACCTTGTTGTGTTGTCCATGAAGTCTTTGACCTTGTTGTCTTTCATTTCAGATATGGAGTTGTTAGTTGTCCTTTTTAGGACTGGTGGTTCCCTTTCTTTGGTGTCTTCCCTTGGGGAGTTTTTGCCGTAGTTGTTGATGGAGTTATAGTGCTCAGAGTGAGTTGATTGGTGTGAGATTATTTTATGGGGACTTGTGTCTATATCATTGAGGATTTGTTTGATTGTGAGTTGAGCTCGATGCTCTTTTGAGAATGTCTTTTGGAGACTTGTTTCCGTTTTGGAGACCTGGATGTGGTTAACTTTTAGGAAAAGTTTTGGAGGATTGCTGTTGGATATGGCTTGTTGTGGAGTTTCTCGTCCTAGTTATGACTAGGCATAGTTTTGAGGAATCGTAGTTCTGATGATTGGTTGTGGATCTAAAATTGAGGAATTTTGATTTAGCTTGGTGTTGCCAAGCATGGTTTTGAGAGATTCATCTTGTGACCTTAGTTGTTGGCATTTTGATGTGTGTGCCACTTGGTGGATTTGCATTTTGAGGATTTAGTTATCCGTGATAGGGATGTGGATCTGATGTTTGATCATGGTGATTGGTCTTGTAGTTGATCAGTTTCAGGGAGAAATGTAGGCTTTTCGATGAAATGCCTTATGGTGACGTTTGTTTTGATCTCTAGAAGTTTTGATTTGCTTCTCAGGCTCTGGATTCTCGATTGATGTTGTTGGTAGTAGCATTTTGAGACATTGAAGTTGTTGGTTTTGTTGTGTTGAGGATTTTGGGCCTTAAGCATAATGGTGCCTGTGACATTGTTGTCAGAGTTTGGGATTGGCCGAGATGGTCCGGAACGTCTTTGGATCATATTCTAACTCTCACAGATGCCTGGTTCCCATATTGCTTTTGACCGTGATCGTTTTGTGACATTGATGTCATTTGTATCGAGAGGTTTCTTGGGTAGACCTAGTGGGGGCAGGTTATGAATTAGTGCCTTATACTGTCATGCTACTGTACAAAGTTGTGTGTTGAGGGCGAGTACTAGTTACCGTCGATGCTACCTTATTGACGAGTAAGTGTGGGCGGGCACTAGGTACTGTCGTTGCTACCACACATTTGAGTACGTCGTGGGTGAGTTTTGGTCACTATTCGTACTGCCACGTTGTGTTTGTTCTGTACCCTGATTTGATATGTGGTTATCTTGGAGTTCTTTTGGTGGTTATTTTTGGTTCCTTATGATGGTTTGTCAGGAGGGACGCTTACGGTTGTTGTTTTCCGTTCTTTTGTCTGACCTTGGGTTCTGTGTGTGAGTTTAGACTTGTCGTGTGACCATACGGTCACTTTTCCCTTGAGGGGTTGTCTTATCATGAGCATGCGGGTGTAATTGACAATGGTTTGTGTGTTACTTTCAGCTTCGAGGTCGTTAGTGTAGCGCGTTGTGAGGGATACTCAGAGATGTACTCTGTAGTTATCCTGGTTTTGCTTTCTGTTTCGTTGGGCTGGATTTCCGGGACGAAATCCCTTTAAGGTGGGAAGGCTGTAATGACCCCGATTTTTCGGATAAATTTTTTTTCCGTTGTCTTTTCCCTTCTGAGTTTGGTTTCTTATCGATTAGTGTCATCTCGAGTGCTCTGGAGTGATTTCCGAGACTCTTTTCTGTGGATTGACAACTTCCTTTAAGGACCGAGTCATTCCCATATTTTTTGTTTTTCGACACTATTCACTTTTTGTCTTTTTCCCTATTCTGTCTTTTCCTCATTTATCACTCTGTTTGCGTAACCACACTTCTTGTGTTAGGAGTTGGTTTCTGACTTCACATATCTTCGTTCCCAATGATTTCTATGAGATACGTATCCTTACTTTCGTGAGAAAGTACTCTGGTTGCTCCCGGTGTCCATAGGGGCATAAATGCAAAGTTCTTCGGAAACTTTTTCTTTTCTTGGGGTGTTTTTCATAAATATCTTTTGAAGATATTTTATTTCAGGGATATCTAAGAAAATATCTTTTGGAAGATATTTTCATTCTGGGGCAGTTTCGCAGTTTTCACTTTTTAGAGGGACCATTGTGCAATTAATGAAAGTTATTACTCAATGCCTTGTTTTGAGCCTGGATCCTCGTATTGGATTCATTTTCACATTTCATCGAGTCGTGGACTCTTAGAATTTCCTCCTGGACGATGTTTTCCAATTTCAGGGTTTCTGGTCCCAATTTGCGCCAAACTTGTTTTGGGCATAACTTTCTGTTCGGGACTAAGTTTTTGACACCGTTTCTTTCGTTATTCATATTTTCTCATTTTGAATCTTTTTCGTTCTCAGAGTTTTTCCAATTGAGCGCGTCTGCATGAATTCCACTTTTCCGGACCCAGCGGGGCCCGTTCGGGGCACTTTTTGAGTTTTTCTATAAACAGTAGGTCTTAGAAAGAAAAATCAGATTTTTCTCTCTCTCTCCTCTCTCATAGCCGGTCCAAGCTCCATCCATGGCTGCCATCTTCTGTCTCCTCTTTTGGACTTCTCCCCTTCATTAAAAAGTGGTGATGCCTTTGTGTTTATTGTTCCCCTAGGCGAGGCCTTCGATTCCAACCGATTGGAATCTCGTTTTGGCCATTTCTTGAGTTCAGGTTTGAAGTCAAGTTTTTTTTTTTTTTTGATGGGGCTTCCTTGGGATTCATGTTCGTGGTGTTATCCCCGACAAAACCTAGGAGTTTCTTCGGATTCGGAGCCGATTTATTTTGGCGGGGAATTAAGATTTCATCTCAAATGGAGGTAGGGAATGTTTTAGAATTTTATATGTGTTGTATTGTGTGTTTTTCATGTTTATATAACCTATATGCATGCGTTGTATCAAATCTAGGAAATTTGAAATATTTAATTCTTTGTATAAGATTTAATTTTCACGATGATGAGAAACTTGGTTTTGAATTGTGACATGGTAGAAACTCTTGTTTTAATATGTTGGTTAACATATATTAAATTGGAATTAATTAAATAAGAATTGCTCGTTTTAATTAATATTTATCTTTTGTGAAAGATTAAAGTTCATGGCCGTATCTTGTATGAAATTGAGTTGTATTATGCTTCTAAATTGATTTTTGGCATGTTAGTTAACATACTTTAATTTGAGAACGTTTGGTTGAGTTTGAAAATCTAGAGACTTTAATTAAGGGAATTAATTAAAATCTATTTTTTGAGGTTTCATGGGCCTAATTAAGCTTGTGTGTGAATATATGTAATGACCATGATATGTCTATTAACATATATTAAATTGGGTCCAATTGGAAATGATTTGAAATCTAGAGAGTTTAATTATTTTGATGTAATTAAATTCTATCTTGTTTATCCATGGATCTAATCATGTTTTAGAAGTTGTTTCTATTTTAAGAGCATGCATTTAGACTTGTGATGTATTTACTTGATTGTGTTATATGCATTGAAGAGCATTGTTGTTAAATTTATATTCATGAGAGTGTGTTTCTAATATGAATATATTGTTGGCTTGTGATTTCATAGCATTATGGATATGAAATGCTTATTATGCACAATTGAGACTTATATTGCTAACTTGTTACTATGTAGTAGTAATGTGTATAAGTAATGAACTTATTTTGTTTATTTTGGAGTCTTGGGACATTGCTGTTACATGTGGTATGGCTAAAGTTCGGTTTTAGTGCGGGAGGTATGAGTTCTCCCCAATTGAGATAGTGCACACTTAGGGTGGTTTTCCCTGCGGGTCAGTGCCCGGAACAACCATTTTGTTCTCGGCGGAAATCCGAGACGTGATGTCCAAGTCTTCCACTATTTGCTTTCACATTCAATTCCCAGTTGACAATCATGTTTACCTTGTTGACTCGTGGTTTTGGTTTTTGGTATATTTTGATGTTGTTAAGTACATCCATATTAAATTGCCATATTTAGTTTATTACACACTTTTAGATTTCTAGTTGATAACCTAGAGAATCAATGTCTTGATGTGTGGTAGTAGATATTCTAATTATGCTAAATTGTTATATTTAGTTGATGTTTCATTTTAGACTTCAAGTTGATAACCTTGAGAATCTATATGTTGTTGCTTTGTATATGCATGCTTTTATGTTGTTGCTTTGTGTAAGTATGACCCTATGCTGCTAAAATTGCATGAATGAGGTGATTGATGCTAGAAATGATCTTAGGTAGCTAGGATGCTCCTTGAGTCTCACCTTTGACATAGACGTTAGGTGGAATGAACCACTATAATTAAATCATGCAAACTTGTAAAACGTAGGTCGATGCATGCTCATTTCGTACGAGTAGCTTTATATTACTCACCCCTACGATACTGGGGCATATTTTAGGTACAAGAATCAAAGTTGAGGTTCTCATTATGCTTGGATCGTTTGTGGACTTGGAGACTTCCATTTTTGTGAAGGTTGGCTCGGAATTCCGATTGTAGTCTTATATGTCAACATGTGTACATTTGACTCCATATATGTAATGTGTGCATGAGTACACTCTTTACAATGTATTTGACATGTATGAGATGAGGCCGGAGGCCAATGACATGTAATTTGTATCTATATAATTTTTGACTTCATGGAATAGTATGAAAGTATTGAAAAATATTGAGTTTTTGCTTCACCATGTTTGCATTGGGTGTGGGAATTCCATTTTAATTCTTCCATTAGCATTCATTAATCATGTATGAAGTATGGCCAAGGGCCAAACAGCATTTTGAAACCATCTCATGATTTTAAATTCCAAGTTTTCATTCCAAACTTCGTTTTTGGCATTTTGGCAGTTGGGGGGTCATATTTTGTATCGGCCATATTTTTGGGCCATGGGCCATTGTAGCACATCTTACTAGGTAAGTTACGTTTGCGTGCATGGTCGTTTCTGGGCAAAGCTTCTTCTTTGATGAAATGAGCCTCCTACGGACTCATTTTACACTTTTGTTGTATAATCTGACCTAAGGGTATTTTGGGAATTTTTTTTGGGAAATAAATTCCGTTCTTCACATGGTCACTTAGAAAATGTGATTTTAGGGGGGGGGGGGGGGGGGTTTCTTCTTCGTGTTTTTCCAGAAAATGTGGCCTCGATCCCGAAGTTCAGCTTCTGTTTTTCCATTTACCAGCTTTTTGGACCCTCTGGGCCAGTTTTCTTGGGAAGGCATTTTGGACATTTCACAGTGCGTATTTTTCAATTTTTCCCACAAGTTATGTAGAAACTCGATTTTGAGGGGGGTTTCTTCTTTGAGTTTTTCCAGAAAATGTCATCTTGGCCCTAAAATTTCCATTTTTCCCGAAAAAACCCTTGCTGCTAGGTTTTTGGGCTACCCATTTTGCCTCCTTCACATGTAAACGTTTAGAAGGGGCTTCGTAACCGGTTACATGCGCATGGGCAGTGCTTTGGTCGAGATTTTTGGCTTCCTAACCGGTTAGGAAGGTCTCCTAACCGGTTAGATGTTCATGGGTTGCCTCTTTTGGACCGTTTTGCCCCTTCTTCTTCCGTTAGCCATATCTTCTTCATCCTGACTTCGAATCAAGTGATTTTTGAGTCTAAGTTCATTGATTTTTCATTGTCTTTCCAATGGTGTGCTCGGTGGCACCCACTTTTAAGCTGGAAATGATAATTTTGCCCCTAGGTTCATTCTTGTTCATTTTTAAAACGTTACTTCCCCATTTGATTCCTTTGGGTTCCGTGACCTCGTTGAGGGTCATAATGGTGTCTTAGAGCCATGTTGTACCTCTAGAGACCGTTGTTTTATCTTTTGCTTCCACATTTCGGATCCATTATCGGGTCATCTTTCGGTTCATCAATGACGCACCGGGTTGAAAAACTTGGGCCGTCACACGAGGTGTTGCTGAAAGAGAAATTTGGTTTTCTATTGAGGTATTACGTCAAGAAAAATTCATGGCGTCGCCAAGATATTGCTGAAGTAAAAACAAATCACCACATGGAGGCATAGGCATGCAAGCTTCGTCTGTCACATCCTTACAGTATCTACAACAACTTCTGGTCGTGGTGCTTGTGGCCCGAGTATCATGGATCGATTATCACAGTGTGCTTCTTTTTGATAGTTGTGTTGACAAATTGCGGTTTATCCGCTTCATCATCACTTTCTCATCTAAGAATGGTTCTATTTAGATTTTTCTATCAGAAGGTGGATCAAGTTGCAACCAAAACTGTGGTTGCTGATGACACTGTTTGTGCTGGTCGTATGACCTTTCGGAGTCTGTTCATGCTCTATTAATGGCTGCTAGATGATCCATGGCTGAAAGACACTCTGGCAATGGCTAACAATGCTGGTGATATGACCTCTTGGAGTTTGTTATTACTCTCTGAATGGTTGATGATTGATCTGTGGCTAATAAAGACTACATCTGTCGTTGCTCTCTAGATTGATTCATGGCTGCTGATGACACAGTCTGTGATGGTCAAATGACCTCTCGGAGTATGGTCTTGCTCTATCAATGGCTGCTGGATGATCCATGGCTGATGAAGACGCTCTGGCAATAGCTAACAATGCTAGTGGTGTGACCTATTGGAGTTTGTTCTTACTCTCTGAATGGTTAATGTCTAATTTGTGGCTAATGAAGACTACTTTTGTCGTTGCTCTCTGGATGATTCATGGCTGCTAATGACATTGTTTGTGTTGGTCGCATGACCTCTCGGAGTATGGTCTCGTCCTATCAATGGTTGCTGGATGATCCATGGCTGGTGAAGATGCTCTGGCGATGGCTAACAATGTTGGTGGTATGACCTCTTGGAGTTTGTTTTTACTCTTTAAATGGTTGATGTCTGATGTGTGGCTAATGAAGACTGCATCTGTCGTTACGCTCTGGATTGATTCATGGCTGTTGACGACACTGTCTGTGCTGGTCGCATGACCTCTCGGAGTTTAGTCTCGCTCTATCAATGGTTGCTGGATGATCCATGGCTGTTGAAGACGCTCTGGCGATGGGTGTTGACAATGTTGTCTGAGTTAGTGGTAAAACCTCTCTCCATCTACATCTGCAGTTGCTCTCTGGGCTGATTCGTGGTTGCTGACGACACTGCCTGTGCTGGTGGCATGACCTCTTGGAGTTTATTTTTGCTTTATCAATGGTTGCTGGATGATCCATGGTTGATGAAAACGCTCTGGCAACTGGTGTTGATAACGTTTTCTGAGCTGTTGGTAAAGCCTTCCTGTAGCTACATATCTTGTTGCTCTCTGAGTCGATTCGTGGCTGCTGACGACACTGTCTGTGCTGGTGGCATGACCTTTCATAGTCTGTTCTGGCTCCAAAACAGTGATAGTATGGGGTTTGAAACTCTTGTAAAACACCATGGTTGACTAGCATCACTATAAAAAATAAAAAAAATTGCTTATCACTGGAGGAGGAGGAGAAGAAGAAGAAGAAAAAAAAATGCGTGGAAAAAAAAGAGAACAAAAAAAAGTTGTGTGAAAAAGAGAAAGAAAAAAAAGGAAGTGAAAAAAACTAAAGGAAAAAGAAAAAAAAATGCGTAAAAAAAAAAAAAGGAAAGAAAAGTGCGTGAGAAAAAAAAAGAGAAAGAAAAAAAAAAAAAAAAAGGGAAGGAAAAAAAAAGTTGTGTCAAAAAGAAAAAGAGAGAGGGAAAAAAAAATGGAAAGAAAAGTGCGTGAGAGAAAAAAAAAAAAAAAAGGAAGGAAAAAAATGCTTGAAAAAAAAAAAAAGAGAAAAAAAACGATGGGAAAAAAAATTCGGGTAAAAAAGGAAAGGAAAAAAAAAAAGAAAACAAAAAAAAAAAATTTGTGAAAAGAAGGGAAAAAAAAAAAAGAAGGAAAGGAAAAAAATTCGTGAAAAAAAGGAAAGAAAAAACAAAAGAAAAAAATTCGTGAAAGGATGGGGAAAAAAAAAAAAAAGTAAGGGAAAAAAAAAATTCGTGAAAAAAAAAGTGGAGAAAAAGAGAGAGAGAGAAAAAAAAAAAAAAAAAAAAAAAAAGGAAAAAAAAAATTGGAAGGAAAATAAAGTCATGAAAAACAAGGAAGGAAAAAAAACAGAAAAAAAGAGAGAAATCATACCGACTATTTGTTCAAGCAGAAGCCACAGTCCAACACAGTCCCATGATTTTTTTGGATTTTGGGAGAAAATGGCCGAACGACCTTGAAAAATTCTGAAAATGATACCGAGACCTTAAAATGACTCAGTTAGCCTAAAGTGACTTTTTAAAATGCAAATCAAGACAGTCTAGAAAAGTTTAAATTTTTGTTATACTTTAATAATTTTCAGAAAAATGGCCAAGGCAACTTTGGAAGATGGAAGCTTTGGAATTGAAAGAATTGCTTCCTAAGAGTGCTAAATTTAACGTCGATGGCTGGATGAATCACAATTTCACATCATTCCTCGTAAATTGGGTCCATTAATAGGGCTTTCTTCACTTTTCGAGTCGGGACTATGCCATCGACATAAGGTTTGAGCCTTTGGCCATTAACCTTAAAGAGAGATCCATTTGTGGGATCATGAAGTTCAATGACACTATGAGGAAAGACAGATGAGATATCATTTGGACCATCCTACTATGAACAAAGTTTACTGGGAAAGAGTCGCAACCGAGAGTTGAAAAGCCAAACTTTCTGTCCAGGAGCAAAAGACTTATTGACAATGTGTTTGTCATTGAATGTTTTAGTCTTTGCCTTATAGATTTTGGCACTTTTATACACATCATTTTGAATTTCCTCAAGCTCATTGAGCTGTAATTTGCGAGTAGAGCCGGATTGCTTTAGATCAAAGTTGAATTGTTTTATGGCCCAAAAAGCACGGTGCTCTAACTCAACCGGGAGATGACAAGCTTTGCCAAAGACAAGTTGATATGGTGACATGCCAATGCGCGTCTTATACGCTGTCCGGTAGGCCCAAAGCGCATCGTTTAGTCGTAATGACCAATTTTTGTGGTCCTGTCGAACTATTTTTTCCAGAATATGCTTGATCTCACGATTAGATACTTCCATTTGACCACTCATTTGAGGGTGGTAAGGTGTGGCGACCTTGTGAGTGACGAAGTACTTAAGAAGGACGAATCTGAGATAGCAATTACAGAAATGAGAACCTTTGTCACTGATGAGGGCTCTAGGCGTACCAAATCGGCTGAAGATATTCGATTGAACGAACTTAACCACAACTTTATGAGCATTGGTTTTGGTAGCCTTAGCCTTAACCCATTTAGACACGTAATCCACCGCTACGAGAATATACTCATAGCTAAAAGAGGATGGAAACGGTCCCATGAAATCAATTCCCCACACATCAAAAATTTCTATGATTAAGATGGGGGTCAGGGGTATCATATCTCTTCTAGACATGGTTCCGACCTTTTGGTAGCGCTCACAAGACTTACAGAAATTGTAAGCATCTCGAAATAGAGAGGGCCAATAAAATCCGCTTTGAAGGACTTTGTCAGCAGTTGTTTTGGTGCTGAAATGTCCTCCACATGCAAGAGTGTGGCAGAAATTGAGGACACTTAAGAATTCAGTTTCAGGAATACATCGCCAGATGATTTGGTCCGGGCAATACTTGAACAATTCTGGATCTTCCCAAAAGAAATTTTTGACTTGGGAAAAAAACCAGTCTTTCTCTTATTTCGACTGAATTTTTCTTACTGCAAGGTAGTTGACAATATCCACAAACCAAGGAGGATTTGTATGAGAAATCTGAAATAGTTGCTCATCCGGGAAGGAGTCACGAACTGTAGCAAATTCAGAAGATTTCTCAATGAGTAGACGAGAGAGATGGTCAGCTACGACATTGTCTGTCCCTTTTTTATCCCAAATTTCAATATCAAACTCTTAGAGTAAGAGTATCTATCGAATTAGTAGAGGTTTGGTTTATTTCTTTGCAAGCAAATGCCTTAAAACGGCATGGTCCGAAAAGACAATGACCTTGGACCCAAGAAAGTAAGAGCGAAATTTGTCCAAGGCATATACCACAACTAACAACTCTTTTTTAGTGGTGGTGTAATTCAATTGAGCATCAGAGAGAGTTTAACTAGTATAGTAGATAGCATGTGGTAGCTTGTCCACACGCTAGTCCAAAACCGCACCTAATGCATAATCGGATGCATCACACATGATCTTAAATGGTAGAGACCAGTTAGGCGGTTTCATGATTGGGGCTGAAAAGAGACGAGTACGAAGCTTCTTCAAAGCTTCTAAATATGCTTCATCAAAATTGAAGTGAATATCCTTGGCAAGAATATTACACAAGGGCCAGAATATTTTGCTAAAGTCTTTAATGAAGCGGCGATAGAAGTCGGCATGACCAAGAAAGGAATGGATTTGTCGAACATAATTTGGAGGAGGAAGGTAAGAGATCAATTCAATTTTTGCTTTGTCGACCTCAATTCCCCTTTAAGAAATAACGTGTCCCAGGACAATGCCTTGTTAGACCATGATATGACTCTTTTCCTAACTTAGAATCAATTTGTCTTCTTGCATCTTTGAAGCACATGGGATAGATTATAGAGACATGAGTCAAAGGAAGATCCAAAGATG
Organism: Cornus florida; assembly: GCF_030987335.1. Lineage (NCBI taxonomy): Eukaryota > Viridiplantae > Streptophyta > Magnoliopsida > Cornales > Cornaceae > Cornus > Cornus florida. Next base: position 34,924,208 of record NW_026775580.1, on the reverse strand, counting down.
AAAAAATTATCCATGAATACTTCCAAAAACTTTTTGACCATATCAGAAAATATGGACATCATGCACCTTTGGAAAGTTGGCGGCGTATTGCATAGCCCGAAGGGCATGCGTCTATAGGCAAAAGTTCCAAAGAGACATGTGAATGTGGTTTTTTCTTGATCCTGAGGATCAATTACCACTTGGTTATAGCCAGAATAACCATCAAGAAAACAGTAGTAGCTTTGGCCGGCTAGCCTCTCTAGGATTTGATCAATGAATGGGAGTGGAAAATGATCCTTCCTAGTGGTAGAATTGAGTTTCCAGTAATTAATGCACACACGCCACTCGGTGGTGGTGCGTTGTGGCACGAGTTCTCCCGCTGAATTTTTAACAACGGTGTGGCTAGATTTCTTGGGAACAACTTGAGTGGGGCTTACCCACTTGCTATCCAATATAGGGTTGATGATTCCAGCGTCTAGGAGCTTGATCACTTCTTTCATGACCACCTCCTTTATGTTTGGATTCAACCAACGCTGCACCTCTCTAGAAGGTTTGGCGTTGTCCTCCATATGAATGTGGTGCATACAAATAGAAGGGTTGATTTCATTCAAATCAGCCACTGCCCAACCAATACCTTCTTTGTACTCTTGTAGCACCGCTAAAAGGCTGTTTTCTTGGTCCTTTAAAAGGTCCAATGCAATGATGACCGGAAGAGTGTTATTGGTACCAAGAAATACATACTTGAGGCAGACCAGGAGCGGCTTTAACTTAAGTTGTGGTGGAGATTTCAATAAAGGTACATGAGGAGTGTTGGATAGTTGAGGAAGTGGTTCTCTTAGCTCTTTCCAAGAGGGAAAGTCCATGATAGCACCAACTTCAAGCATAAAATTGACTTCTTAGATGAATTGGTCGATATCAAAGTTTTTGAAGTTAAAATGAGACATGAAAGTTTCAAGAGGATCCTTGTTTTGAATGAAGGGGAGAGATTCTTCGACCACTTCATCTAACACATCAATGAGAAAACCATCATCCTCATCAGGAGGATGTTGAGTTGCATGAAAGATGTAGAGTTTGACTTGCATATTTCCAAAGGCGATATCCATCATCCTAGTTCGACAATTTATTAAAGCATTAGCCGTAGCTAAGAAAGGCCTACCGAGGATCACGGGAATATGTTTCTTTGGATCATGGACCGGTTCCGTGTCAAGAACCACAAAGTCTACCAGAAAGTAGAATTTATCCACTTTGTTAATCACATATTCAAGAATGCCCCATGGGTGCTTGACCGATATGTCAACAAGCTGCAAGACCACATTGGTTGGTTTAAGGTCTCCCAACCCAAGTTGTAAGCAAACTGAATAAGGAATCAAGTTCACACTCGCTCCTAAGTCAAGGAGGGCCCTTTCTATCTCAATGTCACCAATAATGATGAGCGCTGAATATATGCATATTTGAGCCCCTAAATACATATCTGTTAAGGCTTAAAGTGATACATCTATCTATAGTTAGACTAATTTATGTTTAATGTGTGTTTGTGGGTACTTCCCCAGAGAAATGGTTAAAACCGAGACTTTATGATGATATCGAAGCTTACAGAGTCGTTGCCGATCATTCAGAGCGAGCCGAGAGCTTAAATGGTGAAGTTTAAAGATATTCAAGCCTTAGAGCTCGAGCCCAAGTGTTGAGGCTTGAGTATCACAACAAAGAAAGAAGAAAAGACAATAAGGATCAAAAGCTCGAGCCTCGTACCTTGAAGCTAGAGCTTTACCATAAGGTGCTCGATCCTTAACCAAGGGTGCTTGAGCTTTGACCCTCAAGCTCGAGCATGAGGCATCAGAAATTAAAGAGTTGATTTAATGGCAAGTTTATGCTCCAAGGTCTCATGCCTCACTTCCAGGATCGAGCACCATCCATTAAAGATCGAGCACTAACAACTGAAGCTCGAGCTTGGTGTCCCAAATGCTCGAGCCTTGTACCCAGTGCTCGAGCCCAAGAAGCTTGGATTGAGCAATGTTAAAAGAATCCAGTCTCAGAAAAATTCTAAGTGTCAAAGAAAAAGACGCTTAAGAAAATAGTTGAAGAAAATTGGCTAAGTGTTAATGTGAAGATCAAGCACCATTCACTAAAGCTTGAGCATCCATTCAGAGAGGCTCGAGCCTTATTCCTGAAGCTCGAGCCTGCACCTTAAAGCTCAAGCCCTGTGTTCCTAAAGCTCGAGCCTTCCATGACATGTCAGATTCAAAGTATGGGATTGCTCTCTTTATCAGCCATATCTCATCCATGTTGGGCTGGAAGACCTAAAAGCCCACCAAATATTATTTTCTTCTATAAAAGAAGGTGTAAGCCTTGATCATAGGGGTCTAAAATTTCAATCTCTTTGTCGGTGTTTTCAGAAGGCTGAAGGTGTGGTGGCTTTTAGGGTTTCTACAACCTTAAGAGTGAAGATCCTGAAAAGAGAAGTACCATCCGTGATGAAGGAGATGAACTCAACACAGATGATATCCAACCTTGTCATGAGTAGCTAATTCCTCTCTTAGGCCACTAATGTAACCCAACCTAAACACTATGGTTTAATTGTTTTAACTCTAGGATTAATTTTAATATATGTATTTTCTTGAATATATGACTATGAGCACTTGAGACAACTCAAGTGGTTTTCATGCTTTAATAGATTATAAATTGTTACTACCTTGTCTTAGATGTGATAGACTATTTTCTATTCTCAACCTACCTTGTTGTATGGTATCTGGCGGAGCCCTGCTAGACACAAGAATATAGGTCATATAATGGTATTCCAACGTATTTTGCGAAAGAATTTTTTCATAGTCTATGCTTAGGAAAGGTGGATTGTCTGCAACATAGTTAACGTAGTTGAAGTAGTTAGAGTAGGTAGGAGGATAATCCACGCTAACCGCAGATAGGTTATAGTAAGCTAATTTTGTAAAACATCTTTCTTTAAAATCCGAATTGAACGAATGTTATTGAGTTCAATTCCGTTGGAAAATCTCATTATTAAATTCCCAGAGTTAGTATAATTAACTGTAGTATATGGTTGTGGTGAAGTCAATGCCCTAAGATTTCTCTCTCTCTGATCACTCAATTTATTTACTTTGCTTTTATTTAATAGTTTATTTTTAATTCTAGTTTGTTAAACCTTGACAACCAACAAACTTTTTAACGAAGTTACCTGTAAAGCATAGAACAAAGTTAAAGACTAAATATAAATCTCTTCTTCCTGTGGGTTCAGCATCTCTTTTTATCGTACTATTTTGCAAGAAATCGTTCTATTGAGAGTCAAAAAACAACAACAATTTTTGGCACCGTTGCCGGGGAGATTAGTTTTTAATTAATTATTTTGGTTTACCAGTCTTCGGACTCTCTGATATCTCACCTTACTTCTTTTTCTTTCCAGGTACAAGTTAGCAGTGAGGGCAAAGACGCTTAAGGGAGAAAAAGTTTCAGTTTATTTAACCTTTTTGTGAGTTCCTATTGTTTTCTATTGCTTGGAATATTTTGTTTTTGCTACTATTTGGATTAGTAGAACCAATGCATGTTAACTCGCCATAATCAGACAACACTTTTAGTGCATGATCCTGAAATAGAGAGAACTCTTAGACAATTAAGAAAACTTAAAAAAATCTAAATTCGATAGGAAGTTCTTCTGATAATATGGCTGAACAACGTAATGCACCGGGTAATAATGGTAATGGGAATGGAGAACAGGTTCCACCTGTCCCTTCACAACCACAATTGAAGGACTATTTTATTCCTACCACATACACTTCTCCTTCATGTTTTTTTTTTTTTTTTTTTTTTTTTTTTTTTTTTTTTTTTTTTTTTTTTCCGGATACTGGTGTAACCCATTTTGAGATCAAGCATTCTATGATCCAAATACTTCCTACCTTCCATGGGTATGCAACAGAGGATCCCTATAAGCATCTGGGTATGTTTTTGGAATTTTGTTTCACTACCAAGTTGAATACTCTTACCAATGATTCCTTCAGAATGTGACTTTTCTAATTATCTCTTAAGGAAAAAGCAAGAACTTGGTTGCAGTCCCTTCCAAAAAATTTCATATCTATATGGGACATGTTGCAACAAGAGTCCTTGAAGAAGTACAACACTGTGGGTAAAACCACACCAATGAGAAGAGAAATCATGGCATTTTCCCAAATCCAGGGAGAACAGCTCCATGATGCATGGATGAGATATAACGATCTTCTGAGGAAGTGTCCACACCTTGAGATTGCTCAATGGCACTTAATACAGATCTTCTATGATAGTCTTACTGATTCTTATAGAAATATGGTCGATGCTTCCAACAATGGAGCTTTTCTGCAAAAGAGTCCAGTTGACGCTTGGGAACTATTTGAGGCCCTAAGTGAAAACTCAGTACAACATGCTTTTTCCTCTAGGTCTAGGTCTTCACCTGGAATACATAAGGTTGAAAAACTTTATGAGGTAGATAAATCTAGTGAGTTAGCTTCTCAAATAGAAGCTTTGAACCGTAGGTTCGATTAAAATTTATCATCTGGCTTTTATCCTGCTGCTAATCACAAACTGCCTTACCTAAGGAAGTTTGTTCCATCTGTTGGGACAATCACCATTTTGCTGACACTTGCCCTATGCTGGGACAATCACCTATGATCCCACAGGAGCAAGTGAATGTTGCATTCTCTAGACCAGCCTATAATTCATATTTTTCTACATATAATCCTAGCTGGAGAGATCATCCCAATCTGTCATGGCATAATCCAAATCAAGGAAACACTACTCCCCAATCTCAGAGGCAGTACCAAAATTCATCCAATCCTATACCATAAAATAATTCTTTCAACCAATCTTGTATTTACCGTCCACCTTAGTTTAGAAATCAACCCACTTAAGATCCTAATATTCCACCTCCTCCTAGAAATTCTGCGTTTGAGGAACAAGTACTAAATGCTCTTATTGATTTGAAAGCCAATACCTAACTTCTTTATTCTCATTCTCAAGCCATAGTAAAGCTAGAGGCACAAGTTGGGCAAATAGTGAGTACTCTATCTCGAAGAGAGGATGAAAAACTATCTAGTTAGCCAATAGCCAACCCGAAAGGGCAGACTTACATGATTGATGAAACCAATTCCTCAGGTATTCATCATGAGCAAGTTTAGGCTATCACTACATTAAGGAGTGGTCGAGTGGTTGATAACCAAGTTAAAAAAGGACAGGAAGAAAAAGAAAATCTTAGGATTCCCATAATTCTTATCATTCATAATCTAAATCCCAAGGATGTTTCCACAAGTGGTATTCCATATTCTACAAGAGGAGTTGAAGGTGGAGTCACTTCTTCATCTGCTCCAAACCTTGAGATGGCTTATGAGCCAAAAGCACCTTATGATCGGTTGATCAACTAACATCAACCTTCGCAATAGCACGAATCATTGTAAAATAGGGCTATTGGTCGGGTAAGTCGAACCACTGGGACTGCGCTAGTCTAAGGCAACCTAAGTGTTTAGAGTCATTCTTGGGATGATGAAGGGGTGTTCATAGAGGTTGTGTTTGTTGTCACTTAAATTAGGAATTCAAAGTGCATAAAACACTAATTTGCAAGGAATTTAGGATGAAAAGATTAAGAAGAGGAGACTAGGGAAGTGAATCCGCCTCCATCCCTATATATATTCTAGATTAGACCTAAATTTGGGGAAAAACAACATATGATGGTCAAGACTTACATAGCAACACATGGTTGCCATATAAGTAATCAAGAGGTACATTAGGTCTCAAACAAGTATAATCCATCAAAAGATAAACATGCTTAGACTACCTAACTAAAGTGTAGCTTATACACATTTACTTAAATGAGAGACTATCAAGTTCTTGACAAAATGATAAAGCACATGGAGTTAGAGATTAAGCATACACCATCAAAAGATTTCCTAAGCAATGGTCTATCAAGGTCACCTATCAACATGCCATGAAACCATTTCATAACCTTGCTTCCACTCTCACCATGAAAAACTCAAGCAATATGATTACTCTAAGACATCATCTAAGACAAGATAATCAACTTAAAGAAATCATCCATACATGTATCAACATTCATTACAACAAATGAGGTGCTCTTGGTTATGAAAAGACCATAAAATATACATGGCAAATCCCCAAAATAGACTATCCTAGGACATGCTTACAAGGGAGGGACTTCATTACCTCCCTAGAGAAAGAGTTAGTTACCCATTGCTAAGCTAGAAAAAGGAAGAAGCTCCATCCAAGACTCCATTTTCGTGCTCCTACTATAGCACTCAAGAACACCCTCCTCCTTGCTCTCTTCTCTCTCCTCTATCTTGCTAAAATATTCAAGGATAGCAAATGTGTGGCCTTTGGTAGCTTTTTATTCTCCAACAAAACCCTCTCTCCCCCCTCCAAGGAACACCTCCAACCACTTCATAAAGAAGGAAGATGGCATTGAGGAAACCAATGTGCAAGTGGCTGAAATTGAGCCATTTCCGAGTGCAATCTGCCTGATTTTCGAGCACTCGAAAAGTGATCTCGAGCACTCTAACTTAGTGCAATGTGCAACATGCTCCTCTTGCTCAGCGCTGACCTATTTTGGTAAAACTGCTATAACTTTGTTCCCCGAACTCCGAATCATGATCTGTTTGAAGATTTGGAGAGCTGATTCAGTGGTTTAAAAACTTCATGTTTTGATGAAGACCCAATTCTCAAGTCTGGTTGGTCGAAAATGAAGATCAAGTCAGAATTGCATTGCTGCCAGGCAGTTCTGCGCACCTCTGGAAACAAGGCCATAACTCTCTGCTCTGAGCTCCGAATGACAAACTGTTTGAAGATTTGGAAAGCTGCTTCAGAGCTCTAAATCTTTCATCTTATGAGGGAAGTCCAGTTCTTAAGTTTGCTAGGTTGAAAATGGCGACAAAGTCAGGATCACTGCTGCCAGAAATTCAGAAATGGCATCCTTTTTGTTCAAAATTCCACAAGGCATCATTTTTGCTTCCTTTTTGCACTTTGACCTGAAAATGCATAAAAACATGCAAATGGAGTTAATCTACATAAAATAATCAATTAATGGACTTTGTTAATGTAATTTAGGGCGCTTGAATATACAGTATTCAGCGCTTATCACCTTATCCTGAACATCTCAAGGAACCCTCCCACTTTGGTAAACAAGGGGAGAAAATTCATTATGAGCATTATGCCAAAACTTATGCCAAAACTTCATAAATGTGGTGCAAATGAGCTCTGGGATGGAGAACCATTGGCCTTGGTCCATGGCATATAAGGCTTGCAAAAGGAGGCCCCGAAGCTCGGTGCTATGCACCAAAGGGCAGACATTGTGCTTGAAGACAGTGTCAATGAACCACAGGCGTTCCGGAAGATTGGTTTTGCGGATAAAAGACCGGGGCCTGGTAGGATCGTCAACAGGGCAAAGGGCAGCGGCAATCTACTCCACATTTAATGTATCCGGCTCCTCATATAAAGGGAGATTTTCACGATTGACAATGTCATCGGGGCACTCAATGGGGCAACCAGAAACCTGAATGATGTCAGTCATAGTGAAAGCATAGGTGGTGCCATCAATGGATGTAGTGAGAGAAATGGGTGGCTCTTCAGGGCATTGGAGATTCTGGTAGAAGAGGCGCACTACACGGGGGTAGGCAACCCTGGCAAGGGGTGTGCAAATGTGTTGCAGACGCCGGTTAGTCAATTCGGCTACAGCCCACGAAGTTGTGGGTAGAATGTCAAAGGCATCCGTGAGCGGAAATGAGAGTTCGTAGTTGAGTTGTTTGCGATCCCAAGGATCACGTGGTCGCTCAAGAGTGACAGCACGGGCACCCGAAGAGGGTCTAGGAGGGCGAGAAGGACCGGCACGAGACATTTAGAGAGGTGGACTTGGTTGAGGAATTTCAGCGAACACCTGGCGTGCACCACAAAAAGGAGAAGGTGAAAATGAGTGGGGTAGAGGATGAAACCCAAAATTTTTGACAAACAAACAAGCCCTATTATCAACAAATCAACAACAAAGCATCAACAGAACCAAACTCCAACATTACAAGCCCATCCTCCTTGTAAAACACCATAAATGAACAAAGGAAAAGAAAAACAAATGAAGAGGACACAGACCTGAATTTCAGTGTATCCGAGAGTAAGAAAGAAGGCAGGAAGAGGGAGGTGAGATGATGGGGTGGTGGGGATGAGAGAGAGAAGGGGTGGGTTGGTTTGGGTGTTGGTTATGTGGGTGGAGGAAATGGTTGAGGTGGGTGATGTTGTGGAGAGAGAACCGAGAGAGGAATGCATGGGGTGGTTCATGCATTGGGGGTGTTGGAAAGGGAGAAACCGAGAAATGGTGAGGGTGGATGATGAAAGATGAGGGGGTTTTGAGGTGCATGCATGGGGCTTGCATGCAAGGGGAGTAAGGTGGTTGTGGGGAATGGTGGCGAGAGGGGTGAGTGAGAGTGAGGGGTGTGGTTTTTAAAAGGGAGGGAGAGAGAGGCTTGGTTCGAGCACTCGAAGGGTGCTTTCGAGTGCTCGAAATTGGGGCAGTGGCCTCAGCTGGTTTGGGTGAGAGAGCTCGGGCAATGGCGAGCACTCGAAGCTTGGCTTCGAGTGCTCTAGAAATCGGCAGAGAGGGTTTGGTTTGGGTTGGTGTGGTGGGTTTGTTGTGTAGATGGTTGGCATGGTGTATTGCATGCATGGGAGGGAAGTGGGTATTGTGTGAGGTGGCATGCATGCATGGGGGGTGCAGGCGAGGTGGTGGTGAGGGTGGGGTTTTGTAGATGGTTTGCAATGCATGGTTGCTTGCATGGAGGAGAGTTGGTTTTGGTTGTGGGGAAGAGGAGGGTTGGGGTAGGTTGATGGGGGTTGGTTTAAGTGGGTTAATGAGAGAGAGAGGTGGGTTGCAATGCATGGTTGGAGGAGATGAGGGTGGTGAAGTGAGGTTGGTGTGGTTGAAATGAAGGTTGTGCTGTAGATGCCGAGAGGGTGGCATGGGCTCGAGGGATATGAGGTGTCGTGGAAGATGGGGGTGTGTGGGTTGGTTGGAGAGAGAGAGGTGGTGAGATGGGACAATGGGAAGGGTTGAGATGGTTGTTGGGATGGTCAGTTGGGTTGTGAGGTGAAGAGATAGAGAGTTGGTGAGGGAAGTTTGAGGTTGCATGCATGCATGGGGCTTGCATGCATGGTTTGTTGCTTGCTGGGTGGGGGTGAGGTTGAAGTTGAGAGTGAGATGGAGTGGTTTGGTGGAGGCTGAGAAGAGAGATGGTTATGAGGGTGGGTTGCTTGTGTTGGTGTGTGCATGGGGTTGGGATGGTGTTGGGTGGTCTTGCATGCATGGGCTTGCATGGTTGTGGGTTGAGAGGAGATGGAGGTGGGTTGTTGTGGTGTATGATGTTGATCGATGGTGGTATGGTGTGTGAGGGTGGTGAGCTTGATGGGGGGGTGGTTTGGTGGAGAGTGGAGAGGTGGGAGGTGATTGGAGGGTGGCTGGTTGAGGGGCATGCATGCATGGGCTTGCATGCATGCATGTAGGGCATGGAGCTGGATGCTGGAGGTTTTAGGTTAGTTGGCATGGTTGAGGCTGGGTTGGTGAGGAGGTGGATTCGAGTGCTCGAACTGAGCATGCGAGCACTTGAATTGAAGGCAGCCAAGAGAGGGTGTAAGATGGATGCAGGTTGGTGGGTTGTGGAAGTTGGTTTGCATGGGTTAGGGGGGGTGGTTTGTTTGATGGTGTAGTTGTAAAATGGTGATGGAGTGAGGTAAATGGTTGGTTTTGAGAAGTGGAATGGTGAGAAGTTGGAGGGTTGATGAGTTGGGTTGAGGTGATTGGTGGTTTTAATGCAGACAAGGCTGCATGGTTTGTGTGAGGTTGGTGAGGTGGTGAGTGGGGGTAGGCATGAGGAGTGAGTAGGTGAATGCTGGGATGTTGGTTGTTGGAGTTGTTGTCGAGCACTCTAAGCATGGAAGTAGAGTGCTCGAATTGGGACCAGTAGCCTCAGCAGCTTTGGGGTTCAAAACTCAAGCAAGGTCGAGCACTCCAAATTGGAGTTTAGATTGCTCGAAATGAAGCCAGAGAGTTTGGGTTTGCTGGGATGAGGCTGCGAGCACTTGAAGCTTGGTGGTAGAGTGCTCTAAACTGGATCAGTAGGCTCAGCATTGTGGGTTGAAGAATTTGGAGCACTCAAATTGGAATTTGGAGTGCACGAAAGTGGCTCAGTAGCTTGGGAATGAACTAGCATATAGAAGTTGAATGTTTCAGCCAACTTGAATGCATGGATGATCTTGCATGGATTGATTGCATGGCTGCATTTTGAGTGCATGGATGAATGCATTTGATGGATTACCATGCATGGTGCTTCCAACCATCCATCCATCATGTAAGATTGCAACAAAGAAATGCATGGAATGCATGCAACATAGAAATGCATGCAACATAAAAATGAATGGAATACATGCAAGCAAGGTGTCTAGGCATGCACAAATGCAATATGGAATGGAATGCCATGCATGGTTGCATGGATTTGGAACTCTCTAAAATTTTATTTATTTATTTATTTATTTATTTATTTTTATTATTATTTTTTTTTATCTCATGCATTGCATGACTGCATGCATTTTTCCTATACATAGGTTGAATTTTAAGAACTTTGCATGGACGGAAAAGTTGAAATTTTTCATGGAAAAATTTTTTCATAGAAAATTTTTTTTTTCTTTAATGATGCATGCATGAATAAGTGTAAGAAAATGAAATTTTTCAAAAAAAATGAAATTTTTATGCATAGAGAATTTTTGAAAATTTTCATGTCAGTCCTAAATTCAAGCCATGCATGGAAAATGTGAAACTTTGCACATTATTCCAATCCAATGCATGGATGATTTTGAGAAACCATGACCCAACAATGCATTGAAGATAAGAGGCTATGCATGTGAAAGCCATGTCGAAAGTCCGAGAAAATTGCCTGATAGAGCCAAAAACTTCCGGGAATGAAAATAAGAGTTAAGAAGGTCTAAGAAGCCAGTCTAAAAATGTGGAACACAACTTAAGATAATTCTAGAGAAAGTTAAATTTTGGCATTTCTACCCCGTTTCCCAGAAAATTGGCGAGGCACGAGCAATTTCAAGGAGAAGGAAGCTTGGAAATTGAAAGAATTACTTCCCTTGCTTTGCTAAATTTACTATCGATAGCTAGACAAAGCTAGAGCAGGCACTAATCCTCATAAATTGGATCCGTCAAGAGGACTTCCTCAACTTTTCGGGTTAGGATGGTGCCGTCAATGCAAGGCTTAAGCCTTTGGCCATTTACCTTGAAGAGTGATCCACTTGCAGGATCATGAAGTTCGATTGCTCCATGAGGAAAGACGGTAGTGACAATGTATGGACCATCCCATCTTGATTGGAGTTTACCGGGAAAGAGTTTCAAGCGGGAATTGAAAAGCCAGACCTTTTGTCCCGGGGCGAAAGACTTCTTGACGATGTGTTTGTCATGAAAAGCTTTAGTCTTTGCCTTGTAAATTTTTGCGCTTTCATACGCGTCATTACGCAATTCCTCAAGTTCATTTAATTGCAACGCACGATTAGAGCCGGCTTGTTTGAGATCAAAATTGAACCTTTTTATGGCCCAATAAGCACGGTGCTCTAATTCTACCGGGAGATGACATGCTTTGCCAAAGACAAGTCGATATGGTGACATGCCAATGGGTGTCTTATAAGCTGTCCGGTAAGCCCAAAGCGCATCGTTTAGCCTTACTGACCAATCTTTGCGGTCCGGTCGAACCGTTTTTTTCCAAAATGTGCTTAATCTCCCGGTTAGAAATCTCTACTTGACCACTCGTTTGAGGGTGGTAAGGTGTAGCAACCTTATGAATGACGGAATACCTAGCAAGGACGGATTTTAGATAACGATTTCGGAAATGAGATCCGCCATCACTAATGATTGCTCGGGGCGTACCAAAACGACTAAAGATGTGAGACTGAATGAAATGGATCACGACTTTATGATCATCGGTTTTGGTAGCCTCGGCTTCAACCCATTTAGACACATAATCCACCGCTACAAGGATGTACTCATAGCCATAAGAAGATGGAAATGGTCCCATGAAGTCAATCCCCCACACATCAAAAATTTCAACAATTAAAATGTTGGTGAGGGGCATCATGTCTCTTCGGGACATGGATCCAAGTTTTTGACATCGTTCACATGATTTGCAAAAATTGTATGCATCCCGAAACAAGGTAGGCCAAAAGAATCCACTTTGAAGAACTTTGTTAGCGGTCTTTTTGGCACTAAAATGGCCTCCACAAGCTAGAGTATGGCAAAAATTTAGAATGCTTGTGGCCTCGGTTTCAGGAATGCATCGCCGTATGATTTGGTCCGGGCAATACTTGAATAGTTCCGGATCTTCCCAAAAGAAATGCTTGACTTGGGAGAAAAACCGGTCCCTCTCTTGTTTGGACCAATGAGCTAGAATTTTGCCAACCGCAAGATAATTGACAATATCCGCAAACCATGGAAGAGTAGAATGTGAAACTTGAAGAAGTTGCTCATCCGGAAAGGAATCACTGATGGCTGCGAATTCTGAAGATTTCTCAATAAGTAAGCGAGAGAGATGATCGGCGATAACATTGTCGGTCCCTTTTTTGTCCCGGATGTCAATGTCAAACTCTTGAAGTAAGAGGATCCATCGAATTAAACGGGGTTTTGTCTCTTTTTTCGCTAACAAATGCCTAAGAGCGGCATGATCTGAAAAGACGATGACCTTGGAGCCAAGAAGATAAGAGCGAAATTTATCCAAGGCGTACACCACAGCTAGTAATTCTTTTTCAGTGGTGGTGTAGTTCAATTGGGCATCGCAGAGAGTTTTGCTAGCATAATAAATGACATGCGGAAGTTTATCCACACGTTGGCCCAAAACCGCCCCTAATGCATAGTCGGATGCATCACACATGATCTCAAAGGGAAGAGACCAATTAGGGGGTTTCATGATTGGGGCGGAGGAGAGAAGAATGCGAAGTTTGATGAAAGTTTCCATGCAAGCGTCATCAAAATTGAACGGAACATCCTTGGCTAAGAGATTACACAAGGGCCGTGAGATTTTGCTAAAATCTTTGATGAAGCGACGATAGAATCCGGCATGGCCAAGAAAAGAACGGATTTAACGGACGAAATTCGGAGGAGGAAGATTAGAGATTAACTCAACTTTTGCCTTGTCTACCTCGATTCCCCGCTTAGAAATGACATGTCCTAAAACAATGCCTTCTTGGACCATGAAGTGGCTTTTCTCCCAACTTAGAATGAGATTCGTCTCTTTGCATCTTTGGAGCACAAGAGATAAATTTTTGAGACACGAGTCAAAGGAGGAGCCAAATACGGAAAAATCGTCCATGAAAACTTCCAAGAACCATTCAACCATATCGGAGAATATGGACATCATGCACCTTTGGAACGTTGCCGGTGCATTGCATAGACCAAAAGGCATGCGTCGATAGGCAAAAGTACCAAAGGGACATGTGAATGTTGTTTTCTCTTGATCTTGGGGGGCGATTGCCACTTGGTTATAGCTGGAATAACCATCAAGAAAACAATAGAAGCTTTGGCCGGCTAACCTTTTTAGGATTTGATAATTAAATGGGAGTGGGAAATGATCCTTCCTAGTTGATGAATTGAGTTTCCGGTAGTCAATGCACACACGCCACTCGGTGGTGGTTCGTTGTGGCACAAGCTCACCCGCTGAATTTTCAACAACGGTAAGACCGGATTTCTTGGGGACAACTTGTGTGGGGCTCACCCACTTGCTATCAGAGATAGGGTAGATGATTCCCGCATCTAGCAATTTGATTACTTCTTTCATGACCACTTCCTTCATATTTGGATTTAACCGGCGCTGGACCTCTCTAGTAGGCTTTGCGTCATCTTCCATATGAATGCGGTGCATACAAATGGAGGGGTCAATTCCTTTCAAATCTGCCACTGTCCAACCAATAGCTTCCTTATGCTCTTGGAGCACCACTAAAAGGTTGGTCTCTTGGTCTTTTTGAAGGTCCGAGGCAATAATGACCGGAAGGGTTTGCTTTGGACCAAGGAACACATACTTGAGATGGGCCGGGAGCGGCTTAAGCTCAAGTTGTGGCGGAGATAACAATGATGGGACCGGAGGAGTGGTGGAAAGTTGGGGAAGTGGTTCTTTTGGAATTTTCCAAGGAGGTACATCCATGATAGCATTAATATCAAGTAAGGAATTGACTTCTTGAATGGCTTGATCAACATCAAAGTTTGAGAAGTCAAAATGGGACATGCAAGTTTCAAGAGGATCTTTGCTTAGAATGAAGGGGAGAGATTCTTCAACCACTTCATCAATGACATCCACAAGAAAACAATCATCCTCATTGGAGGGATGTTGAGTTGCATGAAAGATGTGGAGTTTGACTTGCATGTTTCCAAAAGCAATGTCCATCACCCCGGTTCGGCAATTAATTGATGCATTAGCAGTGGCTAAAAATGGCCTACCAAGGATCAAGGGAATATGCTTTTTTGGGTTATGGACTGGTTCCGTATCAAGAACCATGAAATCTACCGGGAAGTAGAATTTGTCCACTTTGATGATAACGTCCTCGAGAATACCTCGTGGATGCTTGACCGATCTATCGGTAAGTTGCAAAACCACGGAAGTCGGCTTAAGATCTCCCAAACCAAGTTGTAGGTAGACTGAATATGGAATTAAATTCACACTAGCTCCTAAGTCAAGGAGGGCCCTCTCGATTTTGTTGTTACCAATGACGCAAGAGATTATGGGGGCACCTGGATCCTTATACTTCGGAGGAGTGCTGTGCTGAATGATAGCACTAACATTTTCAGTCAACCTCACTTTTTTTTGCAAATGATTTTTAGAAGTGCGCTTTTGAGTGCACAAATCTTTGAGAAATTTTGCATAGGGAGGGATTTGCTTGATAGCATCCAAGAGGGGCAAGTTAATCTTCACTTGCTTGAAAACTTCCCACATGTTTTGAATTTTACAATTCTTGTTCCCAAAATGTGTCGACTCTTGAAGACGTTGAGGAAACGGAGTTTTTGGCTCATAAGTCGTGTCCACATTTGGGGTGACATGTGTGGGATTTCCGTGAATGGTATTTGGACAAGAATTTGGATTAGAAGAGCTTGAATTTGGATTTTTCAAAGGAGAAACTTCCTCACTTTTGTCTCCATCGACCTTGTTGTCAACCACTCTACCACTCCGAAGGGTGGTTATAGCTTGAACTTGTTCATGAGTCGGCCCACTCGGAGGAAGGGTTTCGTCAATCACATGCATTCCTCTAGGATTTTCAAAAGGTTGAGAGGGAAGCTTGCCCTTATCCTTTTGAAGCAATTGATTCACCGAGTTAGCTATTTGGCCCACTTGATTTTCGAGATTAGCTATGGATTGAGTATGAGAGTGAACCATTTGGAGAGTAGGCTGCAAGGATGTCAAGAGTTGCTTGTTGGCATCCATTATTTGCTTATTTAATGATTCCATCATTTGCTTGTTTGCAGCTGCTATCTCGTCAGTCGGACACACAGAAGGTTGATTGGAGACATTTGGATTGTAAGGAGGACGGTAGCTTGAAGAGGCTTGGAAAGGTCTACCTTGATATTGAGAAGAGGGCTGATTTTGCCGCCCTTGGTTTTAGAATTGGGAATTTTGTGGGGCTTGTTGCCGCCACGAGAAATTCGGATGATCTCGCCAACCCGGATTGTAGGTGTTGGAATATGGATTGTTCCCGGGTCGCGAGAACATGGCATTAGCTTGCTCTTGGTTGGGATTGGGAAATTGCTTCGGTGTGGGGCAATCTTCCGAGAGATAGAATGGACTAGTACACGAAGCACAAACTGAACTTGCCGAATTTTGAGACAACGAAGGAGGAAGATGTGGTGCCATCAATTGGTAGAATTTATGAGCGATGGCATCCACTTGAGATGATTCCTCCCTTATTGATTTTGGTTGACAAGGGTTGGTGTTGTTTGGAGTGGTTCAGTTCGGAGCCCTACGAGAATTGTGTTGAAGTGAATTTTCACTCAAATTCTCAAGTAAGGTCCAAGCCTCATCCGCATTCTTGGACATGAACATCCCACCACACGAAGAGTCAACCATGAATCTATGGGTTTCGGTCAAGCCAGCATAGAAAGCTTGCACTAATTGCCATTTTGGGATCAAATGATGAGGACATTTTCGAAGAAGATCTTGTAGCCTTTCCCAAGTTTCGTGGAGTTGTTCTCCATCAACTTGAGAAAAGCTTAGAATGGAACGCCTCATTTGGTTGGTTTTACTCACCGGATAATACTTCTTAAGAAATTTTTGTTGCAATTGAGCCCAAGAAGTAATAGAGTTGGGAGCAAGGGAGTTCAACCAATATTTTGCCCTATCCTTTAGGGAGAATGGGAAAAGATGGAGATGAAGTGCATTGTCCGGAAAACCTCTCAACCGGATGGTTGAGCAGATTTCAAGGAACTCATCAAGATGCTTATATGGATCTTCATTATCAAAGCCATGAAATGATGGAAGCATTTGAATGGTACTAGACTTGATCTCATATTGAGCTGCATCGATGTTTGGCATCACTATACAAGAAGGAGAAGCGTAGGTGGTAGGAATGAAATGATCTCTAAGAGTCATTGGTTCTACATTAGGAATTTCAGCCCTTTCATTCCCCGGATTTCCTATGTTATCCCCCATTGTATTGAATTCAGTTCCAAGATCCCTTGTAAGAGTGGGTTCCCTAAGGTTCCGTTTAAGAGTTCTTTCAAGTGAATTTATATCAATAGGCGAGTCAAGTGTGGGTAGAAAGAGTGACCTACGGCCAAACATCAACAACAAAGCATATATTCAACAACACAATTCATCATCAATACTCCACATACGATGTTCCCTTTCTCCTCAATTATCAAGACAGAAAATAAATGGCCACGACAAGGACCGATGCTTGTACACAAAATTAAACAAGATAATAGCCTCTACAAGGGCTTCACAACTAAATTAACTACTTCTAAAATTAACACATGTACGATATTCACAATTCGAAACTAGAAGTCACGAGACTTACTTGGGGTCCTCTAGACTTACAATTTGCTAGCAATCCCACGGCGAGCTTCGAGTCCCTAGAATCTTACAACACGAAGATGATCAAAACATACAAGGAATATTCACAAGACACAATATGCACAATCAAACTAAATTTAACCCTAAACTTTGGTTGCTAAACCGTTTACAAGTCCCCGCGCCAAAAATTGATCGGTTGATCAACTAACATCAACCTTCGCAATAGCACGAATCATTGTAAAATAGGGCTATTGGTCGAGTAAGTCGAACCACTGGGACTGCGCTAGTCTAAGGCAACCTAAGTGTTTAGAGTCATTCTTAGGACGATGAAGGGGTGTTCATAGAGCTTGTGTTTGTTGTCACTTAAATTAGGAATTCAAAGTGCATAAAACACTAATTTGCAAGGAATTTAGGATGAAAAGATTAAGAAGAGGAGACTAGGGAAGTGAATCCGCCTCCATCCCTATACATATGCTAGATTAGACCTAAATTTGGGGAAAAACAACATATGATGGTCAAGACTTACATAGCAACACATGGTTGCCATATAAGTAATCAAGAGGTACATTAGGTCTCAAACAAGTATAATCCATCAAAAGATAAACATGCTTAGACTACCTAACTAAGGTGTAGCTTATACACATTTACTTAAATGAGAGACTATCAAGTTCTTGACAAAATGATAAAGCACATGGAGTTAGAGATTAAGCATACACCATCAAAAGATTTCCTAAGCAATGGTCTATCAAGGTCACCTATCAACATGCCATGAAACCATTTCATAACCTTGCTTCCACTCTCACCATGAAAAACTCAAGCAATATGATTACTCTAAGACATCATCTAAGACAAGATAATCAACTTAAAGAAATCATCCATACATGTATCAACATTCATTACAACAAATGAGGTGCTCTTGGTTATGAAAAGACCATAAAATATACATGGCAAATCCCCAAAATAGACTATCCTAGGACATGCTTACAAGGGAGGGACTTCATCACCTCCCTAGAGAAAGAGTTAGTTACCCATTGCTAAGCTAGAAAAAGGAAGAAGCTCCATCCAAGACTCCATTTTCGTTCTCCTACTATAGCACTCAAGAACACCCTCCTCCTTGCTCTCTTCTCTCTCCTCTATCTCGCTAAAATATTCAAGGATAGCAAATGTGTGGCCTTTGGTAGCTTTTTATTCTCCAACAAAACCCTCTCTCCCCCCTCCAAGGAACACCTCCAACCACTTCATAAAGAAGGAAGATGGCATTGAGGAAACCAATGTGCAAGTGGCTGAAATTGAGCCATTTCCGAGTGCAATCTGCCTGATTTTCGAGCACTCGAAAAGTGATCTCGAGCACTCTAACTTAGTGCAATGTGCAAAATGCTCCTCTTGCTCAGCGCTGACCTATTTTGGTAAAACTGCTATAACTTTGTGCCCTGAACTCCGAATGATGATCTGTTTGAAGATTTGGAGAGCTGATTCAGTGCTTTAAAAGCTTCATGTTTTGATGAAGACCCAATTCTCAAGTCTGGTTGGTCGAAAATGAAGATCAAGTCAGAATTGCATTGCTGCCAGGCAGTTCTGCGCACCTCTGGAAACAAGGCCATAACTCTCTGCTCTGAGCTCCGAATGACAAACTGTTTGAAGATTTGGAAAGCTGATTCAGAGCTCTAAATCTTTCATCTTATGAGGGAAGTCCAGTTCTTAAGTTTGCTAGGTCAAAAATGGCGACAAAAGTCAGGATCACTGCTGCCAGAAATTCAGAAATGGCATCCTTTTTGTTCAAAATTCCGCATCATTTTTGCTTCCTTTTTGCACTTTAACCTGAAAATGCATAAAAACATGCAAATGGAGTTAATCTACATAAAATAATCAATTAATGGACTTTGTTAATGTAATTTAGGGCGCTTGAATATACAGTATTCAGCGCTTATCACCTTATCCTGAACATCTCAAGGAACCCTCCCACTTTGGTAAACAAGGGGAGAAAATTCAAGATATGATGGAGGTCTTTAAACAGGTCAAAATCAATCTTCCTCTGCTCGATGCTATAAAGCAAATTCCAGTCTATTCCAAATTTTTAAAGGACTTGTGCACTCTTAAGAGAAAATCTAAAAGCCAAGTTCCTAAGAAAGTTTGTCTCACCGAGCATGTCAGTGTTATTCTTAAGTACAACACTCCTCTAAAGGTTAAAGATCCTGGAGCTCCTACAATTTCTTGCACCATTGGAAATAATGTAATAGAGCGAGCACTCCTTGACCTTGGAGCAAGTGTTAATCTTATTCTTTCCTCGATGTATGAGAAGTTAGGTTTGGGAGATCTAAAACCTACATCGGTTGTTTTACAACTTGTTGACCGTTCTGTCAGACAACCACGAGGTATTATTGAAGATGTACTTATAAAAGTGGACAAGTTCTATTTTCCAGTTGATTTTGTAGTTCTTGATACAAAACTTGTCTACGATTCCAAAAAGTTTATTCCAGTCATTCTTGGGCGACCTTTTCTAGCCACACGAATACTTGCATTAACTGTAGGACTGGAGCCATGGATTTATCTTTTGGGAACATGAAAGTTAAGCTAAACATCTTCAATGCTATTCATCATCCCCACGATGATAGTGAATGTTTCTTCCTTGATGTTATTGATGAGTTAGTTGAGGAAACGCTCCTAACTATTTTGGCCAAGGATCCATTAGGAGCTTGTCTGTATCACTTCAACTATGAAGATGTTAATATCGATGCTGCAATAGCTGAAGTGAATTCGTTGCTCAACTCCACTCCTATCAGAGATTTTCCTCCATGGAAATCTAGGTTAGAGCCTCTTCCACCACTTTCTAGTACTCCGCCTATTCCTTCTTTAGAGTTTCCACCTAAGCTTGAGCTTAAGCCACTACCGGAAAAGCTCAAGTATGTTTTCTTGGGTTTAAATGACACCCTCTTGATAATCATTGCTTCCAATCTTACAAGTTCCCAAAAAAGTAGTCTCTTAAAAGTTCTTGAGAAAAATAAAGAGGTTATTGGGTGGAGTGTGGCTGATTTGAAATGAATTAACCCCACAATTTGCATACATTAAATTCATTTGGAGGAAGATTCCCAAACATCTTGAGAACTCCAACGAAGATTGAATCCTAATATGAAAGAGGTGGTGTTGAAGAAAGTTGTGAAGTTGCTAGATGCCGGAATAATCTACCCCATCTCAGATAGCAAGTGGGTGAGTCCTACTCAGGTAGTACCTAAAAAGACAGGTATTACAATAGTTGAGAATTCTGAGGGAGAATTAGTTCCACAATGCGCCACCACTGGATGGCGTGTGTGTATTGATTACCAGAAGCTTAACTCCGCTACTAGAGAAGATCATTTTCTACTTCTATTCATTGATCAGATTCTAGAGCGATTGGCTGGCCAGAGCTATTATTACTTTTTAGACGGATATTCTAGCTATAATCAGGTGGCAATAGATCCTAA
Source organism: Cornus florida (assembly GCF_030987335.1). NCBI lineage: Eukaryota > Viridiplantae > Streptophyta > Magnoliopsida > Cornales > Cornaceae > Cornus > Cornus florida. The sequence continues at coordinate 34,903,711 of NW_026775580.1, read as the reverse complement.
GGATCAAGAGAAAACTACTTTTACTTGTCCATTTGGTACATTTGTATATAGACGGATGCCTTTTGGATTATGTAATGTGCCAACAACATTCCAGAGGTGTATGATGTCTATCTTTTCGGACATAGTTGAAAATTTTCTCGAAGTCTTTATGGATGACTTCTTTGTTTTCGGGTCCACATTCGAAAACTATCCCCAAAATTTTTCCCTAGTGCTTCAGGGTTGTAGGGAAACCAATCTTATTCGTAGATGGGAAAAGAGCCATTTTATGGTTCAAGAATGAATTGTGTTAGGCCATATCATTTCAGAGAGAGGTATTAAAGTTGATAGAGCTAAAGTAAATTTGATCTCCAAATTGCCTCCTTCTACCTCTGTAAGGGCAGTGCGATTATTTCTTGGCCACGCCGGGTTCTATCGACGCTTCATTAAAGACTTCAGCAAAATTTCCCATCCTTTGTGTAATCTACTTGCAAAGGACGCTCCTTTTGTCTTTGATGAATCATGCCCTAAAGCTTTCCATAAGCTTCGTTCTCTTCTTTCTTTAGCTCCTATCATGAATCCTCCGGACTGGGCTTTTCCATTTGAGATTATGTGTGACGCATCTGATTATGCTATGGGTGCTGTCTTGGGACAACGAGTGGATAAGCTTTCTCATGTTATCTACAATGCGAGCAAAGCTCTGTCAGATGCATAGTTGAATTATACCACCACTGAAAAAGAGTTGCTTGCAGTTGTCTTTGATGGGTGTGTCGCCGCACCATAAGTTTGAGAGTGTGCATTAAGGCGAGGGCCAAGTTTTACATTTGTACAAGCCACTATTACCTTTCACTATAAATATAGCTAGGGCGAGTAGGGAACATCCCAAGGGATTGGAGTCGTACTTGAATGTGAAAATGCAACTAGCGTTAGTAGGTCGAGTGATCAAACAAGTGATTGGTTGGTTGTTTAAACTAAAGAACAACTAAATTAAATTAAGTAAGAATTCAATGCTAAAGAGAGTAAGTAAGGGAGAGAGAGATCTTGAGGTTTAGAGATCACCACCAAGCAATGCATTTCTATATCATTGGCAAGTGATTAATGAGGGCAAATAGTGGGTTGCAATATTGGTGTGTGTGTATTTGGTTGATTCAATAAGCAAGTATGACTAGTTAAGCATGTATTATCTAAACATCATGTGAAAGGCACAATATATCTAAGTTATGAAGCATATATTGTCTAAATAACATGTGAAAGGCACAATAAATCAAAACAAGTTATTAATCCTTTCATTAAGCTCACAATCCAAAAATAACACAAGGATAGAGACATATGCTAATTGCATTCACAAGCTTGGATCATCAAACAACAAGCATAGATTGTCCTCCCATTTAACACTACACTACAACTACACTATATCTACACTACTAGCATGAAAATAAACTAGGGGAGAGGCACAATCCATCAAGAGGTAAGCATGAACCATCAAGAGAATCACAAAAGCATTCTTTTAAGCATAATGTTTTGACAATCTCTAAATCTATTTCATAAATACACATAGACATGCATTAATAACACAAAATCTAGAGATAAGCACATGAACATCTATTCTAGCATACATAGACATATGAATAGAATGAAATGACTAATTAGAAGCATTAAACCACATAAATCATTGAATAAACAAGATCTATATATATCAAAGTGTCAAAACATCAATTACAACACTAATCCCTCAATAATACACAAGATTAAGATATAGAAAGCATGCTTGGGGCTAACTTTAGCCCCAAGAGGATGTCTAGCCACTCATGGTGATGATGCTCCAACCCTCAAGGGCTAACTCCATGGTTGAAATCTGCTCCTTCTTGTTGAAGATCTCCAATGGTATCTCTAGCCTCCTCCTCCTCCTCTAAACTTCCTCTCCAAGAGATGATATCAAAAATAATGTTGGCTCCTATTTGAAAAAGCAATCCTTATCCTTATATAGGTAGGTCAAAATGACACCCAAAATGAGCTGGGGTCGTGCACACAATATTCTCCAATGATTGGATAAAGGACAACTTTCAATGAGCTGGAATTTTAACTTTTTCGCACTGAAGGAAGTTCGATCGATTGAAAAGAAGTGAGATCGATCAAAAGTAAGTGAGATCGATTGAACTTAGGCTGGATCGATCCAACTGGTTGAGCTTTTTGGAAAAAGACAAATTTGAGATATTTATGGGAGATATTTATGGGAAAAAGGACAATAGTGGTTAGTGGGTGGTATAGCCGTGGATAGGATCAATCATTTGGATAAGGACAAAGGTGTTCGATCGATCGGAGAATAATGTTGGATCGATTGAACTTTTGGACTTAAGTGCTTTGGGTCAAGACTTGGATCTATCTTGAAGTGCTGAGATCAATCAATGTTTGATCGATCGAACCTTAGACTTAGATCGATCGAACTTGCTGCTTTGCTTCATTTTGCTTCTTTCTTCCTTCATTTTGCTCCTTTCTTTGTTCAATCCCAGAATTGCTTCAATTAAGCTCTTATTTGGCTGAGTTAGCTTATTTTCGGGATAAGTGCCTGAAAATGGAAATAATACGAAATCAATCTAAAATGGTAAAGTAAGATAAATTAAGGTATTAGAATGCCTAAGCTTAAGGGGTTTAAATACGTACTTTTCAGTGCTCAACACACCCCCAAACTTAAATATTGTTAGTCGCTAGCAATGAACTATGAAGTAACAAAATGAGATGAATAACTATACTGCTATGAACTAGAAAACAATAAATGGATAACGCCACTTTCGTAGGGAACACGATTGCATTTAGCATATGCAACAAGCCTTTTAAACCCCTAGGTTACCCCTAGTGGATGAGTGAAGTCTCATAACGGTTTCTAGAAATGGTACCCACAAACATTAAGCTCATTCTTTTCAAAAGAGGTACTAATATTGCAAACAAGCATTGGGAGAAAACTACCTCAAGTATGTAATTTTTTAACCCTTTCCAAGCAATCTCTCAAAATTTCAATATCAAGCAAGCAAGTATGGTCCTCCACACATAAAGAAAGTGATCATGCAAATCAAAACAACTCTAGAATTCTTTTGAGTGGACCGCCATCAATGTGTTGCTATCTTAGCCAACTAAAGAATAAATCACATCCTTACCCTCAAGCTAGCATACAAATCTAGTACCAATCATCAAGACAAAAAGTGGACCTTTTATTAAAGCTTTATTGTTCTAGGTGCGCTTATTCTTTTCACTCAATTTTTTTTTTTTTTTTTTTTTAGGATCAAAGATGGAAGCATTGTGCAATGTGTTGATCTCTTAAGCTTTCTAGCGATTCATGAGGTCGAGCGTTAGGTCAATGGCTCCCAAACCATATGGCTTTAGGGCACTAGGTGTTCAAACACCCCTACGGACTTACAAGCTCAAATCAACTAGGCTACAAATCAAGACAACAACCATCTAATCATTTCCTACTTCTCACCTCTTTGGGAGAAGTCCTCACTTTTTTTTGCTTTTGCTTTTGCTTTTTTTATTATTTTATTATTTTTTTATTTTTTATTAAACAAGTTCAATTATTAACCTAGAGTTTGGGCCCTCCACCTTTCGGCGCGAGAAGTTCAGTGCTTGATGAGGCCAGAATCCCGGCTACTTAGTGAAAAGGGGTTGTTATCTTCCTTTATTAAGAATGAAAGCTTTCAATGCACTACTAGCTCAATTGGGATATAACCAATTCAATAATTAACAAAGCATGTACCCCACAAATGAATGCTAGTGTGCGCCTGTGCTAGTGTAGAAGACTAGAGTGAATCTCAAAATAATCACAAAATCAAGATGATGTGGACCACAAGTGCAAGTAAGATATCAATCTTTCAAAAATTTTACTCCTAAATGGCATTCATAAGGCATACAAGGAGTATTAGACTCTCAAGTCAAGCAATTTTTAAAATTTTAAGCAATATAGTTCTCAAAAGATCAAAATTATGGCTAAATATGGACCAATCATAGAAATATTCCTCAAATACACAAGTCATGCTCAAAAGATATGCAATTTAAAACTAACACTGCAAAGCACCATTCCCCCCAAACTTAAATTACACAATGTCCTCGATGTGCAAAGAGAACAAAGGAAAGAGTATACCAGTACAACTAAGCAAGAATGATCGGGATTGAAGTATCCGAAGTGGGTAGCATTGCCCCCCCAAACTTGGGATTAACTGTGGTCCTGAAAATTAGCACTTGGATAAACTCATCAGATAACAAAATGGGATAATCAGTGCATAGTGGACATGCAAGTGTAAATGGGATAAACAGATAAAGAAATGAGAGAGGTATAAGGGTGGTCCTGAAAATTGGGTAGCACTCTCTCACTGAAGTCACTGTGATGTACCTGATGGAGTCAAACATACAGATATGAGAATACAATCAGATGACATCCATAGCAAAAATAGATATATAAAATAGAGAAAGTGCAGGTACAACAAAAATATTAAAGCCGACAGACTGGCTGTAAAAATATTACAGTGACAATAATAAAGTATTAAAAGGAGAGAGGGATCATAAGATAGAAAAGAGTGGGAGCTCAGGAAGATGAGGTAGGACGGGCAGGTCCAGCTCTGCGGCTGTCTCTAGATAAAGCTCTGAACATGGTTGCGACATCGTTGCGGAAGGTAGCGAACTCCACTCTGTGGGCCGTGAGGTCAGCTCTGACGGTAATAACAGTGTCCTCGAGCGTCTGCAAATGTACTCTGAAGCCGGGGGTCAAGTCTGGTATGGAGGAGTCAGAAGACAGCTCCTGGGTCTGCTCCTACTCGTGGATAGGTGACCCGGCTGGAGAATGTTGAACTGCGTCATCCGCTGAGTGCTCCAAGTCAATGTCTATATTAATGTCATCATGCTCGGCAACTAGATCAACTGGTGCATCGTCCGCTGCGGGAGCTGCTGCTGCTGGCTCTGCTGGTGCCGAGGCTGCCTGTGCTGCTACCTCCTCCTCTAACTCCAGCTCTGCAGCCTCCAGTACAGCATGGGTCTGCAGGCGAGTGATAATAGCTCTGTAGGTCTTGTCCCAGTCCTTCTCGAGGAAGTGACAGGAACCTTTCTCGGGGTCCTCCTGCGGGTGGATGGGATAGTGCTGGTCTATGAGAATCTGGGTGATGAGGTGGCTGAATGGAAAAGACTTGGCCCTTCCGGGTGCCTCCTTGCTAACGTACTCATCGTAGAGCTTCCTCATCACGCTCCAGATAAGCGCAGGAATAGACACCCAGTGGGCGGTATAGAAGGCGTACAGGGCTTCTAGATAGTCGCCCCACCTCTGAATCTTGTGTCCGGCCATGTATATGTTCCGGAAAAGCACGGAATCGATGAACCAAAGGTCGTCTGGAAGATATGTGCGGGTGGCGAAAGTCTCGCCATCGGCATGGTGACCTGTGAGAAAAACCACCATATCGGCGTAAAAAGGCCTGTGGAGCCTGGGATATGTCTCCTGTAGCTCGGGCGGGCACCGATGTGGACAGCGAGTTGAACGGGCCAGAGTATCCACTGTAATGGTGATCTCATGGCCATCGATAAAGGTGATGAGCTCGGCTGTAGTGCGCGGCGATGGTCGGAGGTTCTGGCAGAACAACCGTACCAGTCGCTGGTAAATCGGTTCTGTGACTGGGGCAAGAATAGCTGAGAGGCCCCGTTGAATGATGTCCTGGTAGGCAGATCGAGTCAGCACCGATCTGGAGAAGAATGTAGTGTCGAATGCTGACTCGTGGTCGATAGTCATGTGTACATATCGAGGCACGAGTCTGTCGCGTTGTAAAGGAATTGGCTGAACAGGTGGGGCCGGCTGAGCTGGCTGCTCAGCGCCTCTATGCGGTGGAGATGGTGATGGAGTAAATGCTGGACGAGCTGGCGACTGGGGTGGAGTAGGGTGTAATGGCTCCTCTGTATGGGAGGGCTGCGCAGTCTCCTCTGTCCACTGTCAGACTCTCCTCTGTGTGTGCTCAGGGCTAGGATCCCGGACATGAGATGAACCGGCCCCATCGTCAAGTTTGCATCTGGTGCCGTAACGGTGTCTACGTGCTACAGTCTTGACGTGAACCATTGTCTGTAAATAGAATTTCAAGAGTTAGTGCCAGCATATATAGAATATAAGGCACAATATAGAAACATGTATGTCAGATAAGATAGACAAAACAAGATATAGCATGATTCTATGCAAGTGGCAGAATATGAAACATGCCAAACAATGTGAGTATGAATGCATCCAATGTAGAATATCACAGGCATTGGGCATATATAAGGTAGCATGAACATAAGATAAGATGAATGGAGTATATATATGAGATCTGTGAAATTCGATCGATCATAAAAAGAAATGAGATCGATCACAAAAGTTGGATTGATCGAAGGTTGAGTTGGATCGATCGCAAATATTCGATCGATCATAAATTTGTTCAATCAATCGAACAGTGCGACGATGAAACCTAACAGTCACAGATCTGTGACTTTTGAAGAACGGGGCCCACACGAACGTGTTGGTGGGCCCTACATCACATCAAATCAAATCAACAACTCCCATTACCCAAACATGGCCTATACTCCCAAATCAAACAAAAATATCAAAAATATATACAACGATATGCATATATATATATATACATATTTCAAGCATCAACAATAGAGGTTCAATCATATATAAAGCAAGAATCAAACATAGAAACTATGTATGCACGAGATTGAAGCTTGAAATCGACTAGTGAGGTCTCGGATCTTACCCTAATCGAAGGGAGATGTGGATGCAAAGAGGGAGGGATGAAACTGAGATGAGAGAAAGAGAGAGAAGCTTGGTTCTCGCAGGAGGTGGAAGATATGAGTAGGTGCAGTAGCGGCGATGAGAGAGAAAAAGGGGGGTTTTGAGGTTGAGGGTGAGTTGGATCGATCTATATGATTGATCATGAGAACCCTCGATTTTTAAAAACATTCCCCGATTAGTTCAATCGATCAAACTCAGCTGAGATTGATCGAACTTTCTCTCTCAAAGTTTTATTTTATTTTTTTTTATTTTTTAAACCAAATAAATTAAAATATTTTGGAATTTTTGAAAATTTGTTGAAAATTGAAACAAAATAAAATGAGAGTGAAAATAGAATAAAATAAAAATATTTTTGGATTTTTGAAAAGTTAAAAAGTCAAACTAAAGTTAAAACAATGAAATGAAGATTTGTGATCGATCGAAACAAGAGTTCGATCAATCATATAGAGAGCAAAAATATGCAGGTTTTTGGTTCAAAAATTTGGCTAAGTGTTGGAACATGAGATCGATCGAATTGGGAAGTTGGATCGATCAAAGAACTTTCAGATCAATCTTGGAATGTTTCGAACGATCAGACAGAGAGTTGAAATATGCAGGTTGATGCAGGCTCAAAATTTTTCTAAGTGTTGAGGCATGAGATTGATCGAACTTGGAAGTTGGATCGATCGAATGTCTCTTGATCGATCTGAGAATTAGTTCGAACGATGGGATAGAGAGGTGATTTGGATGCAAGTTCTGCAGGCTCAAAAATATTCTAAGTGTCAACACTTAAGATCGATCGAACAGGATAGTTGGATCGATTGAAGGTCCTATGATCGATCCAACTGAGAACTAAGATCGTAGATTTTTCTTGGATCGATGGTACAGATAGCCTATTTGGATGCAGGCTTGAAAATTTTCTAAGTGTTGGATTCAGATGGAAGTTCGATAGATCAAACTCAGGTATGAGATCGATCGAACTTTGTCGAATGCTCAATAATGACATGAAAGCTTATGCAATCCTCACCAAAGTTCCTTGAAATGCATATGAACCAAAAACAAGTATCTAGACTTCGCAAGAAATGAAATGTAAGATAGAAATGAGAGAGAAATAGGGTTTTGACACCCTACGAATGTTTTTGCTAGTCTTTAACGTCTCTAGCAAGACATTGGGCTCTTTTAGCCGGGATCAAAGATATTATAATGCATCCCCTCCTTGTTGGGGTGATGAATATCTTGAGCCCCACCCAACAAATTGTTCTTAAAAGAACTTGTTGGATCAAACTCAAAAGAAGTTTTTGATCCTTTGTCTATGCAATTACAACCTTTGGGCTTCCACGCCCCTTCAAAACAAGAGTTTGAAACAAGACTTTTAGAATGCAAGGTTGAAGATGAAGCTTTAGAAACCCTTGAGTCACATAAAAACTCATTTCCTTCACTATTAAATTCATGACATTTTTCCACAACATTGACCTCTCCTTCATACTTGTCAAATGAATTGGGTGTTGGATTGAATATGTCCAATTTCACCTTCATATGGCCAAAAGAGATATTCATTATCCCCATCCTATAATTAATGTTGGCATTTACGGTTGCCAAGAAAGAACGGCCAAGGATAACGGGTATTTGGCTCTTAAGATTGGAAACCGGTTCCGTGTCTATGACAACGAAATCAATGGGAAAGAAGAATTTATCAATCTTAATCAAAACATCTTCAATGACACCTCTAGGCTTTTTAATGGATTGGTCGGCAAGTTGCAAAACTACCGACGTCAGTTTCAATTCACCTAAGCCTAGTTTGACATAAACCGAGTAAGGAAGAAGGTTAACACTTGCTCCTAAGTCAAGAAGCGCCCGATTAATGATATGTTCACCAATGATGCATGATGTAGTGAGTGAACCGGGGTCCTTAAACTTTGGAAGAGTGTTATGTTGCAAAATTGAGCTTACTTGCTCGGTCAAAACCATTTTTTTTTTGGTGCTTGGCTTTTGTTCTTTCGCTTTTGGGTGCAAAGATCTTTTAAAAACTTGGCATAAGCCGGTATTTGCTTGATTGCATCCAAAAGTGGGAGATTAACTTTTATTTGCCTAAACATTTCCAAAATCTCATTGGTCTTGACTTTTTGCTTTTCTTTCGAAATGGACCCTTTCAAGGCGTCTGGAAATGGAACCTTTGTTTCAAACACTTTTTCAAGATTTTCTTTTGAACTATCTTCAATACAAGAAGTTTTCAAATTAGGTTTTAATTCACTTTTCAACAAAATTTTCTCAACATCATTTTTCAATTTTTTTTTCAATGGATCATTTTCAAGATCACTTTTCAAATCACATCTTTTAGCTTTCTCATTTATAAGATCATGCACATGCAATGAAAGAGGAATAGAATGTGAAACGGGACGGGTAACAACTTGTGGTTGCACCGGTTCACTCTCTTCATTGGTCATTTCTACTTGATTATCCACAACTCTACCATTCCGCAAGGTGGTCACCGCATTAACATGTTCTATTGTACACCCCTTCGATGAGGATTGGGTTTCCATAACACATTGTTGCTTAGGCAGGGCATTAATAGGCATCTTTCCCTTCTCTCTAACATTAAGAATGCTAGCTATTTGCCCTACTTGGGTTTCTAGCGTTGCAATAGATTAAGAGTGAGAATGAAGCAATTGTGTGTTAGCCTCTAAAGTACCCAAAGCATTTAAAACTTTTTCTTCAAAGGCGGGACTTCTAGTGTTTCCTTAGGAATAAGATTGGTTGGGAAAATGAGAATTAGCAAATTGATTCCCTTGTGATTGATAAGGTCTATAACCTTGGGATCCTTGCTTTTGAAGTGGAGGTAGAATGTATTTCCCTTGGAAACCGCCTTGGGAAGGGTTTAAGCCTTCTCCTTGGTTTTTCTAAGAGAAATTTGGATGATTCCTCCAACTTGGATTATAATGAGTACCATAAGGATTGTTCCCTTGGTTCACAAAAGTTGCATTGACTTGCTCATTAGGTTCACTTTGCACTTGTCCATGAGGACAATGAGAAGTAGAATGAAGAACACTAGAACAAGTCATACATGTTTCATTTGATGCACAATGAGAATGGTTAGGGAAGGAAGTTACTTGGTTCGCCGAGTTTTGGTTAATCAAAAATTGATCAAACCTTTGAGACAAAAGACTTAATTTCGGTGGCTATTTTATTTGAATGTTCGACTTGATGTAAGCCAACACTCTTCCTACCTTGTGTATTTCTACCATTCTTTGATGACAATGTTCTATGCAATGAATTTTCACTCATGTTTTCATAGAGATGCCATACGTCATCCTCATGCCTATCAATGTAAGAGCCACCCATAGAAGCATCAACCATGCCCTTATAATTATCCGATAAGCTCTTAAAAAAATATTGAACTAATTGCCATTTGGGCATGCCATGGTGTGGACACTTCCTTAGCAATTCATTGAAGCGTTCCTATGCCTCATGGAATGTCTCCCCATCCCTATGTGTAAATTCTCGAATTGAGGTCCTCATGGCATTGGTCTTAGAAACCGGATAATACTTCTTTAAAAACTCTTGTTGCATTTCTGCCCAAGAAGTGATTGAAAAAGGCCTAAGATTGTTAAACCAATACTTTGCTTTGTCTTTAAGGGTGAATGGAAAAAGTTTAAGCCTTAAGACTTCTTCCGGCATGTCCGTATATTTTATGGTGGAACATACTTCAAGAAACTCATCCAAATGCTTGTAAGGTTCTTCACTAGGAAGTCCATGAAAGTTAGGAAGCATTTGAATGGTTTGTGCTTTAATTTCATAATGGTGTGCTCGAAATGGCGGCAATTGAATGTATGTGGGTGCATTATATTCATTTGGCATATAATGGTCTCTCAAAGCAAGTGGTAGGTTAGCAACTTGAGGTGCAACATGAACACCTTGATTTTGAATTCCTCGATTAACAATGGGAGGTTGTGGAGCATACATTGGCCTTGGCATTCCGAATGGAACTTGGCCTTGTTGTTGTGGTGGTGGGTGAATGTATGGCCTAGGCATGCCTAATGGTACTTAAATGTTCTCATTGTGCACATTTGGATGAAGGATGCCTTGTTGGTCTATGTGACCAAGGTCCTCAACATGATCATCATTATGGTCATCCATTGATAGGCGGGTTCTATTTGAACTTCCCATTTCCATAGGATTTCTAACAATGGATTCGAGATGCAAATCAAAAGGGACAAGAGTTGGTCTCAATGAACGACGACTATGCATGCACAATAACAAATAAGCAAGCACAACAAATGAACAAATACTTTGCCTTCACAATAATACAATTAAACTTCCTCCACAAACACAATTCCCATGTTTGAAACAATAATAATGCAATGACAAGAAAAATGCCTCCACCCGGGCTCACGATTTAACTAAGGAGATTGAGTCAAGAAAGTCTCACAAAGGTCCTATAGCACTTCAACTCCAAATTTAGCTTAGCTTAGCAATTTTTTAAAGAATTTTTAGCTTTTTCCCTTATTTTGCTTTGCTTTGCTTTGCTCCGTAGCTTGGATGCTCCTTTGTTTGGCTTCTTTCCAATAATACACCTAGTCAAGTGAAAAAAAACACAATAAGTAACCAAAAAGAAAAGTGAAATCAAAGTAAATAAAAGACACGATCAAAAGAGTACTAATTCCTAATGAATCCCACAAATACGACGCTACCTAATCCCCGGCAACGGCGCCAAAAACTGGTGGGTGTGTGTCACCGCACCATACGTTTGAGAATGTGTATTAAGGCGAGGGCCAAGTTTTACATTTGTAAAAGCCACTACTACCTTTCACTATAAATATAGCTAGGGCGAGTAGGCATCGTCCCAAGGGATTGGAGTCATACTTGAATGTGAAAATGCAACTAGGGTCAGTAGGTCGAGTGATCAAACAAGTGATTGGTTGGTTGTTTAAATTAGAAAGCAACTAAATTAAATTAAGTAAGAATGCAATGCTAAAAAGAGTAAGTAAGGGAGAGAGAGATCTTGAGGTTTAGAGATCACCACCAAGCAATGCATTTCTATATCATTGACAAGTGATTAATGAGGGCAAATAGTGGGTTACAATAGTGGTGTGTGTGTATTTGGTTGATTCAATAAGCATGGATGACTAGTTAAGCATGTATTGTCTAAACATCATGTGAAAGGCACAATATATCTAAGCTATGAAGCATATATTGTCTAAACAATATGTGAAAGGCACAATAAATCAAAACAAGTTATTAATCCTTTCATTAAACTCACAATCCAAATATAACACAAGGATAGAAACATATGCTAATTGCATTCGCAAGCTTGGATCATCAAACAACAAGCATAGATTGTCCTCCCATTTAACACTACACTACAACTACACTACATCTACACTACTAGCATGAAAATAAACCAGGGGAGGGGCACAATCCATCAAAAGGTAAGCATGAACCATCAAGAGAATCACAAAAGCATTCTTTTAAGCACAATGTTTTGACAATATCTAAATTTATTACATCAATACACATAGACATGCATCAATAACACAAAATCTAGAGATAAGCACATGAACATCTATTCTAGCATATATAGACATATGGATAGAATAAAATGACCAATTGGAAGCATTAAACCACATAAATCATTGAATAAACAAGATCTATATATATCAAAGTGTCAAAACATCAATTACAACACTAATCCCTCAATAATACACAAGATTAAGATATAGAAAGCATGCTTGGGGCTAACTCTAGCCCCAAGAGGATGTCTAGCCACTCATGGTGATGATGTTCCAACCCTCAAGGGCTAACTCCATGGTTGAAATTTGCTCCTTCTTGTTGAAGATCTCCAATGGTGTCTCTAGCCTCCTCCTCCTGTAAACTTCTTCTCTAAGAGATGATATCAAAAATAATGTTGGCTCCTCTTTGAAAAAGCAATCCTTATCCTTATATAGGTAGGTCAAAATGACACCCAAAATGAGCTGGGGTCGTGCACACAATATTCTCCAATGATTGGATAAAGGACAACTTTCAATGAGCTGGAATTTTAACTTTTTCGCACTGGAGGAAGTTCGATCGATCGAAAGGAAGTGAGATCGATCGAAAGTAAGTGAGATCGATTGAACTTAGGCTGGATCAATCCAACTGGCTGAGCTTTTTGGAAAAAGACAAATCTGAGATATTTATGGGAGATATTTATGGGAAAAGGACCAAAGTGGTTGGTGTGTGGTACAGCTGTGGATAGGATCAATCATTTGGATAAGGACAAAGGTGTTCGATCGATCGAAGAATGATGTTGGATCGATCGAACTTTTGGACTTAAGTGCTTTGGGTTAAGGCTTGGATCTATCTTGAAGTGCTGAGATCGATTAATGTTCGATCGATCGAACCTTGGACTTGGATCGATCGAACTTGCTACTTTGCTTCATTTTGCTTCTTTCTTCTTCCACTTCGCTCCTTTCTTTGTTCAATCCTAGAATTGCTTCAATTAAGCTCTTATTTGGCTGAGTTAGCTTATTTTTGGGATAAGTGCCTGAAAATGGAAATAATACGAAATCAATCTAAAATGGTAAAGTAAGATAGATAAAGGTACTAGAATGCCTAAGCTTAAGGGGTTTAAATACGTACTTTTCAGTGCTCATCAGTCTTTGCTTTAAATAAATTCAGATCATATTTATTAGCTTCCAAAGTCATAGTCTATTCTAATCATTTTGCTTTAAGACATCTTCTTTCCAAAAAGGAAACCAAACCCCATTTGATTCGATGGATGCTCTTGCTTCAAGAGTTTGATTATGAGATTTGGGATAAGAAAGGGTCATTAAATGTTATAGTTGACCATCTTTCTAGAATTCGTATTGAGGATACCTCAACTTCACGTCTAGTTTATGATTCCTTCCCTAATGAACAACTGTTTGGGGTTTCTCAGTCAGATTTGCCTTGGTTTGCTGATATTGTGAATTATCTCGCAATAGGCAAAATTCCTTTATCTTGGTCAAAGCAAGAAAATAATCGATTCTTCTCTCAAATTAGGATGTACTATTGGGAAGATCCTCAGCTATTCAAATACTGTGCTGATAATATCATTTGTAGATGTGTTCCTGAGAGTGAGTTTTATAGTATTCTGACATTCTATCACAGTTTGGCATGTAGAGGTCATTTCAGTGCAAAGAAAACTACAGCTAAAATTCTTCAGTGCGGTTTCTTTTGGCCTTCACTCTTTCGGGATGCATACTTATTTTGTAGGTCATGCCTTAGATGTTAGCAGCTAAGATCAATTTCCAGAAGGAACATGATGCCCTTAACTCCAATCTTAATTATTGAGGTTTTTGATGTTTGGGGTATTGATTTCATGGGTCCTTTTGTTTTGTTCAATAAAAATAAATACGTTCTTATGGATGTAGACTACGTGTCTAAATGGGTGGAAACAGTAGCTACCACAACCATCAATTACGCAGTTGTGTTTGAGTTCATTTAAATGAACATCTTTAGTCGGTTTGGTATGCCACGCGCTATAATTAGTGATGGAGGTGCTCATTTCTGTAATAGGTATTTCCGTACCTTGATGCAAAGATACTCCATTACTCATAAAGTTGCTTCTGCCTATCATCCCTAAACTAGTGGCTAAGTAGAAATATCCAATCATGAAATTAAGAGAATTCTTGAGCAAACGGTTAAGCCAGATCGTAATGATTGGTCTTATAGACTGAACGATGTTTTGTGGGCTTACCATACTACTTATAAGACTCCGATTGGTATGTCACCTTACCATCTAGTCTATGGTAAAAGGTGCCATCTTCTTGTAGAGTTAGAATATAGAGCTTTCTGGGCTATTAAAAAGCTCAATTTTGATATGAGAATGGCTGGTTTTAACAGGAAGCTTCAATTAACTAAGCTTGAGGAATTGCGTAATGATACTTATAAGAGTGCTAAGGTTTACAAATCAAAGACTAAGGCATTTCATGACAAGCATATCTTACGTAAGACTTTTGAGCCTGGGAAGAAGGTTTGGTTGTTTAATACACGACTGAAACTTTTTCCTGGAAAGTTAAAGTCACGTTGGGAAGGTCCTTACATAGTTATTTCTGTTACACCTTACGGTGCGATAGAGATACAAGATTGCAAGACTAGACAACTATCCAAGGTCAATGGACAGAGACTGAAACCCTATATAAAAGGTAGTGTGTAGAGAGGCACAGTGGAGGTAGTAGAACTTCATGATCCCATTTACTTGGACTAGAGAGGTCGGGTTTACGTCGAGCTATTGACGTTAAACTTAGCATGCTGTCGAGCTATCTACGTTAAACTTAGCACTTATATGTTGTACAGAAGATTTGTTTTGTTATTTTTGTGTGTTTTAATTAGTTATTTATCTAGGTTTTCGTAATTTTTAGGTTTATGTTATTTATAGTTTAGTTTGATTTTAGGTTCAAATGGAAAAATAATAAAAATAAAAAAATAAAAAAATCCAAAAATTTGTAACAATGCTCGAGCGTGACAATTAAGGCTCGAGCATCAGCAGCTAGAGGCTCAAGCATCCGTACCTCAAGCTCGAGCCTTTCATTATCGAGAATCTAGAGATTAGTGGCGGTAAGCTCGAGCTCATACCCTTTAAGCTCGAGTTTGAGTTTTAAAAGTTTTAAAGTCTGGAAACTAAAAACTCCATCTCCTATACCACAAAGGATATCTAATCTCTATATAAACTCTCAGAGTTCTTTCCCTATTCTTAATCAATGTTGCTTCACTATCTCATCTCAGATTTACGGCCATTCAAGAGGTAAACTACTCTTTCTTCTTGCTTTTTCCATTGGTTTTCTATAGTTCATTACATTTGTTGGATCTAATGAGGAGGGGTATGATTAGTTCTTTGATTACATAATTCTTTGGATTATGTTTCTGCATCATCCACTCAAACTAGTTATGTAGCTCAACTCGTGATTAATTCATATACTGAGATTTGAGATTTGTTGTTCTGCAATCTAGGTAAGGCTCGAGCTTTGCAAATTGAAGCTCGAGCATTAGGTGAAGCTCGAGCCTGATAGTTTAAAGCTCGAGCCTCGGTTAACATATTGTGTATACTGGAAAGTTTTAGGTATTTATAGACTTTCTTGGAGATGGTTCGTCCTAATTCTGTTAAACGTGCTAGAGAGATGAAAAATGTGCTGCCTAGTGCATGGAGGACACTTCCAATTTCTTATGAAATGACCTTCGATTATTAGGCGTTCATCACTGATCCTCGCACTAGATGGGCTATGAAATCGTTCAGTTATAGGCACCTTTTTCATCTCATGGTTCTTGTTACTCAGGTTACTTATCCTTATCTAGTTCGTTTGCTTTACCTCAATCTTGTTTATAGTGAACATGACCCTTGGGAGCTTAGGACTACAATTGATGGGCATGAGTTGATTGCTAATTCGGATGCTATTGCTGCAGTTCTAGAATGTTATCATGTTCTGCCGGAGGTAATAGATAAACGACGTAGTTATCCTGTTTTCAAACCTTTTCCTAAGGTACAACTTGCAGAAACTTTGATTCAGAAGTTGTGTGATGGTTGATTTGCCAAGAAGAAGCGTAGTAGCACTACCAAGGCTAAAATTCCTAAGAGGTTATGGATTCTAGATTCTATTATCTTTGCCAATGTTAATCCTCTTGGACATAAAAATATTAGGAATACCGATTTTCTCCAGGCACTGTATGCTATTCAGTTTGAGCATTGGTATTCATTCCCTAGAATGATTTCTGTCAGCTATTATAATTTTGGTCAGAGATTAGACCACAAAAAACTGTTCTGACCCGTAGGCTACCTTTTCTATACATGATTACCAGATTGTTCAAATTGCAGGGTTTTGTGGTGAGTCCAAGAGAAGAATCATGTGATAAATCTCCTAAGTTTGGGATGAAGGAATGGAATAAAGTATGGGGGCATATGCCGTCACATCGTAGGGATGCAATAGAGTTTGGTGATGAGGGATACATAGCAGTTGTTACTAGGATCGCAGATAATGAGAATATAAAGGAGGTATATCTCTCCGATTCCCGACCTCAGGTGAGAAGGAGACCCGCTCCTGCAGCCCAGCCTAAGAGCTCTTCTCAAGCTGAGACTAGAAAGTTACAGGTCAGGGTGGCCGAGCTGCAGGATGGTCAGACGGTGCTACGGTAGATGCTGACTGCGCAGCAGAGCATATTGGAGGAGCTATTGCGCCGCACTCCATTCGCTCCATCTTCTTCTTCTGTTCCACCACCACCACCTATGGATTAGTTCATAGGACTTTTCTATTATTTTGTTGACACATGTATATCTACCCTAAGTCTTTATTTCAAAAAGCATTGTACTGATTTCAGATATGTATATATATATATATGTTTTTTGTTCTATTTCTTTGTGTGGATATTTTTTATTACTATGATATTTCTCTCTGCTTACTCCATATACTTAATACTCTAATATGTGTTGGAGTTTATTGATTTTGCCAGATACAATAGATTAAGTTTGGGGGTGATTTGACTGACAGCAACCTTAGATGGTTTTGAGGAACCACTATGTTGAAGGAGGAGATGCTGGAAATTCTTTTTACCTGTCTTTGCTTTATTATATTCTATCTTTGCTGGTCTACTTATTTGGTAATATCTTTCTAACTCTCTTTTGTTCTCACACATTGAGGATAATGTGCACACTAAGTTTGGGGGTAAGGTTATGTTGGGGATGAAAGAAGAAATTTTTATTTTTGTTTACACAATGCTATGTTCTGATTATTGATGATATAGGCATGTGTTTAAGTCTGTTGATACTTATATACTCTGTTTGAAGTCTAATGTTGGTTAGGAATGGTTTGTATGCTAAAAAAAGGTGAAAAGGATTCCTTGAAATTTTTTAAAATTAGTTAATGGCTTGTGGTCCACATTGTTAGAATAATTATTGTTGAATAATATTAATCTCAGAGATGCTACACTTTGCACATATTCACCCTTGCATGAATTCTGTGGGGGTAGAAATTGGAAGTTTTGTTTTATTTTGAGTTAGACTGAGATGATCAGGTAGAGTTGATAGTTTTGATGACTGAGGCATAATAAAAAAGAAAAAGAAAACAAACAGAAACAATTTGGTATGTATAAAAAAATTCTTCACTAATGTGAATGAATAAAAAAAAATGATGAAAAATGGAAAAAAGAGTATAAAAGGATCAAGTTCAGGTTTGTACTTAGATTGCTTAAGTGATTAAGTCCTTAGGGGTGTGTTCTGACACCTAATGCCCTAAGATCGTTTGGTCTGGGAGTTATTGGCTGGAAGCTTGTTATACAAGGGGTTTAAGTTGCCTAGATTACTTGAATAATTAAGTCCTTAGGGGTGTTTCAACACTTAACGCCCTAAGATCATCTGGTTTGGGAGTTATTGGCTAAAAGTTCGTTATAGGGGTGATTTAGAAAGCTTAATAGACCTGAATATTGCACATATCCTTTTTGAAAAAGTGTATACCTATGAAGAAAAATAAAATGCCTTGGGAGTTGAAATTTGAAAAGTTTGCCTATGAATTGAGGAATAACAAGAAATGAATGCAAGTATGGACAGTAAGCCATACGTTGAATTGTAGGATCACTATCAGCAAGTGTTTCAGAGATTAAGATTGTTGAATAAATAATTAAACTGATATGTGAGGACTATGGTTGCTTAATTGAAATTAAAAGTTGAGAGTGGTTCTGATTACATAATTGGTGTACTTGCTGTATTTGACTAATTAATGAACTGTAGGGATAATATGATTTAAAAATTGGTTGAATTAGCTTGATGTGCAATAAGACACTGATATAAGAAGTTTATGGGTATCTTCACTAAAAACCCTTATGAGATTATAACTCGCCCACTAGGGGTAACGTAGGGGTTTAAAGGCTTGTTGCATAGGCTAAATGCAACCATGATTCCCACGAAAGTGGCCTTTTAGTTCTGTATTGCTAAGGGACTAGCAATATGTAAGTTTAGGGGTGTGATGAGCATCGAATATATACATATTCAAGCTGCTAGATACATATCGGTTAAGGCTTAAAGTGATACTTCTATCCATAGTTAGACAAATTCATGTTTAATGTGTGTTTGTAGGTCCTTCGCCAGATAAATGGTTAAAACTGAGACTTTATGATGATATCAAAGCTTACAGAGTTGTTGCCAGTCATTCAGAGCAAACTGAGAGCTTAAATGGTCAAGTTTGAAGATATTCAAGCCTTAGAGCTCGAGCCCAAGTGTTGAGGCTCGAGCATCAGAACAAAAAAAGAAGAAAAGTCAACAAGGCTCTAAAGCTCGAGCCTCGTACCTTGAAGCTCGACCCTTACCATAAGGTGCTTGAGCCTTAACCAAGGGTGCTTGAGCTTTGACCCTCAAGCTCGAGCATGAGGCGCCGGAAATTAAAGAGTTGATTTAATTGTAAGGCTATGCTCCCAAGTCTCATGCCTCACTACCAGGATCAAGCACCATCCATTAAGGATCGAGCACTAACAACTGAAGCTCGAGCCTGATGTCCCAAATGCTCGAGCCTTGTACCTAGTGCTCAAGCCCAAGAAGCTTGGATCGAGTAATGTTAAAAGCATCCAGTCTCAAAAATATTCTAAGTGTCAAACAAAAAGACGCTTCGGAAAATAGTTGAAGAAAATTGGCTAAATGTCAATGTGAAGATAGAGCACCATTCACTGAAGCTTGAGCATCCATTCAGAGAGGCTCGAGCCTTGTTGCTAAAGCTCAAGCCTGCACCTTAAAGCTCGTGAAGCTCGAGCCGTCCATGATATGTCAAATTTAAAGTACGGGATTGCTCTCTTTATTAGCCATATCTTATCCCAGTTGGGCCAGAAGACCTAAAAGCCCACCAAATATTATTTTTTTCTATAAAAGAAGGTATAATATCGCTTTGTCAGTGTTTTCAGAAGGCTGAAGGTGTGGTGGCTTTTAGGGTTTCTACAACCTTAAGAGTGAAGATACTGAGAAGAAAAGTGTCGTCCGTAACGAAGGAGATGAACTCAACACAGATGATATCCAACCTTGCCATGAGTAGCTAATTCTTCTCTTAGGGCACTGATGTAACCCAACCTAAATACTATGGTTTGATTATTTTAATATATGTATTTTCTTAATTATATGACTCTGAGCACTTGAGACAACTCAAGTGGTTTTCATGCTTTAATAGATTATAAATTGTTACTACCTTGTCTTAGATGTAATAGTATGTTTTCTATTCTTAACCTACCTTGTTGTACGATATCTGGCAAAGCCCTGCTGGACACAAGAATAGAGGTCATATAATGGTATTCCAACGTATTTTGCAAAAAACTGTTTTCATAGTCTATGCTTAAGAAAGGTGGATTGTTTGCAACATAGTTAACGTAGTCAAAGTAGTTAGAGTAGGTAGGCGGATAATCCACGCTAACTTCAGATAGGTTATAGTTAGCTAATTTTGTAAAACATCTTTCTTTAAAATCCAAATTGAACGAATGTTTTTGAGTTCAATTCCTTTGGAAAATCTCATTATTAAATTCCTAGAGTTAGTATAATTAACTATAGTATATGGTTGTGGTGAAGTCAAAGCCCTAAGATTTCTCTCTCTCTAATCACTCAATTTATTTACTTTGCTTTTATTTGATAGTTTATTTTTAATTCTAGTTTGTTAAACCGTAACAACCAATAAACTTTCCAACCAAGTTACCTGTAAACCATAGAACAAAGTTAAAAACTAAATATAAATCTTTTTTTCCTGTGGGTTCAACATCTCTTTTTATAGAACTATTCTGCAAGGAATCGTTCTATTACGAGTAAAAAAACAACAACAAATAACACACGAGATTGTTGGGGCACCCAGATCCTTATACTTTGGAGGAGTGTTGTGCTGAATTATCTCATTGACTTTTTCAGTTAGTCTATCCTTCTTCGGCAAATAACTTTTGGAAGTGCATTTTTTAGTACACAAATCCTTGAGAAATTTGGCATTGGGAGGAATTTGCTTGATAGCATCCAAGAGGGGTAGGTTGATCTTTACTTACTTAAAGACCTCCCACATGTCCTGAATTTTACAGCCTTTGATCCGAAAATGTGTAGACTCTTGGAGACGTTGAGGAAAAGGAGCTTTAGGCTCATAAATGGTCTCCACATTTGGGGTCACAAGCTTGGAATTTTTAGTGCTGGATTTTGGATTTTCAGGAGTGAAATTTGGATTAGATGAGATAAGATTTGGATTTTTAGGAGGAAGAACTTTTTCATCTTTTCCTCCATTAACCTTATTATCCAAAATTTGACCACTCCGAAGTGTGGTGATTGCTTGAACATGTTTATGAGAAGGTCCACTCATAGGAAGGACTTCGTCAATCACATGGATCCTTCTAGGATTCATAAATGGTTGAGCGGGAAGTTTTTCCGTATCATTTTGAAGAAGTTGGTTCATTGAAGTAGCTATTTGTCCCACTTGATTCTCAAGTTTAGCTATTGACTGAGTATGCGAATGAACCCTTTGCAATGTGGGTTGCAAAGAAGACAATAATTGCATGTTGGAATCTAACATTTGCTTGTTAAAGGATTCCATCATTTGCTTATTTGCAGCAAGAATCTCATCAGTTGGAAACACAATAGGTAGAGTAGAAATATTTGGATTTTAGGGAGGACAGTAGCTTGAAGAGGCCTGAAATTACCGATTTGGAAATTGAGAAGAGGGCTGATTTTGTTGCCCTTGATTTTGGTATATCGAATTTTTTGGGGCTGGTTGCCTCCATGAAAAATTCTAATGATCTCTCCATCCCGGATTGTAGGTATTGGAGTAAGGATTATTTTCGGGCCTGGAAAACATGGCATTTGCCTTCTCTTGATTGTTGCTAGAAAATTGCTTCGGTGTGGGGCAATCTTCTGAGAGATGGAATGGGCTAGTGCATGATGCACACATCGCACTTGCTGAATTTTGAGACGGAGAAGGAGAGAGATGTGGTGCCATTAATTGGTAGAATTTGTGAGCTATGGAATCCACTTGAGAAGATTCTTCCCTCATTGTCTTTGGTTGACAGGGATTGGTGTTCTTTGCATTGGTTGATGTTGGAGCCCTAGGAGAATTATTTTGCAATGAGTTTTCACTCAAATTCTCGAGTAAGGTCTAAGCCTCATTTGTAATTTTAGAAATGAACATTCCTCCACATGATGAGTCAACCACAAGTATATGTGATTCGGTTATACCATCATAGAAAGCTTGCACCAATTGCCATTTAGAATTAGGTGGTGCGGACATTTCCTAAGAAGGTCTTGAAGTCTTTCCCAAGTCTCATAGAGTTGTTCTCCATTGATTTGTGAAAAACTAAGAATGGAACGCCTCATTTGATTGGTCTTACTCACCGGATAATATTTTTTTAGGAATTCTTGTTGCAATTGTGCCCATGTAGTGATGGAATTTGTAATAAGGGAGTTCAACCAATATTTTGCCCTATCTTTTAAGGTGAATGGGAAAAGACGCAAATAGAGTGCATTTTCAGGCAAGCCCCTCATCTTGATGTAGAACAGATTTCAAGGAACTCATCAAGATGCTTAGAGGGGTCTTCATTTTCAAAGCCATGAAAGGATGGAATCATTTGAATTGTGCTAGATTTAATCTCATATTGGGCTGCATCAATGTGTAGCATCACTATGCAAGAATGAGTGGCATAAGTTATAGGGATGAAATAGTCCCTAAGAGTCATAGGTAGCACATTTGGAATTTCAGCCCTTTCAAGATTTATTTCCTCATCCCGTAAATTTCCATCATTTTCTGCCACGGTATTAAATTCAAGTTCGATTCCTCTTATATTTTCAGATTCCCTAAGGTTTCTTCTAAGAGTCCTTTCGAGTGAATTTATGTCAATTGGTTCTTAAAGAGTTGCCAAAGATAATGATCTACGGCCTAACATCAACAACAAAATTCACACAACAAGCACAGCATCCCTTCACCATTACATCCACATACAATGTTCCCTTTCTCCTTAATTATCAGCAAAACAAAAAATAAATGGCCGCGACAAGGACCGATGCTTTGCAAAATAGAAAAACAGAAATAGACTTGACAAGGACTTCACAATAAAAAATCACTAATTTATCCACAAGCAAAGGATTCACAACTTTTAAAACTAGAACTTTGAAAAACTAACCCAGAGTCTTTTAGACTTACAATTTTTAGTTTTTCCTTGGCAAGCCTTATGTTCCTAGAATCTCATAAATAATACTTAAACACAAAAATCACCAAAACCAAACTGAAAAATATCCACAAAGGTAATCAAACCAAAGGTAATCTTTAGACCTCGGTTACAAAACCGTTTGCAATCCCCGGCAACGGCACCAAAAATTGGTAGTTGAAATATGTTCACCAATAATAATCAACACTTGCAATAGCACAAATCATTGTAAAATAGGGCTATCGTAAGGGTAAGTCGAACCACAAGGATTGCTAGTTTATGGCAACCAAGATTGTAAAATCACTTTTAATTTAATAAAAGAGGTTTATAAGGTTTGATTTGTTTGTCACTTAGAACTAAGAATTGAAATTTGCATAAAACAGTAAATGGAATGAATTTAAGATGAAGTAAATTTATGTAGAGAGAGCTAGGGAAATGAATCCACCACAAACCATATAAACATGCTTGCTTACAATCAACTTGGGGAACAACCTATATATGTGACCAGGATATGTAGAAAGACATGATTACTACATTACCTTCAAGAAGTTCATAAAATCAAGAATTAAGTATGATCCATCAAATTTTTACGTGCTTTAACTACCTAGACTAGGGTGTAGCTTATGACATGCTCACTAAGCTATTGTGATGGCCCAAATTTTTCAACCCGGTGCATCAGTGATGACCCGAAAGTTAACCCGATAACGGATCTAAAATGCGTAAGTAAAAGATGAGACCAAGGTTCTTTGAGATATAAATCATCTCTAAGACACCAAATGAGACATTCCATAAATTCACGAAACTTAAAGAGAGCGAAAGAGGAAACTAGTGTCACAACAAGATAAATCCGTTAATTAAGGGCAAAATAGTCAATTCACAAATAAAAAGAGAAAATTGAATCTAAACAAGTCAAACAAGGTAAATACAACCTAATCTAATCATTTCACAGCATTTCGACACGTTCCAAGAACATTAGCCAAGAATCCCATAAAATTGCCCTTTCCCGATTTAAGCGAAAACTGACACTACCTCGCTAAAACATGAATAACTCCCATTTTCATTGGAATGTAAGAATGAAATAGGTACCATTGGAAAGATGACTCAAAATCATTGATTTTAGGCTCAAGAATCACCCCATTTGGATTAGAAACGAAGGAGTTATGACCCTTTGAAGTTGGAACTTCAGTGCTGAAACATAACCTAGAAGCTGTATCAATGCAAGCTATTTCGGCGACCGAAATAGAGTTTCGGACAATCGAACTGGGCATAATTTTACTGAAAACATGATTTTTGAGAGGAGGTTGTTTTGGTAGACCGAAATAGGCCATCGGTCGACCAAAATGGTCCTGAACAGTGAAAAAGCCTCCTCGAAATGAGTTTTTACTGTGCAATGAGTTTCTGAAAAGCCATCGGTCGGCCGAAATGGAGTTTTAGACGACTGAAACACCTCGAAAAGCTGTTATAAGGCCTGCTATATGCCAAATGTATTAAGGTTTAACCCATGCTTCAAATCCCCTCAAGAATTGGTTCAAAAATAAAAGTTTAAAACAGATTTTCAATGAGATTTGAGTATGTGAGCATGTTAACAACCTTTAAATGAAAATATGAATGTATTGCTACAACTTATTGCCTTATACATGTTAATTATAAGGATTTCATATGTCAAACCTCCAAGTTGGTAAAAATGCATTTTTAAGGCAAAAGTTTAGTACCAAATAAATACAAGTACAAAAGTAAACATACTTATAATGTCAAAAGTAAATACTTAAGTATCATTACACATCAAGGAAGTTACATTAGCTTCCAAAATACCATACACCTATGGTATGCAAAAATATGACATCAAAAGTAAAGTATGCTAAACACTTACATGTTAATATACAAAAATGCTTCAAATTGCACATGAGCCTATAAGGACGATGAGCATCCAAGAACATAGTCTCTTTACCTGTAAAACAACCCAAACCACTAGGGTGAGTAATCAAGTTACTCGTAGGATGTGGTGCATGCACATACCCTATGGTTTCAAGTATAATGCAAACCAAACATAGATCATTACAAAGGTGCATTACACCTAACGTCTATGTTTGTAAGGTACTCTAAAGGATCATCTCAAGCTATACAAATATTTGAAGTGATAAACACATAGCATCCAAGTATACATAAACAAGTACACTAACCGTATTGAAACTAAAATTACCAAATCACAAGCTATAAGAAATCCATGATTTACAACTTGGAATGTAATGCGAAATCAAATATGGAAAAACTAGGATATATGGCTACGAGACCATACAAGTTATTTTAGGTAATTACGACCCACAAGGTACTACCTAATGTGCACTATGACTTAAGAGAATTCTTGTCCTCCATACTAGAGCCAAACCCTAGCCATCAACATTTCATATCCTTACAAGCTTCCAAAAATCAACAAGTCCATGACATTTATATAATCTCAATACATGAAACTATCTACCAAGCACAAGTAGGGTGAAACCACACAAACCATGCCCTAAGGTTACATGTCTAATGTGGCAAGTTAATAATACTACATATTACACTAAAACAATTTACTATCAATATAGGCCACAATTACTAATCATGCAATATAGTAATTTACCTACAAATAAATATAAGTGTCATATACAAGATCTTCACACCAGACCTTCAATGAATTTTCTATTACTTAACAATATAAGTACCAACTCCAACAAATCTACAATAGACCCTTAGTAAAATCACAAGTAATAGGCAAGTCATTAAACAATAATTTACCTATTCCATTTAATAGTCATATACATGCTTTAATTCACAAATCCTAAGTCAAGCATAATAAATCTCTATTTATATGCAAATACAAGAATTTAAAAAGCATGTAATCAATATATATCAAGCTCCAATATATATAAAACTCAAAGAGGATAAACATACAACCACCCTACTTCAATAGAGAATTGAATCTCTATAATCCAATGCAACCAAGCTAAAAATGGAAGACCAAACTAGGGTTTTGTAGAGGAGAGTAAGAGGAAGCTAAAGTATTCCAAGCTTAAAGGTCTAAGGGGAGTGGAAGGAGACTAAAAATGAAGTCAAAGCTCTAAGTCAAGTTTTTCCTTTAATAGAGGCTAGGTTAGGGTTTTGAAGAACAAAGGAAAATATGAAAGATAAAGTGAAAATGGTGAGTGGAAGGTCTAGAAATCCTCCACTCACTATGTGCTCTTGCCCTATCTCACACACACACACACTTCTAAGACTAAGTATGGAGCCTACACTTGTCACCATCCTAAGTAAACATCCAAGGCTTAATATTAAGTCTACACTTGTCAACCATCCATGCCAACAAGTGCTCCTATCCTAGGCCAACAAATGGGTGAATCTCCACCCTCCATGTGTCAAGGAATTATGTCTCCAAGTTTCCCCACCCCAATGCCAACAAGTGGCACCATGAGAATGTGACACTTGTCACATTTTTCAGAATTTGCAAAAAGGTCCTTTTTGAAAATATCTTCCAAATAAAATTACGAAATGGTCCCTAAGACGAAAAATAATTACTTTGTATAATTACACTAAAACCCCAAAAATTTAAGAAAATTACCAAAATTCATGCATCCATGCCCTTTACAAGAAAAGTAAACATTTAACATGCTTTTCTACAAAAGTAAAAATGCAGATATCATGGAATTTAAATTTCATGGATGAATGCAAGGCCGGAATCAAATCTGAGCATATAAAGTGAGGTTATATGAGTAAAAATGAAAAATGAAAAAGGACGAAATGGGGAAAAAGGCGAAAAAAGAAATTACCAAAAAAAGAAAAGGAAAATGACTAGGTCATTACAACCTACCCTCCTTAAAAGGATTTCTTCCCTGAAATTGAATCGTACCTAAAAGAGAGAATAAATGGGGATACCAAGAGCGAACCTCCTGCTCGAACTCCCAAGTAGCCTCTTCAACACTATGGTGTCTCCACAATACCTTAACCAATGGATGGTCTTGGTCCATAAGACCTGCTCCCGTGAATCAAGAATCTAGACTGGACCCTACTTGTAGGTCACATTTTCATCAACAACAACATCTGTCCATCGTAAAATATGCGATGCATCTGGCTCGTACTTCATCAACATAGAGACATTAAAGATGTCGTGAACCCTATTCAGGTCTGGCGGTAACGCCAAACAAAAAGGAACTTCATCGACGCACTCCAAAATCTGGAATGGTCCAATGAACCTGAGAGACAACTTGCCCGTCTACTGAAATCTCAGAAGTCTTTTCCGTGGAGAAATCTTGAGAAAGATGTGGTCCCCTACCTCAAAAGACAAGGATCGCCTCCTCCTATCAGCGTAACTCTTCTGTCTGTTCTGTGCAGTAGCCAACCGTTGCCGAATCAACTTGATTTTCTCTATAGTTTCAATGACAATGTCAGGACCCAAGGCAACGATATCACCAACCTTGGTCCAAAAAACTAGAGATCTACAAGGCCTGTTATACAACGCCTCAAAAGGTGTTATGCCAATACTGGTCTGGCAACTATTATTGTAGGCAAAATTAACCAAAGGCAAGTAGTCCTCCCAACTACCTCTGAAATCCAAGATACAAGCCCGTAACATATCCTTCAATATCTGAATGGTACGTTCCGACTGACCATCAGTCTGAAGATGGAATGCCGCGCTAAAATGAAGCCCCGTGTCGAGAGCCTCCTAAAAACTCTGCCAAAAGTGAGATGTGAACCGCGGATCCCTATCCGAAACAATAGATACAGGAACCCCATGAAGCTTAACAATCTATCTCACATACAGTTCATTCAGTCTCTCTGCACTATCTATCACTGCCATAGGTAAGAAGTGAGCCGTTTTAGTCAACCTGTCAACTATGACCAAAACGGCGTCATTCCCTACCTAAGACCTACGAAGTCCCGTTACGAAATCTATAGTGATATGCTCCCATTTCCACTCAGCCATTGGTAATGGTTGCAACAGTCCTGCTGGTTGCTGATGCTCTGCCTTCACTTGCTGACAAGTAAGGCATCGAGCCACAAACTGTGAAACATCCCATTTCATACCCTGCCATTAAAACTGTAGTCGTAGATTATGATATATCTTCGTACCACCAGGATGAACTGCGAGCCGAGAGTGGTGAAATCCCGAAGAAGGTCTTTATGATAAGACAAAGGAACAAACATCATCCCCTTGTACCTGAGACCACCATCTGAATGTAAGGTCTAACCCTCTATATACTCGCCACCTAAAATCCGAACATGGATGGCCTTTATCTCCCCATCCTCCAACTGTGCCTCAATAACTCTATTAACAAGAGCCGGTTGAGCCACAAGGCTAAATAAAATAGCAGGCGAAACATCCTCATAAGACTACAAACCAAGATCTGCAAGCTCTTCTAACATTTTCCATCTGTGAATGAAAATGCTAGTAAGAGCCCCCATGACTTTCTGCTTAATGTATCAGCCACTACGTTGGCTTTACCGGGATGGTACTGTAACTCAAAGTCGTAGTCCTCCATGAAATTGACCCATCTGTGCTGTCTCAAGTTTAAATCCTTCTAAAAGAAGAGATACTTGAGACTCTTATTGTAACGACCCGGTCATTTACCTCCCTTTCCTTTTTCCTGAAATTTTACGAATGAATTTTTTTCGTTTAATTTTCTTTTCTGAGCTCTGTTTCGTGTCGCTTAGTGTCATCTCAAGTGCTCGGAATTGGTTTCTGAGACTCTTTCATGTGAATTGACAACTTCCTTTGAGGACCGAGTCATTTTCGCATTTTCACTTTTCGAACACTATGCGTCTTTCGTCCTTTTCCCTGTTTCGTCTTTTACCTTATTCTGTCTTTTCCCCATCTGTCACATTGTTGGCACAACCTCACTTCTCATGCTCGGAGTTGGTTTTTGACTTTACGTGTCTTCATCTTGAGTGGTTTCCTCGAAATACGTATCTTTACTTTTGCAAGAAAGTACTCTGGTTACTCCCGGTGTCCACAGGGGCATAGATGAACAATTTTTCATAATCTTTTTCATTTCTTGGAGTGTTTTTCATAAATATCTTTTGAAGATATTCTATTTTAGGGTATCTAAGAAAATATCTTTTGGAAGATATTTTCATTCTGGGGCAGTTTCGTAGTTAACCCTTTTTGTAGGGGCCATTGTGTAATTAACGAAAGTTATTGCAAAATACCTCGTCTGGAGCCTAGATTCTCGTATGGGATTCATTTTCACTTTTCGTTGACTCGTAAATTCATAGAATTTCCTTCTGGTCATTTTTCTCCAGTTTCAGAGTTTCTGGACCCAATTGCCGCCAAACTTGTTTGGGGCATAACTTTCTGCTCGAGACTCGATTTTTGACATCATTTCTTTCGTTGTACATATTTTCTCATTTTGAATCTTTTTCATTCATGGAGTTTTGCCATTTGAGTGCGTTTGCTCAAAATTCACTTTTTCGAACCCGGTAGGGCCCGTTCGAGGCACTTTTTGAGATTTCTATAAAAGGGGGATGAGATATTTCATTTTTCAACTTCCCCACTCTCTATGCACGACCTGAAGCAGCCATGGATTTCCATGGAGCTTCCACCTTCTCTCTCCTCCTTTGATTTACTTTTCCTAAGTGAAAAGTCTTCGGCTTTCACGTTTTTTGTTCCCCTCGACGTGTTCTATCATTCCCCCTTATTAGAATTCATTTCTGACCATTTCTTGAGTTTGGGTTTGAGGTCAAGTTGTGATTTTCATGGGGCTTCCTTCAGATTCATGTAGATCGTGTTGTCCCCGACAAAACCCTTCGGTTTCGGTGAATTCGGGACACTTTTTTTTCAGTGAGGATTTGAGGTTTTCATCTCAAATTAAGGTAGGGGGTGTTCTAGGTTGTTTTCTTGTTATATAGCATGCTTGTGATGCTTATGATACTTGTTTACATGCTTGGATATTAAATCTAGAGATTTTAATTATTTATTTTCTAGCATGTGATTTGATGTTCCTGGTTGCCCATAGCCTTGTTTAAACATGTGGCATGATAGAACATTACCCCTTGGCATGTAGATTAACATAAATTAAATTGAGAGAAATTGGACAAGTAACGAAGATTTTATTTAATATTTTACTAGAATAAAATATTAATTCATGTGGCCTTAACTAGCTTGAAATCGATGTATGTCAGCATATTATATTAAGCCCTAGCATGCTCTTCAACATAGGTAAATTCGAGAGTAATCGGAGATGTTTTAAAATCTAGAGAATATTTAATTAATTTATTCCGAGTGTACTATTCACTCCATTCGATTTCCGACTTGATATTCATGATGTACATGCCATATAGTTTCACATATATTTAATCTAGAATATTTGATTAGGTTTTAAAACCTTTCATTTATTAATTTTCTAGTATTAAAGTTTAATACTCATGGCCGTATCTTGCATGTAATTAACTTGTATCGTGTTTTTAAATCAAGTCTTGACATGTTGTATATTACACATTAACTTAAGAGCAATTGGATGAATTCCAAAATCTAGAGTTTTTAATTAAAAGGATTAATTAAAACCT
Organism: Cornus florida; assembly: GCF_030987335.1. NCBI lineage: Eukaryota > Viridiplantae > Streptophyta > Magnoliopsida > Cornales > Cornaceae > Cornus > Cornus florida. The sequence continues at coordinate 34,873,287 of NW_026775580.1, read as the reverse complement.
ACTCAATGATTCTTTGAACTTGATTAAGTTTCTAACTTGGTATTCATGATCTCCTTGACAAATTCCTTCACGTGTGTCAAATCAAGAATAACTGGATAAGTTTGAAACTTATATTCATTTACTTCCTTTGTCTGGGACTTAATTCATATGGTTATGCCTTGCATGAAATGGACTTGTAACTTGACATTGAACTTGACCTTGAAATGATCCTTGACACACCTTGTTCATAGAACATTTGGACTTGCCTTGTAATCATGATAATTTAATCCCTTAGGTTGATTAAATTTTCCTTTTTATGCTTCAATCGGTTTAATCATGACCCCTTGTATCTAGGTTTAATTAATGTACTTAATGGACATGCACACTTGTCTTGCAATGATTTAATTACTCATATGTTGCTTAGAAAGTAACTGAATTATGTATCTTATACTTGTGGTATATTTACTTCAATGAACTCCATGTGCTATATATCTTGGATGTTGTCTATATAGTTGCATACTATGATTTCTTGTCATCTCACATGCCATGATAGTTGATGCACTAGGGGCATGACTTGCGTGTTCCAAAATCTTGGTTGTGCATGAAACGTGATTAATGTATTTATTGTACACGATACAATCTTGACTTACACAACTTGTTGATTTTGGGACTTGGGATATCAATCAAGAATTGCCATGGCTAGGACTTGGTTCTAATATGGGGGAATGTCCTCCTACAACTATAGTGCGCACTAGGGGAAAGGTACCCATGGGTTAGTAACCCTAAAGTGATCTCAAGAGTACAGTTTTAATCCGGGCGATATCCAAGTTTTCACATTGGTTGATTTAACTCTTTAAATTTCAAGTTGCTATTCCTTGAAGATTTAAACTTGTCGTGTTATATGAAATGCTCCAATCTTGTTTCATTGCATAGATAGTATGCCTCATTCGTGATTTCAAGTATACTCCTTGTCATGTTAGTCGCATCGATAATGTAATTCTTGTTAACATATGTCTGAGCATACTTATTGTCATGTTATATGGAATATTCCATCCTTGTATACTTACATAGATATTATGCCTTGTTCTTAATTCTGTGTATAATTCTCATTGTGTTAATTGGTTTAATTCAAATCATGTAAATTTCATTGATAATGTGATCCTTATATTCCATTGTTTTTTTGTCGTGTTCTTTGGATTATCCCAACCATAATTCATTTCATATACGTATGTATAACATGATTCTTGTTGCTTAGACTCTAAGGTAGCTTAGGATGCTCCCCTGAGTCTCACTTTGACATTGACGTTAGGTGGCATGAGCCCCTTTAACATGTTTCACCTTAACGTGATAAATTTGTAAAATGCTAGGTAGATGCATGCTCATTTCCTATGAGTAGCTTTATGTTGCTCACCCCAAAGTTACTGGGGCATATTTCAGGTACAAAGACTTGGTTCGTGATGTTCAACATTCCTTGGGTGGTTTGGAGACTTGAAGTCCTTTAAAATGCATTCTTAATCACATGCAAGTGTTAGCATGCTTGAGTTCAGTTTTTGAATTGTATTGTGTAATTAGGCCAAAATGTCATTTTTCGCCTTCGACTTGTATTATGTGCTTAAGCACACTTTTTGGAATTCATTCTATGTATATAATTTATGGCCAAGGGCCAAACTTTATTTGAAATCCATGAATATTCATGAATGTTGAATTTTGCCTTTAATGAGTAAAGTATGAAAATTAGGGTTTTAATATGTCATTTTTGCACCCGTGTGTGCATTGTGTATGTAATTCATCCTTTAGCATTCATTTTCCATATGTGAGGTGTGGCCAAGGGCCAAACACCATTTAGTTTTCATTTTTGCATTTTAGTTCACATATATTGCATTTTGGGCTAAAATAGTAGAATCCGAGCCTTTAAGGGTTCATTTTCCAATCGGGTGGTGCAAAGTGTGTTCTAACACCTCCACTAGGTCTCATTTATCTTGTATGAAGTGTGGCCAAGGGCCAAATGGTCATTTGAAACCATTTCCTAATTTTGGTTTCCATATTTTCCATTTCAAGTCCATTTTTGCCTTTTCGGCCGTTGGGGGGTCAAATTTTGCATCGGTTGTATTTTTAAGCCATGGATCATTGTAGCACGTCTAAATAGGTAAGTTACTTTTGCGTGCATGATCGTTTTCAAGAAAAACCTAATAATTTGTAAATTGAGCCTCCTAGGGATTCATTTTGACATTTTGTTACATAATCTGATCTAGGGGCATTCTAGACCTTTCACATTAGTTTTATTTTCTTCTTTCAACATGGTCGCTTAGAAAATGTGACTTTAGGGGGGGTTTCTTTTTCGTGTTTTTCTAGAAAATGTCGTCTTGGTACCGGAAATCCCTCGTGAAGTTTCAGCTTCCAGTTTTCATTTAGCAACTTTATGACCCTCATGACCAGATTTCTTGGAGGGGCATTTTGGGCATTTTATAATGAGTTTTTTTCATTTCCATCTACTCTGTTGGGTAGAAAACTTGATTTTAGTGGGGGTTTCTTCTTCGTGTTTTTCCAGAAAAACTCGTTTCGACCTCCGTTTCAAGCCTCAGTTCTGGAAAATCTGTTTTGGACCCTTGTTGTCAGCATATGCATGCCATTGGGCGCCGGCATGGGCACCGGTGGGCTCGCGCATGGGCGCCGTGTGCGCCATGGCCTTCGTCGGGCCGCCGCAACGTCTCAACTTCAAACACTCGTTTCTCCCTCGTCCGGACTCCAAATCGAGTGAATTTTTTTTTGAACTTGATTAATTTTTCACTGTCTTTCCAACAAAGTGCTCAGTTGCATCCGGATCTTCCTGGATAATTACCAGCTTACCCTTTTAGCCTTAATTGCTCGTTTTTCTTCGTCATACTGTTTCTCTTCCGTCCGGACTCGAAATCAGGCGATTCTTAAGTCCATTTTGATTAGTTTTTCGTTTTCCTTCCAGCGGTGTGCTTGGTGGCACCCGAATCCATAGTTTTTAAAAATGACCATTTTACCCCTGGGGGCTTATTTGTCATATTTTTTATCTTTTGTTTCCGCATCAGTTCTCATTGAGTTCCACGACCTCATGGAAGGTCACTTTGACTTCTTAGAGTCTTGTTTTCTGTTTTCGCTTCCGCATATCGGATCCGTTATCTTGTCGATCTTCGGTTCATCACAAGACACGCTAGCCTAAAAACCAGGGTCATCATATGTGGTATCAGAGCGTCCGGGTTCGAATACCTTGGACGACGGGTTTTGGGTGCATATCATGCTCACGTTGTTTTACTTTGATATGTCATTTGTATCTTGATAACATGTCTTGTGTGATAACATGTTTACCTGTTTAGGTGTTTATCTGTTAAGCATGCTATATGTGTATATATGCTTCTTGATGACATGGTCTAGGTTAGTATCATGTCCTCATGTGACATCATATCTGTGTGCTCGTGTTAGCATGACCGTGTGCAACGTGTGTCGGCATACCTTACGTTTTTCATTCATATGTACTGTCATACCATGTACTTACGTGCTTCTTGATAACATGTTTTGATTTGATAACATGTCTGCTTGCTTATGTGGCACCTTGAGTAAATAATCCGTTGCTATGTTGCATACTAGTTGTTTGCTTTCATATATGGTTTTGGCATTGTCTCTAAGGATCTATCGTATCCTTTAGATGCATTCTTCTTTCAAGAGTTTATTCCTTGGATAGGAGGAATTCAATTTGTAAGGACCCATGTCGGGAATCTTCTTGTCTGTTCTGTCGATTGATGTGAGTAAGGCTCACGTGAGCATAGAAGACTGCGATTCATTCCTCTTCCTTATCTGCTGGAGTGAGACGTGGGCCAGGGAGGCACCGTTTCATTTCCTTTTCCTTCATGGCTTCATGACGTGGATCTAGGGCCTTAAGCGTAATGGTGCCAGTGTCATTGTTGTCAGAGTTTTGGGATTAGCTACCCCAACTCTCACAGATGCCTGGTTCCCGTGGTGCTTTTGGTAATGATTATTCTGACATTGATGTCATCCGTATCAATAGGTTTCTCAAAGTTGACATGGTTCAGGGCATGTTATGAACTAGTGCCTTATGCCGTCATGCTACCTTACTGACGTGTAAGTGTGGGCGGGTTCTGGTCGTTGTTCATACTACCTTGTCACTTTCTTCTTTTATCATGATCCAACCTTTCGTTATCTTGGGGTTCTCTCGGTAGTTGACGTTAAGTTAACGTGCCGATTCGTGTGAGGTGTTGTCTTAATTCATGGTTTCGCGTCCCTTCAGTTGATCTCAAAACTTCTGTACTTGTTCTTCAGTGCTTTATGAGCTGTCTTTCGTTTGACCTTTTGTTCGGTCCTTGTCCTGCTCTTCTTCCAGTATGTTCTGAATTTCAAGGATGAAATTCCTTTAAGAAGAGTAGGTTGTAACGACCCGGTCATTTACCTCCCTTTCCTGCTTCCTGAAATTTTACGAATGAATTTTTTTTGTTTAATTTTCTTTTCTTAGCTCTGTTTCGTGTCGCTTAGTGTCATCACAAGTGCTCGGAATTGGTTTCTGAGACTCTTTCATGCGAATTGACAACTTTCTTTGAGGACCGAGTCATTTTCGCATTTTAACTTTTTCCCTGTTTCGTCTTTATACCTATTCTGTCTTTCCGGACACTATGCGCATTTCGTCCTTTTCCCTGTTTCGCCTTTTTTCCTATTTTGTCTTTTCCCCATTTGTCACATTGTTGGCACAACCTCACTTCTCATGCTCAAAGTTGGTTTTTGACTTCATGTGTCTTCATCTTGAGTGGTTTTCTCGAAATACGTATCTTTACTTTTGCAAGAAAGTACTCTGGTTACTCCCGGTGCCCACAGGGGCATAGATGCACAATTCTTCATAATCTTTTTCATTTCTTGGAGTGTTTTTCATAAATATCTTTTGAAGATATTTTATTTCAGGGGTATCTAAGAAAATATGTTTTGGAAGATATTTTCATTCTGTGGCAGTTTCGCAGTTAACCCTTTTTGTAGGGGCCATTGTGCAATTAACAAAAGTTATTGCAAATACCTCATCTGGAGCCTAGATCCTCGTACGGGAGTCATTTTCACTTTTTGTTGACTCGTAAATTCATAGAATTTCCTTCTGGCCGTTTTTCTCCAGTTTCAGAGTTTCTAGACCCGGTTGCTGCCAAACTTGTTTGGGGCATAACTTTCTGCTCGGGACTCAATTTTTGACACCATTTCTTCTGTTGTGCATATTTTCTCATTTTGAATCTTTTTCATTCATGAAGTTTTGCCATTCGATCGCGTTTGCTCAAAATTCACATTTCCGGACCCGGCGGGGCCCGTTCGGGGCACTTTTTGAGATTTCTATAAAAGGGGGATGAGATATTTCATTTTTCATCTTCCCCACTCTCTATGCATGACCTGAAGCAGCCATGGATGTCCATGGAGCTGCCACCTTCTCTCTCCTCCTTTGATTTACTTTTCCTAAGTGAAAAGTCTTCGGCTTTCACGTTTTTTGTTCCCCTCGACATGTTCTATCATTCCCCCTTATTATAATTCATTTCTGACCATTTCTTGAGTTTGGGTTTGAGGTCAAGTTGTGATTTTCATGGGGCTTCCTTCGGATTCATCTAGATCGTGTTGTCCCCGACAAAACCCTTCGGTTTCGGCGAATTCGGGACACTTTTATTTTAGTGGGGATTTGAGGTTTTCATCTCAAATTAAGGTAGGGGGTGTTCTAGGTTGTTTTCTTGTTATATAGCATGCTTGTGATGATTATGATACTTGTTTACATGCTTCGATATTAAATCTAGAGATTTTAATTATTTATTTTCTAGCATGTGATTTGATTTTCCCGGTTGCCCATAGGCCTGTTTAAACATGTGGCATGATAAAATATTACCCCTTGGTATGTAGATTAACATATATTAAATTGGGAGAAATTGGACAAGTAACGAAGATTTTATTTAATATTTTACTAGAATAAAATATTAATTCATGTGGCCTTAACTAGCTTGAAATCGATGTGTGTTAGCATATTATATTAGGCCCTAGCATGCTCTTCAACATAGGTAAATTCGAGAGTAATCGGAGATGTTTTAAAATCTAGAGAATATTTAATTAATTGATTAATTAATTTATTCCGAGTGTACTATTCACTCCATTTGATTTCCGACTTGATATTCATGATGTACATGCCATATAGTTGCACATATATTTAATCTAGAATATTTGATTAGGTTTTGAAACCTTTCATTTATTAATTTTCTAGTATTAAAGTTTAATACTCATGGCCGTATCTTGCATGTAATTCACTTGTATTGTGTTTTTAAATCAAGTCTTGACATGTTGTATATTATACATTAACTTGAGAGCAATTGGATGAATTCCAAAATCTAGAGTTTTTATTAAAAGGATTAATTAAAACATACTCAATGATTCTTTGAACTTGATTAAGTTTCTAACTTGGTATTCATGATCTCCTTGAAAAATTCCTTCATGTGTGTCAAATCGAGAATAACTGGATAAGTTTGAAACTTATATTCATTTACTTCCTTTGTATGGAACATAATTCACATGGTTATGTCTTGCATGAAATGGACTTGTAACTTGACATTGAACTTGACCTTGATATGATCCTTGACACACCTTGTTCATAGAACATTTGGACTTGCCTTGTAATCATGCTAATTTAATCCCTTAGGTTGATTAAATTTTCCTTTTATGCTTCCATCGGTTTAATCATGACCCCTTATATCTAGGTTTCATTAATGTACTTAATGAACATGCCCACTTTTCTTGGAATGATTTAATTACTCATATGTTGCTTAGAAAGTAATTAAATTATGTATCTTATACTTGTGGTATATTTACTTCAATGAACTTCATGTGCTATATATCTTGGATGTTTTCTATATAGTTGCATACTATGATTTCTTGTCATCTCACATGCCATGATAGTTAATGAACTAGGGGCAGGACTTACGTGTTCCAAAATCTTGGTTGTGCATTAAACGTGGTTAATGTGTTTATTGTATACGATACAATCTTGACTTACACAACTTGTTGATTTTGGGACTTGGGATATCAATCAAGAATTGACATGGCTAGGACTGGGTTCTAGTATGGGGGAATGTCCTCCTACAACTATAGTGCGCACTAGGGGAAAGGTACCCATGGGTTAGTAGCCCTAAAGTGATCTCAAAAGTACGGTTTTAATCCGAGCGATATCCGAGTTTCCACATTGGTTGATTTCACTCTTTAAATTTCAAGTTGTTATTCCTTGAAAATTTAAACTTGTCGTGTTATGTGAAATGCTCCAATCTTGTTTCATTGTATAGATAGTATGCCACATTCGTGATTTCAAGTATACTCCTTGTCTTGTTAATCGCATCGATAATGTAATTCTTGTTAACATATGTCCGTGCATACTTATTGTCATGTTATATGGAATATTCCATCCTTGTATACTTGCATAGATATTATGCCTTGTTCTTGATTCTGTGTATAATTATCATTGTGTTAATTGGTTTAATTCTAATAATGTAAATTACATTGATAATGTGATCCTTATTTCCATTGTTTTCTTGTCGTGTTCTTTGAATTATCCCAACCATGATTCGTTTCATATACGTATGTATATCATGATTCTTGTTGCTTAGACTCTAAGGTAGCTTAGGATGCTCCCCTGAGTCTCACTTTAACATAGACGTTAGGTGGCATGAGCCCCTTTAACATGCTTTACCTTAACGTGATAAATTTATAAAATGCTAGGTCGATGCATGCTCATTTCCTACGAGTAGCTTTATATTGCTCACCCTAAAGTTACTGGGGAATATTTTAGGTACGAAGACTTGGTTCGTGATGTTTAACATTCCTTGAGTGGTTTGGAGACTTGAAGTCTTTTAAAATGCATTCTTGATCACATGCAAGTGTTAGCATGCTTGAATTCAGTTTTTGAATTATATTGTGTAATTAGGCCAAAATGTCATTTTTCACCTTTGACTTGCATTATGTGCTTAAGCACACTTTTTGGAATTCATTCTATGTATATAATTTGTGGCCAAGGGCCAAACTTTATTTGAAATCCATGAATATTCATGAATGTTGAATTTTGCCTTTAATGAGTAAAGTATGAAAATTAGGGTTTTGATATGTCATTTTCGCACCGATGTGTGCATTGTATATGTAGTTCATTCTTTAGCATTCATTTTCCATATGTCAAGTGTGGCGAAGGGCCAAACACCATTTAGTTTTTATTTTTGCATTTTAATTCACATATTGCAATTTGGGCTAAAATAGTAGAATCCGAGCCTTTTAGGGGTTCATTTTCCAATCGGGTGGTGCAAAATGTGTTCTGGCACCTCCACTAGGTCTCATTTATCTTGTATGAAGTGTGGCTAAGGGCCAAATGGTCATTTGAAACCATTTCCGAATTTTGGTTTCCATATTTTCCATTTCAAGTCCATTTTTGCCTTTTCGGCCGTTGGGGGGTCAAATTTTGCATCTGTGCTATTTTTAAGCCATGGGCTATTGTAACGCATCCAAATAGGTAAGTTATGTCTGCGTACATGATCGTTTTCAAGACAAACCCTTTCATTTGTAAATTGAGCTTACTAGGGATTCATTTTGACATTTTGTTGCATAATCTGATCTTGGGGCATTCTAGACCTTTCACATCATTTTTATTTTCTTCTTTCGACATGGTCGCTTAGAAAATGTGATTTTAGGGGGGGTTTCTTTTTCATGTTTTTTCAAAAAATGTCGTCTTGGTACCGAAAATCCCTCGTGAAGTTTCAGCTTCCAGTTTTCATTTAGCAGCTTTATGACCCTCATGACCAGATTTCTTGGAGGGGCATTTTGGGTATTTTACAGTGAGTTTTTTTTGTTTCCATAAGCTATGTCAGGTAGAAAACTCAATTTTAGGGGGGGGTTTCTTCTTCGTGTTTTTCCAGAAAAACTCGTTTCGACCTCCGTTTCAAGCCTCAGTTCTGGAAAATCTGCTTTGGACCCTTGCTATATGCATGCCATTGGGCGCCGGTGGGCTCGCGCATGGGCGCCATGTGCGCCATGGCCTTCATCGTGCCGCCGCGACGTCTTAACTTCAAACACTCGTTTCTCTCTCGTCCGGACTCCAAATCGAGTGAATTTTTTTTTGAACTTGACTAATTTTTCGTTGTCTTTCAAAGGGAGTGCTCGGTTGCATCTTGATCTTCCTGGATAATTACCAGCTTACCCTTTTAGCCTTAATTGCTTATTTTCCTTCGTCATGCTGTTTCTCCTCCATCCGGACTCCTAATCAGGCGATTCTTGAGTCCATCTTGATTATTTTTTCGTTTTCCTTCTAGCGGTGTGCTTGGTGGCACCCGAATCCACAGTTTTCAAAAATGACCATTTTGCCCCTAGGGGCTTATTTGTTATATTTTTGATCTTTTGCTTCCGCATCAGTTCTCATTGAGTTCCACGACCTCATGGAAGGTCACTTTGACTTCTTAGAGTCTTTTTTTCTGTTTTTGCTTCCGCATATTGGATCCGTTATAGGGTTAATCTTCGGTTCATCATAGGACACGCTGGCTTAAAAACCAAGGTCGTCACACTTATGATCGGAGAAAACCTTAAACTTCTCTCCATACAAATAGTGTCTCCACCCTTTCAGGGCAAAGATAATTGCTACCAACTCCAAATCATGTGTTGGATAGTTCAACTCGTGAGTCTTCGACTATCGAGACCCATAAGGAACTACCCGCTCTGTTTACATCAAGACATAACCTAAATCTTCCTACGAAGCATCGCAAAAGATCACATAACCCAAACCACGTTCAGGAATGATTAAAACTGGAGCCGATGTCAACCTGACCTTCAACTCCTGAAAAGAAAACTCACAAGCCTCGTTCCATACGAACTTGACCCCCTTGCAGGTAAGTTGAGTGATAGGTGCCGCTAAACGAGAGAAATCCCGAACAAATCTTCGGTAACAGCCGGCTAGGCCAAGAAAACTCCGAAGCTCAAACATTGTCTTCGGACGTTCCGAATCCATCACCGATTCAATCTTTTACGGATCTACAGTAACACCGCCCCTTGACACGACATGTCCAAGGAACTTCACTTCCGGTAGCCAAAATTTACATTTCTTAAAATTGGCGTACAACTGATTATCCTTAAGGATCTACAATACTGTCCTCAAATGATGCTCATGTTCTTCCACCGAAGCTGAGTGTACGAGAACGTCATCAACAAAAACCATAACAAACTGATCAAGATGGTCACTGAATACGCAGTTCATCAAGTCCATAAAAGCTGCTAGAGCATTGGTCAAACCAAATGGTGTAATGACCTGGTCATTTTCCTTCCTTTCCTTTTTCTAAAATTTTACGGATAATTTTTTTTTTTCGTTGAATTTTCCTTTCTGAGTTCGGTTACTCATCACTTAATGTCGTCTCGAGTGCTCAAAAATGGTTTCCGAGACTCTTTCCTATGGATTGATAACTTCCTTTGAGGACCGAGTCATTTCCAAATTTTTTTTTTTTTTTGACACTATTCACTTTTCATCTTTTTTCCGAGAATGATTTTCTTCGCATAACTTCACTTTTTGTGCTCGGATTTGGTTCTGATTTTGCATGCATCCATGATATTTAAATTACATGTTTTGTGTATTTTTACTTTTTGTAGAAAAGCATGCTAGTGGCTTACTTTTCTGTAAAGGGCATGGATGCATAGTTTTTTCAGAAACATTATTTATTTTTGGGGCTTTTTCGTAATTATAGAAAGTAATTATTTTATTTCTTAGGGACTTTTTTACAATTTATTTTGGAAGATATTTTCAAAAAGGACCTTTTTGTAATTACTGGAAAGTGTGACAAGTGTCGCGCTCTCATTGGTCCACTTGTAAGCATTGGTTAACACTTGGAAGCCTTGGATGATGACATGTGGAGGGCGGAGATTCACCCACATGTTGTCCTAGCATTGGTGCACTTGTTGGCTTAGATTGTTGACAAGTGTAGGCTTAAGATTAAGCCTAGAATAAACCATTGGATTAATGATAAGTGCAGGCTTATAATTAAACTCTAGCTTTTGTGTGTGTGAGGGGATGGTGCAAGACTAGGTGTGTTTGACTTCCATTGACTAAGTGAGTGGAGGAAAACACTAAAGTGTTTTAATTATTTCATTTTACGCATTAAACTTCTTCTTTCTCACTTAGAACCCTAGCCACCATTGAAGGAAACCATTAACCTAGGCTTAAAACCTTGGTTTTGATCCCCTTCCACTCACCTTAGACCTAAAAGCTTCGAACACAAAACACTTGCCTCACCTTCATCTATATAACCCTTGAAGGAAATTGTAAAATTCCTTTGTTTGCTTTGGATTCAAGAGGAACAATCCTCTTGTGAGGTAGGGGGTGATTTAGGTTCTTAATCGAAGTGTTTTAATTATTTTTATAGCTTACAATAAATTGTTTACATGTCTTATACTTAATTTTTAAATTAATAGGTTGTAGTACCTTACATGAAATTAAGCTAAGACATGATATTCTTGAAAGCCATGACTTGATCTATAACTTGTATTAGTATAAAGTTATTTGTAGTTGTTTTAGAATCTAGAGATTTAATTATTTAGAATTAATTAATTTCTATTTAATTGTTCCACTTACTTAATTAAGTTTTTGAGTTGATATATGTGATTACCATGATAGTACCATTGGCATATAATTATTTGGAATCATTTAAAATTGATTTAAATTCTAGAGAAATTAATTAGTTAGTTTAATTAATTTCTATTCAAGTGTTACATTCATTTAAATTGACATTTGACTTGATATATGTAATGAGTATGGTATGTTCTTTAACATATATTAAATTGAGAATATTTGAATGAGTTTAGAAAACTTTATTTAATTATTTTCTTGTATGAAATTTAATTCACCTAGTTGTATCTAGTGTAGAATTAACTTGTAACTTGGTTTTAAACAATGTCTTGACATTTTCTTTCATATATATTAAATAGAGAATATTTGAATGAGTTTTGAAAAATTTATTTAATTATTTTCTTGGCATTGATCTCAAATTACCTTATTGTAACTAAGGTAGAATTGGCTTGTAACTTGAAATTAAATTAGGCTTTGCTATGACCTTTGACATATAATATATTTAGAATTTTTGGAGTTGCTTTGTAATCTTGAGAATTTAATTATTTAATTTAATTAAGTTCCATTTGTATGCTTTCATTGAGGTAATTAAGTATTGATGTTATATTCTTACTTAACTTATAATTTGCAACTTGGTGTATGATTACAAGATGGTATTCCATGAGTAGAAGTTATGATTTAACTTGTTGTATACACATTATACTTATATGACATTTAATATGTTATTGTAGCTTGAAGGCCTGGAGCATATCTTGTGTGTATTCCATAACTTGGTTGTGCATGGTAATTAACAATATGCATTGTGTATATGTGATATACTTGTTGCATAACTTGATGATTTTTTGGAAAGCTTGTATGGACATTGTAATATGTTAAGGCTAGAGTATGTCTCTAGTACGGGAGATGAGAGTTCCCTCTACAACATATAGTGCGCACTAGGTAGTTCCTTGCGGGCTAGTGTTCCGAGATCACTTGTTTAGTTATTGAGACCATATGTCCTTTTGTCTTTCCGCCATTGGTTGATTTCGCATTCAATTCCTATTTATAATTATGGATTACTTTTAACTTGTGCTTGGACGCATGGTATTTCATTTCTTGCTTAGTATACTTGTATTTGTATACTTGTTTGCCTTGTATATCAAAAATGCTTTGTATACTTAGATTTTTATACTTGTATACTTAGAAATATATACTTGAATATATATATTGTATTCTATTTCAATATTGCTTAGCGCACTTGGTATGTACACTTATATATTGATGATTTACTTTCTAGATAACCTAGTATACTTGTGTTTTGTATACTTGTCTTACGAGCATTTCAATATTGATTGTATACTTGTGTACGTATACTTGTATATTGAATATCTTGTTGTGTGTATCGCATGTTTCTATGTTGTTTAACTTGCATGAATGATATGGTTTATGCTATGAATACTCTAGGTTGCTTAGGATGCTTCCTAAGTCTCACCTTTGACATAAACGCTAGGTGGCATGACCATTTGAGTTAAATTATAGTAACTTTAGGTTTGTAAAACGTTAGCTCTTTGCATGCTCATCTCCTACAAGTTGCTTTATGTTACTCACCACGTAGTGGGGACATTTTTCAGGTACCGGGATCAAGATTCGGGATTCACATCATGCTTGGATGATTTGTAGACTTGAAGTTCTCCTTTCTTGTAAATGTTGGCTTGTAATGCCATTTATAGCTTTATATGTCAAAATGTTTAAATTTGATTCTATTTATGTAATGTGTACATAAGTACACTCTTTACAATGTATTTGACATGTATGAGATGAGGCTATAGGCCAATGACATCTAATTTGTATCCTATGTAACTTTTAACTTCATGAAATATTATGAAAATATTGAAAAATGCTAAGTCATTGTCTCACCATGGTTGCATCGGGTGTGGGAATTTTATTTTTTTTCTTCCATAGGGTCTTATTAATCATGTTTGAAGTGTGGCCAACGGTTAAACGGTAATTTGACTCCATTTTATATTTTTGGATTTTAAATTTTCCATTTCAAGTCCATTTTCTCATTTTTGGCCGTTGGGGGGGGTCGGATTTTGAGTTAGGGCTTCTCGGGAGCTGCGAACCATTCCCGCGCGCTTAGAATCATTTATTACACTTGCGGGCACATTCGTTTCAACCTAGAAATGCATTTAGGGCCAAATGTATACTTGGTGCAAAGTTGCATTTTTTGAGTTTTTGACCCTTTAATGATTTAGGGGCATTTTGTGCATTTCACATTGTATTTTTTTCACTTTATCTTGCCCAGCCAGATAGAAAACTCGATTTTGGGTGGGGTTTCTTTTTCGTGTTTTTCCAAAAAAATTCTTTTGATAACCCGTTTTTGCTCTCAGTTGTGAACTGATCCCAAAAAATTTTTATGTAGCAGCTTTTTGGGTCCTCTTGACCTTTGCTGATCTAGGGGCATTTTAGGGATTATACAGCATGTTTTTTTTTTTTTTATTTCCTTCTACACAGCCAGGTAAAAAAATATGATTTTAAGTGGGGTTTATTCTTCGTGTTTTTCTAAAAAAATTCATTTAAGGGTCCGTTTTTAGCCTCAGTTCTGGGAAAAGAAGCTTTCTGTCAAAACACTATTCCTGCCCTGATTTCTTACTCGGAAAAGTTGGTTTTTATAAAACTTTGAGGCTTCATATCTCCTTCATCCTGATTCCAAATCAAGTGATTTTTGAGTCTAAGTTTATTAACTTTTGCTTGTCTATCCAACGGTATGCACAGTTGCATCCAATTCTATCTGAAAGGACTAATTTACCACTTGTTAAGTACCCTTGCCGCACTGATTTGAAACCCAAAAGTTGGTTTTTTGAAACTTTGACATTTCATATCTTCTTCGTCCGGACTTCGAATCAAGTGATTCTTAAGTCTAGATTCAATAATTTTTCCTAGTCTATCTAATGGTATGCTCAGTTACATCTAATTTCATCTGAATAGACCATTTTAACCCTTGTAAAGTACCCTTGCCACACTGATTTCAAACCCAAAAGTTTGATTTTATGAAACTTTGGAGTTTCATATCTTCTTCATCCGGACTCCGAATCAAGTGATTCTTGGGTCTAACTTGATTAATTTTTTGCTTTCTTTCCAATGGTGAGCTCGGTAGCGCCCGATTTTATATTTTCAGAAATAACCATTTTGCCCTCGGGACTAAATTTGTCCGGTTTTCTTTTAATTTGTTTCCACTACATTCTTTTGAGTCCCGTGACTTCATAGGAAGTCACGGTTGTGTCTTAGGAATGATGTACATGCCCATGGACATTGCTTCCATGTGAAAAGACTATTTTGCCCTTGGGAGCCTGTTCGGTCTTTTTCTGATCATTCATTTTTGCATTGTTCTCGTTGAGATCCGTGGCCTCATGGAAGGTCACTATAGTTTCTTAAAGATGCATTGCATCTCCATAGGCTTGTTTTCTATTTTTGCTTTCGCATTTAGATCCGTTATTGGGTCAATCTTCGGTTCATCACAGGACGTATTGGCTTGAAAAACCAGGGCCGTCACAAATCGCTTCACCAGAAACTCATAATGGCCATATCGTGTACGGAAAGCAGTCTTGGATATATCCTCATCCTTAACCCTCAACTGATAGTAACCTGATCTTAAATCAATCTTCAAAAAACAAGTGGCTCCCTTCAACTGATCAAACAAGTCATCAATCCTAGGCAAAGGATACCTGTTCTTGATCGTAGCGTGGTTCAACTTGCGATAATCGATGCAAAGTCTCAAAGACCCATCCTTCTTCTTCGCAAAAAGAACCGGTGCTCCCCAGGGTGAAGCACTAGGACGAATAAAGGCATTAGCTTTTAAATCATCCAACTGAGCTTTCAGTTCATCTAGCTCTGTCGGTGCTATGCGATACGGTGCCATAGAGATGGGTGTAGTACCGGGAATGACATCATGGCAAAGACAACCTCCCGAAGAGGAGGCAGCTCCGTTAACTCCTCCGAAAAGACATCCAGAAACTCACCTATAGCTGCAAGAAAAATACGGCCCGAACTGTTATCCTCGTCGGCTAACAAGCTAGCCAAGTATGACCTGTGGTGACTCCATTCACCGATACTAAAAATCATTGTTGGGTGGGAATCACTCTGATCTCTCACGAAGTGAAAATAATCTCTTTTGAGAGTGCAAACAGTCACCCTCCCGCGGAAGCAATCGATCATAGCACGAAAGAAGGATAACCAATCCATCCCAAGAATGACGTCAAAGCCCGTTATGTCAAAAATAATAAAATCGAACTCTAAAGTCTGCCCAGGCATCTCGATAGCACAATCTTGGCAAACACGGTCCAAAAACGCTGGACCCCCAACTGGTGTGTTAACACAAAGGAAACCATCCCGCTACGTGACCTCCAGACCCAATGAATGTGCAAATGAAGCAGATATGAATGAATGTCATGCACCTGTGTCAACAAGAACTCTAGCCTAAGAACTGAAAACTGGGAAGATACCTCGAACTGTAGAAGTCACAGTAGAGGTATCGGCCTGTGGCAGTGCGTAAGCTCGTCCCTAAGCCCCAGACTGCTGTGAACTGCCCTGGTGGCCTGACTGATGTCCGAAAGTAGTAGGCGTAGAGCCTCTGATAGGATATAAACCAACTAACGGCGCCGCTGACTACGGTGCCTGAGGCACCCTGAAACCTGACTGCACAACAGCTGACTGTGCCGGTGTGGCCTGTGAACCTATGCCACTCTGTGTCCCGCCTTATAATTTCAGACACTCTCTCCTGAAGTGACCTGGTTACTTGTAATAGTGACAAGCTCCGCGAACCCCCTTTGTCGAAGCTGTAGGCTTACTAGCCTGTGGCTGAAGCTGTGGGCAGCAAGGCTTGATATGCCCCAGCTGCTGACAGTGGTGACAAATCAATCCCCAGGCTGACCCCGAAGATACTGGAACTACAGGTACAGACCGAGCCTACTGTGACTATCCCTGAGTACGTGAACTATCCCCGGCCTTAGCCTTCTTCCATTGACTCCCAACAGATACTGATGAAATCTCTCCACGAGACTGCTTATATGAACCCTTGATCCTGAGCTGATCTCGGTCCCCTGTCTCAACCAACATAGCTTTCTGCACTACCTCCCCGTAGGTCCTCAATTCTAATACTAAAATCCATGGCCTAATATCAAGATGTAACCCATCCTGAAACTTCCTCGCCCTGAGCTCATCGGCAGCTACCATCTCCGGTGCATAGCGGGAAAGAGAGGTGAAACGTGTCTCATACTCAATGACACTTGTCCTGCCCTGATAGAGACTTATGAACTGCACTCTCATGTCCTGCCTCATAGTCCTCAGAAAGAAGAAGTCGAAGAACAATGTCCTGAACTCCTCCCATGTCATCACCTCCACAGCGTGGATATTGGTTATGGACCTCCACCAGATATCGGCATCCCTCATGAACATAAAGGCAATCAAGGAGATCCTCAATCGGTCTGTAGGTATTGCCATGCTATTGAGCTTGCGTACCATGAGATCAAGCCATGCCTCTAAAGTAAGCAGATCCATACTCCTGGTCGATCTTAACTCGCTGTAACTTCATGAAGTACTACTCCAATGCCGCATTAGCAACTGGTGCCGGTGCTGGTACTGGTACCGGAATCGGCATCCTTGCCATATGCTGACGAAACATCTGTTGAATGGGCTCTGACATCCCCAAATCCACTCCCTGTATAATCTGCTCCTCATAAGTCGACGCTCGTGGTGGATTAGGATTCATACCACGAGGTCGAGCCCTGGGCCTCCTTGGACCCCGAGCTAGCCCGGTGTCTGCAACCTGCTCCTCAGCCTACTCATCCACTCCACGAGTCAAGACCAAGGTGCTACATACATAAGGGATAAGGTTAACAACAATGCTAGTCATTAAGACTTGGTGAGGGCATAAGTTCTTCAACCTGGTGTGTCAATAATGAACCAAAAGTTAATCCGATAACGGATCCGAAATGCGGAAGCAAATGATAAACCAAGGTCTTAAGAGATAGGAATCACTCCGAAGACACTAATGTAACCTTTCATGAGATCACGGGACTTAAAGAGAGCAAAAGCGGAAACAAAGGTCAAAAAGGACAAAATTCGTTATCAAATGGGCAAAACGGTCAATTCAGAATTAAAGAGAAAAACTTTTCTCTAAACAAGTCAAACAAGGTGAATACAACCTAAACTAATCATTTTACAACATTCTAAGAGGTTCTAAGAACATTGGCCAAGAATCCCACAAAATGCCCTTTCCCGGTTTAAATGAAAACTGACCCTACCTCACTAAAACATGAATATCTCTCACTATGTTTTGAATCTGAGGATGTTATTGATATCATTGGAAAGCTGACTCAAAATCCTTGAGTTTAGGCTCAAGAATCACCCCATTTGGATAATAAATGAAGGAGATATGGCCATTCAAAGTCGGAACAGCAGTGCTGAAACTGAACTGAAGAAGCTGGAGTATGAAAGCTATTTAGGTCAACTAAAAAGGAGTTTCTGTAATGACCCGGTCATTTGCCTTCCTTTCCTTTTTCCCGAAATTTTACGAATGAATTTTTTTCGTTTAATTTTCTTTTCTGAGCTCTGTTTCATGCCGCTTAGTGTCATCTCGAGTGCTCAGAATTGGTTCCTGAGACTCTTTTCCATGGATTGACAACTTCCTTTGAGGACCGAGTCATTTTCACATTTTTCGTTTTTCGACACTATACACTATTTCGTCCTTTTCCCTATTCTGTCTTATCTCTGTTTGTCAGTTTTTGGCACAACCTCACTTCTCATGCTCGGAGTTGGTTTTTGACTTCACGTGCCTTCATCTTGAGTGGTTTCCACGAAATACGCATCTTTACTTTTGCAAGAAAGTACTTTGGTTGCTCCCGGTGTCCATGGATGCAAAGTTCTTTGAAATTATTTTCTTTTCTTGGGGTGTTTTTCGTAAATATCTTTTGAAGATATTTTATTTCAGGGGTTTTTAAGAAAATATTTTTGGAAGATATTTTCATTCTGGGCCATAAGTGTAGTTTTCACTTTTTTGAGGGGCCATTGTGCAATTAATGGAAGTTATTGCAAAATGTCTTGTTTTGAGCCTGGATCCTCGTACGGGATTCATTTTCACATTTTGTCGAGTTGTGTACTCTTGGAATTTCCTCCTGGTCGATGTTTTCCAGTTTCAGGTTTTCTGGCCCCGATTTTCGCCTAACTTGTTTTGGGCATAACTTTCTGCTTGGGACTTGGTTTTTGATGCCGTTTATTTCGTTGTTCATATTTTATCATTTTAAATCTTTTTTGTTCACAAAGTTTTTCCCTTTGAGCGCGTCTGCTCAAATTTTACTTTTTCGGACCCGGCGAGGCCCGTTCGGGGCACTTTTTGAGATTTCTATAAAAAGGGGGTGAGATATTTCATTTTTCATCTTCTCCCCTCTTCATGCACGACCTGGAGCTCCCATGGCAGCCTAAGGGGTGCTGCCATCTTCTCTCTCCTCTTTTGGTTCACTTTTCCTTGATGGAAAGTCTTCGGCCTTAACATTTGTTGTTCCCCTCGCCGTGCTCTACCTTTCCCCCTTATTAGAATTCAGTTTTGACCATTTCTTGAGTTTGGTTTTGAGGTCAAGTTATTATTATCATGGGGCTTCTTGCGGATTCTTGTTCACGGTGTTGTCCCCGACAAAACCTCTTGGTATTGTCGAATTCGGAGCACTTTTATTTTGGTGGGCCTTTGGGATTTTCATCTCAAATTGAGGTAGAAGATGTTCTAGGTTTAAATTCTTGTTATATAGCATGCTTGTGATGCTTATACTACTTGTTTGCATGATTAAATATAAAATCTAGAGATTTTATTATTTATTTTTCTTGTACGGGATCTAATTTTCCCGGTTGCTCATGACTTGGTTTAAACATATAGCATGATTTTATATTTCCCCTTGATATGCTCATTGTCGTGTATTAAAATTGGAACATTTGAATAAGTATTAAAGATTTTATTTAATATTTATCTTAGGTGAAAGATTAATTAACATGGCCTTAACTAGCTTGAAATTAATATGTGTTAGCATATTATATTAGGCCTTAGCATGCTCTTCAACATAGTTGAATTTGAAAGTAATTGGAGGTGTTTTGAAAATTAGTAATTATTAATTAATTTGCCCCGAGTGCACTATTCACTCCATTCGAATTCCGACTTGATATTCTTGATGTACATGCCATATAGCTTCACATATATTTGATTTAGAATATTCGGTGAGGTTTTGAAACCTTTCATTTAATTAATTTCCTTGTTTAAAATTTAATCATCATGGTAATATACAACTTGGAATTGAATTGTGGCATGCTAGAAAATTAAGTTTTTGTGTGGTTGTTCACATGTATTAAATTGGGATAAATTGCATGAGAATTGCAACCTTTATTTTATATTTAACTTTAGTGAAAGTTTAATTTACATAGGTGTAACTTGCATGAAATAAGCTTGAAATGTGATATTACATTAGTCCTTGGCATGTTCTCTAAGATATGTTAAATTGAGAGCATTTGGTTAAGTTTGAAAAATCTAGAGATTTTAATTAAAAGAATTAATTAAAATCTATTTCGTGGTCCCATTAGCTTAATTAAGGTTTTAACTTGATATTTGTATTGGCCATAACTTGTTTACTAGTATATATTAATTTGGGACTATTAGAAATTGTTTTAGAACCTTGGGATTTAAATTAGCATGATTTAATTAAAATTCCACTTTGTTGTTCTAACAACCTAATTAAGTTTTAGAATGAATATAGGTGATGACCTTGCCATGCCCTTTAACATGTATTAAATTGAGGTTAATTGAAATTGAATCAAAAATCTAGAGTACTTAATTGTGTTTATCTATTTAAATTCTATCAATTTGCTCCATGATCTAATTGTGTTTTAGAAGTGGTTTCTATATTCAAATCATGAATTAGACTTGTTGTATATTCATTTGGTTATGTTTTGAACATTGGATAACATAGTTGCTATGTTTGTATTCATGAGAATGTGTTTTCCTTATTGAATATATTGTTGCCTTATGTAATGATTTGCACACTTCGTATTTAACATCATTCATGCATAGCATGTAACGAATCGCACACTGAAGATTCGACATTCATCACATCATATTAGTTATGGACTTAGAGCATGGATTATATAGGTTTCCAAATTTGGTTGTGCTTGGTAGATAGTTGATTATCTTGCATTTTTCTGTTGATATATGCGTTGTTGCACAACTTGTTGATTTTGGAAACTTGGGGATGTCGTTGTTTGACTATGGCTAGGACGTGGTTCTAGTACGGGGGATAGTCCCTCTATATATAGTCTAGTGTGCATATAGGGAGGTTACCCATGGGCTAGTAACCCTAAAGTAACTATGTTGTCGGTCTGATCTGGCGTGACGTCCGAGTATCTACTTTGTTTGATTTCGCATTTCATTTTCAAGCTGATAACTAGATGATATTGTAACTTGTTGTTTCTTATTTTTCGTTCCATTTTAAGTTACAAGATGTTAACTTTGCGAAATTGTGCTTTATGCGTTGTATTGGAAGTTCCAATGTTGGTTAAATTGCATCGATATTGAAAATCATGTTTTGACGTTCTAATAAAGCTTAGGATTGATCCTATTAATTCTTTTATAACATAGACGTTAGGTGGCATGAACCACTACTGTTATTTTGTGCTTTAGATTCTAAGTTAATGGCTTTGAGAACTTAAACCTTGTTGTATTGTATAACATGCTCTTTTGTTGTTGAATTGCATGGATAATGTGATTCTTGTTAACTTGTATTCAAATATGTTTTTGTCATGTTGTATGGATTACTCTAGACCTAGTTCAATTGTATTGAAAATGCAGTTCATGTTAATCTATGCTCAAGCATTCTTCTTGTCGTGTTCTTTGGATTATCCCAACCATGATTCGTTTCATACACTTATGTATATCATGATTCTTGTTGCTTAGACGCTAAGGTAGCTTAGGATGCTCCCCGAGTCTCACTTGGACATAGACGTTAGGTGGCATGAGCCCCTTTAACATGTTTCACCTTAAGGTGATAAATTTGTAAAATGCTAGGTCGATGCATGCTCATCTCCTACAAGTAGCTTTATGTTACTCACCCCTACGATACTAGGGCATATTTCAGGTATGAAGACTTGGTTCATGAAACCTAGCATTCCTTGGATGTCATGTAGCTTTCAAGTTTCCATTTCATGCAAATGTTAGCATGAAATGTCATTTTGTAGACTTATATGTCAAAATATGTATATTTGATTCCATGTATGTAATGTGTACTTAAGTACACTCCTTTCAATGTAATTGATATGAATGATACAAGGCCGGAGGCCAATGACATGTATATTGTGTTCTATGTACTTTTTAACTTCATGACATATTGTGAAAATCTTGAAAAATCGCAAGTCATTACTTCACCATGGTTACATCGGGTGTGGGAATTACATTTTCATTCTTTTATAGGGTCTTATTAATCTTGTATGAAGTATGGTCAAGGGCCAAACGGTCATTTGATCCTGTTTTGTATTTTTGGATTCCGAGTTTTCATTCCAAGTTCCATTTTTGCCTTTTTGCCCATTGGGGGGTCGGGTTTTGTATCGGTGGTATTTTTAAGTCGTGGACCATTGTAGCACGTCTAAATAGGTAAGTTACATTTGTGTGCATGGTAATTTCCGGGCAAAACCTTATTGTTTGTGTTTTGAGCCTCTTGTGAATTCATTTCGCATTTTTTTTGCATATTCTGATCTAGGGGCATTATGGACCTTTCACGGTGGTTTTATTTTCTTCTTTCAATATGGTTGAATAGAAAACATGATTTTAGAGGGGGTTTCTTTTCCGTGTTTTTCCAGAAAATGTCGTCTTGGCATCGGAAATCACTTATGAAGTTCAGCTTTCAGTTTTCTATATAGCAGCTTTTTCGACCCTCTGGACCAGATTTCTTGGGAGGGCATTTTGGGCATTTTACATTGCGTTTTTTTTTTTATTCTCTCGCGAGTCACGTAGAAAACTCAATTTTGAGGGGGGTTTCTTCTTTGTGTTTTTGCAAAAAAAATTCATCTAGGCCTCCAAATTCAGTCTCTGTTCGGGATTTTTCTGGAAAATAAGCCCACAGCAGCTTTATGGGCTGCTACTGCCAACCATGGTGCACCCAGCGCGAGCGCGGCGTGCATGGGCGCACGCATAGGGGCTATCATGGCCCCCTCGTCGGGCCGCCGCAACGTCAACTCTTCTTTTGGGCTTTTCTCCTTCGTCCGAACTCCGATTCAAGTGAATTTTTTTTTGAACTTGACTAATTTTTTGCTGTCTTTCCAACGGTGTGCTCGATTGCACCCGGTTCTTCCTGGATAATTACCAGTTTACCCTTTTGCCTTAAGTGCTCGTTTTTCTTCGTCATGCCGTTTCTCCTTCGTCCGGACTCCGAATCATGCGATTCTTGAGTCCATCTTGATTAGTTTTTCATTGTCCTTCCAGCGGTGTGCTCGGTGGCACCCGAATATATAGTTTTCAAAAATGACTATTTTGCCCCTGGGGGCTTATTTGTCATATTTTCGATCTTTTGCTTCCGCATCAATTCTTGTTGAGTTCCACGACCTCATGGAAGGTCACTTTGACTTCTTAGAGTCTTGTTTTCTGTTTTCGCTTTCGCATTCGGATCCGTTATCGGATCATCCTTACGGTTTATCACAGGACACGCAGGCCTAAAAACCAGGGTCGTCACAGTTTCGGTCGACCGAAATGACCAAAAATTTTGCTGAAAACATGAATTTAAGTACTGGTTGTTTTGGTAGACCGAAATGAAGTTTCGGTCGACCGAAATAGGCCTTGAACAGTAGAATTGGCTACTGGAATGATGAGTTACTGTGCATAGACAAATCCAATTGCCATCGGTTGACCGAAATGGAGTTTCGATCGACCGAAACACCTCGAAATGCTACTAGAAAACCTGTTATGAGTCCAAGGTGCTAAGGTTCAACCTATACTTTGAATCCAATGACAATTTGGTTCAAAAATGAAGTTTAAAACTGATTTTTCAATGAGATACAAATGTGTGGACATGTCAACAACCTTAATATGAATACTTGAATGTAAAACAATGGCCCATAACCTCATACATGTCAATTACAAGATTTTCATATGCCAAACCTCCAAAGTTGGTCTAAATACATTTTGAAGCAAAAGTTTGATACCAAAAGAGTACAAGTACCAAAGTGAACATGCTTGGACCTTGGCCTCTTTACATTCATGCTTATAATGTCAAATGTAAATACTTAAGTATCATTTCGCATTAAGAGAGTTACATAAGCCTCTAAAATACCATACACCCATGGAATACAAAACATGACATCAAAAGTTACGCATGCTAAACACTTGTATGTCAAAATACAAAAATGTTCCAAATTGCTCATAAGTCTCTAAGGATGATGAGCATCCAAGAACATAGTCTTCTTACCTGAAAAACATACCAAACCACTAGGGTGAGTAATCAAGTTACACGTAGGAAGAAGCATATGCGTATACCCTAAAGTTTCAATATCATTGCAAGATCAATATAGACGAATACAAGGGAGAATTCCACTTAATGTCAATGTTCAAGGTGTTCTAAGAGATCATCTTAAGCTAACTTTAATGAACCTAGCAACACAATATCAAAATGGATGTACTTAACAACATCAAATTGCATCAAACTAAAATTACAAGTTACAACTTAAACATTGATTGTCAACTTGGAATTGAATGCGAAATCAAAAAGTGGAATCCTTGGACATCAAAGCTTGGAATTCTGCTGAGACCTCAATGGTTGTTCTGAACATTAACCCGTTGGGAAGACCACCCTAGTGCGCACTATCTCAATTGGGGAGAACTCATATCTCCCGCACTAGAGCCAAACTCTAGCCATGTCACTTGTAACCATGTCCCAAGAGAATCCAAAATACATCAAGTTCAAAACTTATACATAGTATTAAGGCATATATACCACCTTCCATGCACAAGTATTTTGAAACCACACAAACCATGTCTTAGGGTTCCAAGTCTAGAATGGCATAATAAATAACAAGTCTTTGACATGATATAATGTGCAAAATAATACCACTAACTTATCAACTTTAAGCATAACTCAACAACAAGCTTCATATACTAAATCTTAACATTTTTGCAATAAGCTTCTAAAATAATTACAATTACCAATAGTAATCTACTAGAATATAGGATTAACATCACAATAGTATAGTAATTCAAATCAATGAGAGTTCTATACGACATCAATAATCATACTCAAGATACATACACAATATACATGCTTAATCAATAAAATCTTAAGTCAATCATAAGGATTACCTATAGTATGCAATACTACAATTCTAAAAGCATGTATACAATATATATTAAACCCCAAAGGATTTTAAAACACTTAAAATATAAACATGCTACCACCCCTACCGCAATAGAGATTGAATCTCTATAATCCAAGCAACCAAGCTCAAAATGTAAAACAAGTTTAGGGTTATTGAAGAGGAGAGTGAGAGGAAACTTTTCTCTCCCAAGGTTTATAGTCTAAGGTGAATGGAAGGAAGCCAAAATGAAGAAGAAAGCTATTAACCAAGTTTTTCTCCAATGGTGTCTTTGTTAGGGTTTTAAAGAACAAGTGAAAATGAAAAGGATGAAGGTGAAAATGGTGAGTGGAGGGTCTAGTAATCCTCTACTCACTATGTGCTCTTACACTACCTCACACACACACACAATGCAAGACTAAACCATGAGCCTACACTTGTCACTAATCCAATGCTCCTTCCTGGGCTTAATCTTAAGCCTACACTTGTCAACAATCAAAGCCAACATGTGCACCAATCCTAAGCCAACAAGTGGGTGAATCTCCACCCTCCAAATTTCAAGAGGTTATGCTTCAAGTCTCCTCACCCAATTGCCAACAAGTGGCACCATGAGAGTGTGACACTTGTCACACTTTCCAAAAATTCCAAAAAGGTCCTTTTTGAAAATATCTTCCAAAATAAATTAAAAAATGGTCCCTAAAACAAAAAATAATTATTTTACATAATTACACTAAAACCGCAAAATCAAAAATAATTACAATAAAGTATGCATCCATGCCCTTTTACAAAAATGAAAGCAACTAGCATGCTTTTCTACAAAAGTGAAAATACAAATATCATGGAAACCAAGTATCATAGATGCATGCAAAACCGAAATCAAATCTGAGCACAACAAGTGAGGTTATGCAGGGAAAATTGATAAACGGGAAAAAGACGAAATAGGGAAAGGACATAATAGGAAAAAGACGAAAAAAGAAAATCACCGAAAATGGAAAACGAGGAAAAAGACCGGGTCATTATAGACCTAATGTGACTCATGCCGTGAATGCATGAAACAAGTATCATATAGTAGATGCAAGAAATGTATGTAACATACAATCATGCTAAAATATACAACCATATACAATATGCCAACACCAAAGAAGTATATACAAAATGCTAAGGTATACAAGAACACACAACATAATAAAACAGTTAGGGTAGACTCCAAAACATACTACCACATAAGCGCGTAAACATGTTATTAAGTCCAAGCCTATTATCAAGGAACACGTAAACATATCAAAGCATGTCAATAAAAGCATGATATGCACCCAAAACTCATCGTCCTAAGGTTTTTGAACCTAGGAGCTCTGATACCACTTGTAATGGCCCAAGTTTTTCAACCTGGTGCGTCAGTGATGACCTGAAAGTTGACCCGATAACGGATCTGAAATGCGGAAGCAAAAGATGAGACCAAGGTCCTTTGAGATATAAATCATCTCTAAGACACCAAATGAGACATTCCATGAAGTCATGAAACTTGCGAAAGAAGAAACTAGTGTCAAAACGAGCTAAATCCGTTAATTAAGGGCAAAATGGTCAATTCACAAATAAAATGAGAAAATTGATTCTAAACAAGTCAAAAAAGGTGAATACAACCTAATCTAATCATTTTATAACATTCTAAGAGGTTCCAAGAACATTAGCCAAGAATCCCACAAAATTGCCCGTTCCCAGTTTAAGTGAAAACTGACACTACCTCGTTAAAACATGAATAACTCCCATTATGATTGGAATCTAAGAATGGCATAGGTACCATTGGAAATATGACTGAAAATACTTGAGTTTAGGCTCAACAATCACCCTATTTGGATTAGAAATGAAGGAGATATGACCCTTTGAAGTTGGAACTTCAGTGCTGAAACATAACCTGGAAACTGTGTGAATGCAAGCTATTTCGGTCGACCGAAATAGAGTTTCGGACGACCGAACTGGGCATAATTTTGCTGAAAACATGATTTTTGAGAGGAGGTTGTTTCGGTAGACCCAAATAGGCCATCGGTCGACCGAAATGGTCCTGAACAGTGAAAAAGCCTACTAGAAATGAGTTTTTACTGTGCAATGAGTTTCCCAAAAGCCATCGGTCAACCGAAATGGAGTTTCGGACAACCAAAACACCTCGAAAAGCTGCTGTAAGACCTGCTATATGCCAAATGTGTTAAGGTTTAACCCATGCTTCAAATCCCCTCATGAATTGGTTCAAAATGAAAGTTTAAAACTAATTTTCAATGAAATTTGAGTATGTGAGCATGTCAACAACCTTTAAATGAATAAATGAATGTATTACAACAACTTATTGCCTTATACATGTTAATTATAAGGATTTCATATGCCAAACCTCCGAGTTGGTAAAAAAGCATTTTTAAGGCAAAAGTTTAGTACCAAATAAATACAAGTACAAAAGTAAACATACTTATAATGTCAAAAGTAAATACTTAAGTATCATTACACATCAAGGAAGTTACATTAGCTTCCAAAATACCATACACCCATGGTATGCAAAAATATGACATCAAAAGTAAAGCATGATAAACACTTGCATGTTTATATACAAAAATGCTTTAAATTGTTCATGAGCCTCTAAGGATGATGAGCATCCAAGAACATAGTCTCTTTACCTGTAAAACAACCTAAACCACTAGGGGTGAGTAATCAAGTTACTTGTAGAATGTGGTGCATACATATACCAAATAGTTTCAAGTATAATGCAAACCAAACATAGATCATTATAAGGGTGCATTCCACCTAACGTCTATGTTTTTGAGGTACTATAAGGGATCATCTCAAGCTATACAAATATTTGAAGTGATAAACATATAACATCTAAGTATACATAAACAAGTACACTAACCGTATTGAAACTAAAATTACCAAATCACAAGCTACAAGAAATCCATGATTTACAACTTGGAATATAATGCGAAATCAAATACGGAAAGACTAGGATATGTGGCCATGAGACCATACAAGTTATTTTGGGTAATTACGACCCACAAGGTACTACCTAGTGCACACTATGACTTAGGAGAATTCTTGTCCTCCGTACTAGAGCCAAACCCTAGCCATCAACATTTCATATCCTTACAAGCTTCCAAAAATCAACAAGTCCATGACATTTATATAATCTCATTGAATGAAACTATCTACCAAGCACAAGTAGGGTGAAACCACACATACCATGCCCTAAGGTTACATGTCTAAAGTGGCAAGTTAATGATACTACATATTACACTAAAGCAATTTACTATCAATGTAGGCCACAATTACTAATCATGCAATATAGTAATTTACCTACAAATAAATACAAGTGTCATATACAAGATCTTCACACTAAACCTTCAATGAATTTTCTATTACCTAACAATACAAGTACCAACTCCAACAAATCCACAATAGACCCTTAATAAAATCACAAGTATTAGACAAGTCATTTAACAATAATTTACCTAATCCATTTAATAGTCATATACATTATTTAATTCACAAATCCTAAGTCAAGCATAATAAATCTTTATTTATATGCAAATACAAGAATTTAAAAAACATGTAATCAATATATATCAAGCTCCAATATATACAAAACCCAAAGAGGATAAACATACAACCACCCCTACCTCAATAGAGAATTGAATCTGTATAATCCAATGCAACCAAACTAGGGTTTTGTAGAGAAGAGTGAGAGGGAGCTAAAGTATTCCAAGCTTAAAGGTCTAAGGTGAGTGGAAGGAGACCAAAAATGAAGTCAAAGCTCTAAGTCAAGTTTTTCCTTCAATGAAGGCTAGGTTCGCGTTTTGAAGAACAAAGGAAAATAAGAAAGTTAAAATGGAAATGGTGAGTGGAAGGTCTAGAAATTCTCCACTCACTATGTGCTCTTACACTATCTTTCACACACACACTTATAAGACTAAGTATGGTGCCTACACTTGTCACCATCTAAGTAAACATCCAAGGCTTAATATTAAGCCTACACTTGTCAACTATCCATGTCAACAAGTGCTCCTTTCCTAGGCCAACAAATGGGTGAATCTCCACCCTCCATGTGTCAAGGAATTATGTCTCCAAGTCTCCCCACCCCAATGCCAACAAGTGGCACTATGAGAATGTGACACTTGTCACATTTTCTGGAATTTGCAAAAAGGTCCTTTTTAAAAATATCTTCCAAATTAAATTAAAAAATGGTCCCTAAGATGAAAAATAATTACTTTGCATAATTAGACTAAAACCCCAAAAGTTTAAGAAAATTACCAAAAGTCATGCATTCATGCCCTTTACAAGAAAAGTAAACATTTAACATGCTTTCTACAAAAGTAAAAATGTAGATATCATGGAATTTAAATATCATGGATGTATGCAAGGCCGGAATCAAATCCGAGCATACAAAGTGAGGTTATGCAAGTAAAAATGGAAAATGAGAAAAGGACGAAATAGGAAAAAATACGAAAAAAAAATTACCGAAAAAAAGAAAAGAAGGAAAATGACCGGGTCATTACAGCTATGGACTATCAAATTCCTTAATAAGTATGATGAGAGCACATGAAGTCAAAAACTAAGCATAACCCATCAAAGTTGTTCCTAAGCTATGGACTATCAAAATTTTCATACAGCATACCATTAAAAACCATTTCATAATCTCATCTCCATTCTCACTATGAAGATGTAAGCAATATAATTATGAGAAAATACAATCTAAGATAAGATAATAAGTTCAACATAATCATTTATTGAAATGAAGAGCCATTACAACTTATGTGAATCTCTAGACTATGAAACTATCATGTACATATTTCATTCCCCAAATTAAAATACAACTAAAGCATGATTACAAGGAAAGGCTTCATCACCTCCCTAGAAAGGGAGTTAGTTACCCATAGCAGCAAGGGAGGAAGAGGTTAAAGAACTCAGCCCTTCCATTCCCGCCACTTTCAGAAAAACTCCAGCCAAAAGCTCTCCAATGCTCAATAATTCTCTCTCTAGAATTATCCTCCAACAACTCATTAATGTTTTACAGTGATCACCTTTTCTTAAAATATACAAATGTCTACCAACCCTCCTCAAATTCGAGGTCAATGTCCCCTAAAAGCAATTGACCAACAACCCCAATTAAGGAGGGAATCAAATTGAAAGGTTCAAAATGCTAGCTGGGTCACCATTGTCTGGACGAGCATTCGGCTGATGGACAAGCGCTCGATTCTGGACGGACAAGCATTCTGCTCTCTTTGTTAGACGAGTGCTCAGCCCTCTTTGCTAGACAAGTGCTCGACTCTGGATGGACAAGCGCTCGGCTCTGGATGGTCTGGGAGGACAAACGCTCGGCTCTCTGGATAGATGAGCGCTCGGCTTTGGACGGTCTGGCCAGACAAACGCTCGGCTCTGTACGGATGATCAGATAGCTCTCTTTGCTAGACAAGCACTTGGCATTCTTTGCTGGACGGACAAGCGAACAAGCGCTCGGCTATAGAAGGACGAGCGAAAGGCTATCTTTGCTGGACGCTTGACTGATGGAATGAGCGCTCGATTGATGGAACGAGTGCTCAGTTCTGCCTTTAGAAGAGTGCTCGGTTGGCTTTGGAAGAGCTCTTAGTGCTCTTGATTGCATAACGAGCATTCGATACTCTTGGAAATCATATGATGCTAAGGCCTGGAATGACTTGATCTTCAAAAAGCCTTTAAGACTTCCATTTTATTTTTTTTTGGGAAACAAACCTGAAAATACACAAAAACACGAAACTGAAGATAATCTATATAAAATGATCAAATAATGGACTTAACTAATGCAATTATAGGCGCTTGAATATGTAATATTCGGCGCTTATCAGGACATTTGGCAAGGATTAGCTTAGGATTAGGTTACTTTGGGACATTCTCTTTTTACATTCATACACTCTCTCTCTAGCATTCAACCAAGGAAGAAAAAGAAGAAGATGAGCCAAGGCTTGGGGATGGATTGTGAAGCTACCTTGATGACATCTACTGTCTCCATGAGTGGCTAGTCCTTCACTTAGGGCTTGGATGAGCACTAAGCATGTGTAATTAAACATTTATCTTTCAATTTTGGGATTATTAATTGTAATTAGTGTATGATCTTGTGAATTCAAACTTGGTTGTATCAAGGTTTATATTGATAATTCTTTTTATTGATTCTCTATATTGATTGCAAGTTATTGGTGTTGTTATCGTCGATGCACCCAGTTGCAAGATAAAGTGTGTAGTGTGGCTAAGTTTAAATTTATAGAATGTCATTACCACTACTAATTATTAATATTGCTAGAGTAAGTAGGGATCGTCCCAAGGGATATGAAGTGTATTTTTGCTTGGAAATCAATGTTGGATTAGTAGGTTGAATAATCAAAAGATGGTTGGTGGTTGAATTAGACTACAATGTAAACTAAATAAATGCAATGTACGACAATTAAAGTAAAATGAGGTGCAGAGAATATAAGAGAGGAGTCTTGGGACTTAGAATTCACCACTAAGCATTACCTTCCTAGACATTCAATGTTTGATGGATTAGGGGAATTATATATTGTAATAAAAGTGTGTGCCATTAATTGAATTATCAATCATGGATGGCCAAGTAAGCATACATTGTCTAGCCAAACTAGTGAATAGCACAACATATCAAATTAAGCCATTATTCCTTCCTTTAAGTCCACAATTAATGCACACTAATCAACTTAGAGAAATATACTACTTGCATTCATAAGTATGGAATATCAAATAACAAACATGGATTATCCACCTATCTAAGAAAGTAAGGCAATTACACTACAAGTAATCTAATGACATGAAAATTAAACTAATTAAACTAAGGAGGTGGCATAATCCATCAAGAAATAAATATGATCCATCAAACAAACCACAAGAGTAATTTATTTAAGCACCATGCCTTGACCATCACTAGATTCGTAATATCAACACACATAAACATGCATCAATGTCACAAAATCTAGAAATAAACAAATGAACATTCATCCTAGCATACATAGACATATGGATAGAATTAAATGATCAATTAAAAGTATTAAACTACACAAATCATTGTAGAAACAAAATTTATATATATAAGATGTCAAGCCAATAATTACAACACAAATCCCCTTTAATTACGAAACATTAAAGTCAAACCTTAGATGAGTGGAAGAACTTTTCCCAAATGGTGTGTATCTCTCTCTAATCTCTAGCCTCCTCCAACCTCAATAATGTTCTCCCTCCTTTCATCCAAAATAGCCAAAATCCTTATATAAGTGGCTCAAATGTCACACCCAATGGTCAGACCTCGTGCACTAGGGCCTCCCAATGATTGCACCACAAGCACACTTTTTAATTGGCTAGAACTTTGTTTTTCACGCACTTGAGGGAGTTCGATCAATTACAAGGGTGCTTAGATCGATCGAATTATGGTGTTGCCTTTTTTAATAATGACAAAGCTGACATATTTTTGGGAAAAGGACAAAAGTGGTAGGTGAGGATAAGATCAAAAATGTTCGATCGATCGAAAGAGAGGTTGGATCGATCGAAAAAGGAAATTTCTAGCAGATAAGGACAAAAGGCTCAATCCATCATAACATGGTTGGAATGATCACAATTGATCTATTGAAGAAGGCTTCTTTTCACCACTTTGCTTCCACTTTGTTCCTTTCTTCCACTAAGCATGAGATTGCTTCATTAATGCTCTAATTTAGCTGAATTGACTTATTTTGGCCTGAAAAGGGATATAACATGAAATTAGAATAAAATAGTAAATAAGATAGGATAAGGTCCTAGAATACTCGAGCATAAGAGGTTTAAAAGTGCACTTTTCAGCGCTCTCACACCCCCAAACTTAAATATTGCTAGTCTCTAGCAATGAACTACAAAGGAAATAAAAAAAAAAAAATGAACAACTATACAACTACGAACTAGAATGCAATAAATGGATAACGCCACTTTCGTATGGAACGCGATTGCATTTAGCATATGCAACAAGCCTTTTAAACCCCTAGGTTACCCCTAGTGGACGAGTGAAGTCTCGTGAGGGTTTCTAGAAATGATACCCACAAACATTAAGCTTATTCTCACTAAAGAAGCACCAATATTCCAAATAAGCATTGGGAGAAAACTACCTCAAGTATGCAATTTTTCAACCATTTCCAAGCAATCTCCTAAAATCTCAACACCAAACAAGCAAGTATGGTCCCCCACACATCAAGACAATGATCATGCAAATCAAAACAACTCTAGAATTCTTCTTAAGTGAACCGGAATTAGATATGTTGCTATCTAAGCCAACCAAAGAAATGATCACATCCGGCCTCAAGTTAGCACACAAATCTAGTACCGATCATCAAAACAAAGAATGAACCTTTTATTAAAACTTTATTCATCTAGGTGCGCTTATTCTTTTCACTTGATTTTTTTTTTTTTTTCCTATCCCTAAGAATTAAAGATAGAAGCATGGTGCAATGTGTTGATCTATTAAGCTTCCTAGCGATCCATGAGGTTCAATGACTCCCAAACAGGACGGCTTTATGGCATTAGGTGTTTAAACACCCCTAAGGGCTTACAAGCTCAAATCAACTAGGTTATAAATCAAAACAAACTCCATCTAATTATTTCCCACTTCTCACCTTTTGGGAGAAGTCTTCACTTTTTTATTTACTTTTACAACAACCTTTTTTTTCTTTTTATTTTTTGTATTCAATTATTAACCTAGAGTTTGGGCCCTCCAACTTTCGGCGCAAGAAATTCAGTGCTTGATGAGGCTAGTAATGAGCCCATCTTCTATGTGTTTAAAAAATGGACTTTGTAATGCGAGAGGTCATTTCGCAAGATCAAAATATGAATGTGGTTTCGGAAGCCTTTCTAGTCAAATTTACATTTATAAAAATCACTATACAACTAATGAATCATAGCGAGTAAGGATCGTCCACACAGATTATACGTGTTGGAATTTAATTTCGACTCTAATGTATCAATCGATTGTAAAGGAGAGTTGCGTTGGTTGATTACTCTAGAAAACAATTAAATAAAATACAATTAAAATAAACTAAGTTGAGTTAGGGATTTAAGAGATGAGAAGTGAGGTCTTGGGGTCCATTGGAATTGCCACCAAGCTTATTCACCAAACCACACACTTTCAACTAATTTGGGGAAAACCTTCTTGTGAACAAAATGCGATTACCAATTTCAATATTAAGCATGGACCATCAAATTCAATAATGATTTGCCTACCTAACCAACAGTTAAACTAAGTGTAGAATAACCCATCAATTCTAAGCATGACCTATCAAACTAGTCACAATTGTAGCACACATCAATCTAGAGAATCATGAAATTTACAATAATAAGCCATGGAATATCAAATCAAGTAAAGATAGTCTACCTACCTATAAGCATGAATTAAATTATAGAACAACCCATCAAGGATAAGCATAATCCATCAAATTAATTGACAAACCCATCTAATAAAAACCATGTCTAGCCATCACTAGATTCTCAATCAACCACACATAGACATGCAATTAATATAGAAAAAGTTGTGTAGAGATCAATTCCCAAATAATCACACATAAGACAATATGTAATCACATAGAGAATCAGTAGAAAGAATTAATCCATAAAAATCAAAGGCGAACCCAAGATTCATTAAATTCACAAGGCTAAAACACTAATCATAAGATATTATTCTCCAAAAAGTATGAAAAAGATAGATGTTTAGATTACAAACTTAGGGCTCATCCAAGCCCTAAGGAGAAGTCTAGCCAATCATGGAGGAGGTGGGTGTGATCTTGGAACCTTCAAGGGCAATCCCCAAATATGGCTCTATCTTCTTCCTCTTCTTCTTTGTTGAATTCTAGAGAGAGTGTGTGTGTAGATCTTGAGATGTGTTTTTAGTGCCTCCACTGTTCTCTTTTCTTCTAACCCTAATCTCTAATTTTTCTAGAGAGAGAAAATAAAATTACAATGAAATAAAATTGAAGACAAAAAGATTTCTTCCAAAATGGTTAAATTCCCCCTTTATAAAAGGTCCTTGGAGTAGTGAACAAGTCAGAAAATAAGCCTTAAAATATCTAACCCAGCAACTATGTGGTAGGTAGAGTTCAAATGCGTGGGAATAAGACAGCTCGCTGCCAGCGTATTTTTGATCGATCCAAATCTTCTATCCATCCAAAAATTCAGCATTTTTGACCTTTTTTTGAATTTTTCTTGAATCTTCTCGGAACTTTTGTTTGACTCCAAAAAGGTTGTAATGGACCATTTTTAGCCCGTTTGAACCTTATTGACCTAAAATAGACAAAAACATAAATAAATACTAAAACGGGAAAATAAAGATAGATGAATGGACTAAAATACCCTCACTTAGGTGTTAAAATGCATCACATTTGAGTACTCATCACACCCCCAAACTTAAATATTGCTAGTCCCTAGCAATGAACTAAAAGGAAAAGAAAGAAATAAACAAATAAGTGACTATGAACTAGAAAGCAATAAAACGATAGCGCCACTTTCGTAGGGAACACGATTGCATTTAGCATATGCAACAAGCTTTTTAAACCCCTAGGTTACTCCTAGTGGACGAGTGAAGTCTCGTAAGGGTTTCCAGAAATGATACCTACAAACATGGAGCTCTTTCTCACAAAAGAGATACTAATATACAAAACAAGCATTGGAAGAAAACTACCTCAAGGAAGCAATTTTTCAACCATTTCCAAGTAATCTCTCAAAATCTCAACACCAAGCAAGCAAATATGGTCCTCCACACATCAAAACAATGATCATGCAAATCAAACAACTCTAGAATTCTTTTTAAGTGAACTGGAATAAAATATATTGCTATCTAAGCCAACTAAAGAAATGATCACATCTGGCCTCAAACTAGCACACAAATTTAGCACCGATCATCAAGACAAAGAATGGACCTTTTATTAAAGCTTTATTCAACTAAGTTCACTTAATTTTTTCACTCGATTTTTTTTTTTTTTTTTTACTAACCTAGAGGATCAAAGATGGAAGCATGGTGCAATGTGTTAATCTATTAAGCTTTCTAGCGATCCATGTGGTCGAGCGTTAGGTCAATGACTCACAAACTGGATGGTTTTACGGCATTAGGTGTTTAAACACCCTTAAGGACTTACAAGCTCAAATCGACTAGGCTACAAATCAAAACTACTTGCATCTAATCATTTCCCACTTCTCACCTTTTGGGAGAAGTCCTCACTTTTTTTTAATTTGCTTTTGCAACTTTTTTTTTTTTTTTTCCAAGTTATTATTAAACTAGAGTTTGGGCCCTCCACCTTTCAGCGCGAGAAATTCAGTGCTTGATAAGGCTAGAATTCCGGCTACTCAATCAAAAGGGATTGTTATCCACCTTTATCAAGAATGAAAGCTTTCAATACACTACTAACTTAATTGGGATATAACCAAATCAATTGTCAACAAAGCATGTACCCCGCAAATGAATACTAGTGTGAGCCTGTGCTAGTGTAAAATCCTAGAGTGAATCTCAAAATAATCACAAGATCAAGATGATGTGAACCACAAATGCAAGCAAGATATCAATTTTTTGAAAAATTTACTCCTAAATGACATTCACAAAGCATACAAGGAGTATTGGACTCTTAAGTCAAGTAATTTTTAAATTCTAAGTATCATGGTCCTCAAAAGATCAAAATCATAGCTAAAATGGATCCCAAATCTCAATCATGCAATTAAAGCTCAAAACTTTAAATAGAATGCAACAAAGTCACCTTACCCCCAAACTTAAACCGCACATTGTCCTAAATGTGTAATAAGAACAATGGAAAAGATGGAAAGAATATACCGTGGTGGAAAAGATATGAAGCCTAGTAGTGATTCATTGGGAAAGAGTGCACCCCGAAACTTGGAATTAACAACCTACTTGAATAACCACACTAGCAAACTCACATCAAATATCAAATGGGATAAGATAAGTAAATCAAGCATTCTAAGGCAATATAGCACAAGATGAAAGAGAGATATGAGATCAAGCCTAATAGAAAATATGAAAGTAGCATGGCTACACATAAGGGCACAATGGTGAATTTTGTTATATTTTTCATTTAGTGAAAATAAGTATATACAAAATGCAAGAAAATCAAAGAATAAAATGTACGAATCAAAATACAAAAAGAAAAATAAAGAAGGTAAAATGCAATGAAAGAATATGTACGATACAAGAAATGAAAAACAAAAAGTAAGAAAGGATTCAAGAATAAAATAATAAAAAAATGAAAATAAAAACTCTTTATTTTATTTTTTATTATTTTATTATTTTTATTTTATTAAATTTTTTTTTTTTTGACAAACCAAGTATGTACACACACACAAAAATAAAATAAATAAACATGCAAGGAATGAAAATGCAAGGAAATAAAGGATGCCAATTTTATTTTATTTTATTGTTTTAATTTTTTTATGAATAATGCTGATCGATTGAAAAAGGGCTCGTCGATTGAAAAGCTTGTAGAATGATGCCCTGGGAACAAAAATGTCTGACGCAATTCCGATTGATCGAA
Organism: Cornus florida; assembly: GCF_030987335.1. Taxonomy (NCBI): domain Eukaryota; kingdom Viridiplantae; phylum Streptophyta; class Magnoliopsida; order Cornales; family Cornaceae; genus Cornus; species Cornus florida. The sequence goes on along the minus strand of NW_026775580.1, from coordinate 34,835,784 downwards.
ATTATTTTCAATCAATTAAGACCATTATCGATCGATCGGAATAAGCGTTGATCGATTGAGAAAGTTTTCGATCGATCGAACTGGGCGCTGCCTAGGCACAAAATGCTGATTTTTAAAAAAATTTCAAAGGCAGAAATTTTGCTAAGGCCCCAACACGCATGAATAATCAATGAAGCTCAATGGAACATATCTAGACGACGCTAGTGTGGCCCTAGTCGTGTCCAACAAGTTGCAATGAAAGTGTAGCAAGTTTAAATTTATAAAGTGCCTCTACTACCTCTAACTACTAATATAGCTAGGGTGAGTAGAGATCGTCCCAAGGGATTAGGGGCTATGTTAATATGGAAACAAGGTCGGATTAGTAGGTCGAGTGATCAAAAGGTGTTTTGATTGGTTGATTAAACTACAATGTAAATAAATTCAATACAAGGCAATTAAAATAAATAAAGGGGTAGAGAACAATAAAGAGAAGTCTTGGGATCTAGAGGTCACCACTAAACATCACCATTCTAGACACTCAATGTGTAATGAATAAGGGGAAACATGTGCTACAATACAAAAAGGTATAATTAATTGAATCAACAAATATGGATTGACTAATTAAGTATACATTATCTAAATAATCTAGTGAATAACACAATATATTAAACTAAGCCACTGATCCTTCCTTTAAGCTCACAATCATCACACTAACAAGCTAGAGAATTATACTACTTGCATTCATAAGTATAGAACATCAAACAACAAGCATGGATTGTCCTCACATCTAAGAAAGTAAAGCAACTACACTACATCTAAGCTAATGACATAAAAATTAAACTAATTAAACTAAGGTAGAGGCACAATCCATTAAGAAATGAGTATGAACCATCAAACAAACCATAAGAGTATTCTATTTAAACACTATGTCTTAACAATCTCTAAATTCATAGCACCAATACACATAGACATGCATCAATATTACAAGACCAAGAGATAAACACAGCGCATTAAGGTCTAAAAGGCATGCTTAGGGCTAACTCTAGCCCCAAGAAGATGTTTAGCCACTCATTGAAGTAGTCATCCAACCCTCAAGGGCCATCTCTATGGTAGGAACGATCTTCTTCTTAATGGAAACCCTAGAAGAATGGAAGAACTCCTAAATAGTGTATGTCTCTCTAAGCTCTAGCCTCCTCTCCAAGATATTTGATATAAGTTGCATTGAGATATCTAAGTTATGATGTAAAAATGGCTCAAAATCCTTAAATAGGTAGCTCAACTGTCACATCCAATGGTCAGGTCTCGTGCACTAGGGTCCCTTCAATGATTGCACCACGAGCCATCTTTTAATAAGTTGGACTCTGTTTTATTTCGGACTTGAGGAGGTTGATCGATCGAATTCAGATGAGATCGATCAAACTGTGGCCAGATCCATCGAATTAAGGCCAGATCGATCAATCTTTGGCGGCGTCTTTTTGGAATAAGACAAATCTGAGATATTTTTAGGATATTTTGGGAAAAAGACAAAAGTAATAGGTGGGGATAAGTAAGATAGATAAAGGTCCTAGAATACTCGAGCTTAAGGGGTTTAAATGCGCACTTTTCAGCGCTCATCAGACGCAAGAAGTAAAAGATAAAAAGAAATAGGAGAAGCATAGAGTTGAAAACTCTACAAATGTTAGTGTTTAACATCTTTAGCAAGACGTTGGGTCAACTCACTAGTCGAACTAATCAAAAACCGGATATGAAACATCTTTATTGACTCTCTTTTCCTTTTTTTCTCATTTAATGCCTCACTTACAACAATATACACATCCTCCAAAAGAATGACTTGAAAAGAAATTATGAAAGATGCAATATGTTTCTTTTCATCAACGGCCTTGACAATAAAGTCAATAATGAGCGACCTTACACTTGGCAAGGCAAAGTCTTTCCAAGACTCAATTGGATTAATAAGAAACACCCTCTCTTCATCTTTTTTCTCTTCCTCAAAAATTACCATCTCCTCACCTTCCAAGTTAGCTAAGGAGTCCATTAGAGAGTTCACTTCATTTTTGGAGTTTTCAAGGTCAAAACCACAATCTTAAGCCTACACTTGTCAACAATCAAAGCCAACATGTGCACCAATCCTAGGCTAACAAGTGGGTGAATCTCCACCCTCTAACAAGTGGGTGAATCTTCAACAAGTTCTTCCTCCTCCTCTCCTACCTCTATAGTGGTCAACATCTCCTCACTCTCTAAAGTATCAAAGGCCGAGATAAAATCATGATCAAAACAAAGAAAGTCCTCATTAATCATGTTGTGCTCTATTAAATTAGCCATTGAACTCATTAACTTCTCAAATTACTCACTTACTACTTCTTCCTCTTCACTCTCATCATCCTCATCTATATAAATTGATGTTCTTGCTATTTTTTTCATTTGCCTCTTCCTTCTCCTCTTGACGAGAAAGAGTACTTGCAATTTACTCAACTTGAGCTTCTAACTTGGCTAAAGTTTGAGAATGAGAATTAATAAGTGGAGTTTGTGAAATATGCAAATCAAGTAAGCTAACACTTTTTCTTCAAATCCGGGTGAGTATCCAGAAGGTGGTGGAGTTGGTTCATCATAAAATGGTGGGGGAGGGCAATAGTCAGAAGGAGGATTAAAAGAGTGATCAAGTCCATAATAAAATAATGCATGTTGAACATTGGACTCAATCTCATAAGGATTAAAATATGATGGAAGAGCATAAGGTGAAGGGATGTAATTTCCCCCCAAACTTGGATCAAACAATTCCTCCATTCATAATTAAAATCCAAATGCAAGAAAAAATTGGCCTCCACACGGGCCGATGCTTGAATAAAAATTTAAATAATATAATGAGCCTCGACAAGGGTTATCACAAGTATGTAAAGAAGTGCATGATTAAAATACAAGAGTTCCAAGAATTGCTCACAAAGGTCCTTAAGCAACTTCAAATTTTAATGCTAGCTTTAAGCTCCAATGATTGTTTCAAGTTCCAAAGTTTGCCTTTCTTGTAGTCAAGTACCTAATTGACAAATAATGTCAAGAATAAGAAATGAATATACAATGAAAAATAAATAAAAATAGAAGCAATCAATTGAACACTATTGTCTAGTCTAATTCCAACAAAACCGTTATTCCCCAGCAATGGCACTAAAATTTGACGAGCCCCTTTTCTATGTGTTTAGAAAACGGACTTTGTAATGCGAGAGGTCGCTTCAAAATGTCAAAATATGAATGTGGTTTCGGAAGCCTTTCTAGTCAAATTTACATTTATAAAAACCACTACTACAACTAATGAAGCATAGCGAGTAGGGATCGTCCACCGATATTATACATGTTGGAATTTAATTTCAACTCTAATGTATCAATCGATTGCACAGGAGAGTTGGGTTGGTTGATTACTCTAGAAAACAATTAAATAAAATACAATTAAAATAAACTAAGTTGAGTTAGGGATTTAAGAGATGAGAAGTGAGGTCTTGGGGTCCATTGGAATTGCCACCAAGCTTGTTCACCAAACCACACACTTTCAACTAATTTGGGGAAAACTTCTTGTGAACAAAATGCGACTACCAATTGCAATATTAAGCATGGACCATCAAATTCAATAATGATTTTCCTACCTAACCAACAATTAAACTAAGTGTAGAACAACCCATCAATTCTAAGCATAACCCATCAAACTAGTCACAATTGTAGCACACATCAATCTAGAGAATCATGGAATTTGCAATAATAAGCCATGGAATATCAAATCAAGTAAAAATTGTCTACCTACCTACAAGCACGAATTAAATTGTACAACAACCCATCAAGTATAAGCATAATCCATCAAATTAATTGACAAACCCATCTAATAAAAATCATGTCTAGCCATCACTACATTCTCAATCAACCACACATAGACATGCATTTAATATAGAAAAACTAGTGTGGAGATCAATTCATAAATAATCACACATAAGACAACATGTAATCACATAGAGAATCAATAGAAAAAATTAATCCATAGAAATCAAAGGAGAACCTAAGATTCATTAAATTCACAAGGCTAAAACACTAGTCACAAGATATTATTCCCCAAAAAGTATGAAAGAGATAGAGGTTTAGATTACAAACTTGGGGCTCATCTAAGCCCCAAGGAGAAGTCTAGCCAATCATGGAGGAGGTGGGTGTGATTTTGGAACCCTCAAGGGCAATCCGCAAACATGGCTCCATCTTCTTCCTCATCTTCTTTGTTGAATTCTAGAGAGAGTGTGTGTGTAGATCTTGAGATGTGTTCTTGGTGCCTCCACTCTTCTCTTTTCTTCTAACCCTAATCTCTAACTTTTTTAGAGAGAGAAAATAAAATTACAATGAAATAAAATTGAAGACAAAAAGATTTCTTCCAAAATGGTTCAATTCCCCCTTTATAAAAGGTCTTTGGAGTAGTAAACAAGTCAGAAAATAAGTCCTTAAAATATCTAATCCCGCAACTATGTGGTAGGTGGAGTTCGGGCGTGCGGGAATAAGACAGCTCACTGCCAGCGTATTTTCAATCGATCCAAAATATCTTTGATCGATCAAAGATTTTTTTGATTGATCAAAAAAATCTTCGATCCATCCAAAAATTCAGCATTTTGACCCTTTTTCGGATTTTTCTGGAATCTTCTTGGAACTTTTGTTTGACTCCAAAAAGATTGTAATGGACCATTTTTATCCCGTTTGAACCTTATTGACCTAAAATAGACAAAAACACAAATAAGTACTGAAACGGAAAAATAAAGATAGATGAATGGACTAAAATAGCCTCGCGTAAGTGCTAAAATGCGTCACATTTGAGCACTCATCAGCTAGAATCCCGGTTACTCAATGAAAAGGGTTTGTTATCCACCTTTATCAAGAATGAAAGTTTTCAATGCACTACTAGCTTAATTGAGATATAATCAAATCAATAGTCAACAAAGCATATACCCCACAAATGAATGCTAGTGTGCGTTTGTGATGAGCGCCGAATAATGTATATTCAAGCGCCCTAAATTACATTAACAAAGTCCAGTTATTAATTATTTTATGTAGATTAACTCCAATTCTATGTTTTTATGCATTTTCAGGTTCATTGGCCAAAATGGAACAAGAATAAGGCCTTGTGGAGTCTTGAGCAACAAAAGGGTGCCAATGCTGAATTCTGGCAGCAGTAGAGCCTGGTCTTTGCTTGCCATTTTGACCTTCCAAACTCGAGAACTGGACTTCCCTCATAACATGAAAGATTTAGAGCTCTGAATCAGCTTTCCAAATCTTCAAGTGGTTCATCATTCGGAGTTCGGAGCAGAGAGTTATGATCTTCACAACAGAGGTGCGCAGAACTGCCTGGCAGCACTGATGTACTGCCTTTCTCCCCATTTTCGACCAACCAGACTTGAGATTTGGGTCTTCATCAAAACATGAAGTTTTTAAACCACTGAATCAGCTCTCCAAAGCTTTAAACAGATCGTCATTCGGAGTTCGGGGCACAAAGTTATAGCAGTTTTCCCAAAATAGGTCAGCACTGAGCAAGAGGAGCATGTTGCACATTGCACTAAGTTAGAGTGCTCGAAGTCACCAAGCGTGCGCTCGAAAATTAGGCAGAATGCCCTTCGGAAATGGCTCATTTCAGCCCACTTGCACATTGGATTCCTCAATGCCATCTTCCCTCTTTATGAAGTGGTTGGAGGTGTCCCTTGGAGGAGAGAGGGTATGGTTGGAGCATAAAAGGCTACCCAAAGGCCACATATATCATTAAGCTTTATCTTGAGCAAGAGAAAGGAGAGAGAAGAGAGCAAGGAGAAGGGTGTTCTTGAGTGCTACAGTAGGAGCTCGAAAATGGAGATGAGGATGATGCTTCTTCCTTCTTCTAGCTCACCAATGGGTAACTAAACCTCATCTAGGGAGGTGATGAAACCCCTCCCTTGTAAGCATGTGTTAGTATAGTTTATTTTTGGGGATTACAATGTATTTTTGATAATCTTTCCATGGTCAAGAGAATCATTTTTGTTGTAATGAATGTTGAATGTTTTAAATGATTATTGTGAGTTATTCATCTTGTCTTGGATGGTTGCCTTTCTTAATCATATTGCTTGCACTTCCATGGTGACAATGGAAGTTAGATCATGGAATGGTTTTAATGGCATGGAGTTGGAGAACCTAGATAGTTCATGGCTTAGGGTTTCCCTTTGATGGGCTATACTTGATTCTTAGCTTTATGTGCATTCACCATTTAAATTAGGGCTTGATAATCCTTGGCTTAGTAAGCATGTTCTAAGCTACATTTTAGTTTAGGTAGTTGATCATGTGAACCTTTGATGGTTTATTCTTGCCTTTCTAATTAAATGAACTTCTTAAGGATATTATAGCAACCTAGTATTGTTATGTATCATGACTATCATATATGTTGTTTTCCCCTTAAATTAATCTTAACCTAGCATGTGTAGAGGGATGGAGGTGGATTCATTTCCCTAGCCTTCTTTACTTGTACTCACTCCCTTGAATTCTTGCAATTTACTGTTTTATGCACTTTTAATTTCCTAGCTTAAGTGACATCCAACAAAACCTCTATACACCCTTCATCATTCTAAGAATGATTCTAGACATTTAGGTTGTATTAGACTAGCGTAGTCCCTGTGGTTCGACTTACCCGACCAATAGCCCTATTTTACAATGATTCGTGCTATTGCGAAGGTTGATGTTAATTGACCAACCGATCAATTTTTGGCGCCGTTGCCGGGGACTGCAAACGGTTTAGCAACCGAAGTTTCTAGGGTTAAATTTAGTTTGATTGTGAATATTGTGTCTTGTGAATATTCCTTGTGTGTTTTGACCACCTTTGTGTTTTAAGTGTTGTAAGATTCTAGGGACTCGAAGCTCGCCGTGGGAATGCTAGCAAATTGTAAGTCTAGAGGACCCCAGGTAAGTCTCGTGACTTCTAGTTTCGAGTTGTGAATATTGTGCATGTGTTAAATTTAGTTTTAGTTTAGTTGTGAAGCCCTTGTTGAGGCTCTTATCCTGTTTAAATTTTGTGTTAAAGCATCGGTCTTTGTCGTGGCCATTTACATTTTCCGTCTTGATAATTGAGGAGAAAGGGAACATCGTATGTGGAGTTGTGGTTGATGAATTGCTTTGTTGAGTATATGCTTTATTGTTGATGTTCGGTCGTAGGTCACTTTCCTTACCCACAATCGATTCGCCCATTGATATCAATTCTCTTGAAAGAACTCTTAGACGGAACCTTAGGGAACCCACTCTTACAAGGGACCTTGAAACTGAATTCAATATAATGGGGGATAACGTAGGAAATCCGGGGAATGAAAGGGCTGAAATTCCTAATATCGAGCCAATGACTCTTAGAGATCATTTCATCCCTACCACCTATGCTTCTCCATCTTGCATAGTGATGCCAAACATCGATGCAGCTCAATATGAGATCAAGTCTAGTACCATTCAAATGCTTCCATCATTTCATGGCTTTGATAATGAAGATCCATACAAGCATCTTGATGAGTTCCTTGAAATCTGTTCAACCATCCGGTTGAGAGGTTTTCCGGACAATGCACTTCATCTCCACCTCTTCCCATTCTCCCTAAAAGATAGGGCAAAATATTGGTTGAACTCCCTCGCTCCCAACTCTATTACTTCTTGGGCTCAATTGCAACAAGAATTTCTTAAGAAGTATTATCCGGTGAGTAAAACCAACCAAATGAGGCGTTCCATTCTAAGCTTTTCTCAAGCTGATGGAGAACAACTCCACGAGACTTGGGAAAGGTTACAAGATCTTCTTCGGAAGTGTCCTCATCATTTGATCCCAAAATGGCAATTAGTGCAAGCTTTCTATGCCGGCTTGACCGAAACCCATAGATTCATGGTTGATTCTTCTTGTGGTGGGATGTTCATGTCCAAGAATGCGGATGAGGCTTGGACCTTACTTGAGAATTTGAGTGAAAATTCACTTCAACACAATTCTCGTAGGGCTCCGACCGCAACCACTCCAAGCAACACCAACCCTTGTCAACCAAAGTCAATAAGGGAGGAATCATCTCAAGTGGATGCCATCGCTCATAAATTCTATCAATTGATGGCACCACATCTTCCTCCTTCATTGTCTCAAAATTCGGCAAGTTCAGTTTGTGCTTCATGTACTAGTCCATTCCATCTCTCGGAAGATTGCCCCACATCGGAGCAATTTCCTAGTCCCAACCAAGAGCAAGCTAATGCCATGTTCTCGCGGCCCGGGAACAATCCATATTCCAACACCTACAATCCGGGTTGGCGTGATCATCCGAATTTCTCATGGCGGCAACAAGCCCCACAGAATTCCCAATTCCAAAACCAAGGGCGGCAAAATCAGCCCTCTTCTCAATATCAAGGTAGACCTTTCCAAGCCTCTTCAAGCTACCGTCCTCCTTACAATCCAAATGTCTCCAATCAACCTCCTGTGTGTCCAACTGACGAGATAGTAGCTGCAAACAAGCAAATGATGGAATCATTAAATAAGCAAATAATGGATGCCAACAAGCAACTCTTGACATCCTTGCAGCCTACTCTCCAAATGGTCCACTCTCATACTCAATCCATAGTTAATCTCGAAAATCAAGTGGGCCAAATAGCTAACTCGGTGAATCAATTGCTTCAAAAGGACAAGGGCAAGCTTCCCTCTCAACCTTTTGAAAATCCTAGAGGAATGCATGTGATTGACGAAACCCCTCCTCCGAGTGGGCCGACTCATGAACAAGTTCAAGCTATCACCACCCTTCGGAGTGGTAGAGTGGTGGACAACAAGGTCGATGGAGACAAAAGTGAAGAAGTTTCGCCGTTGAAAAATCCAAATTCAAGCTCTTCTAATCCAAATTCTTGTCCCAATACCATTCACGGATATCCCACACATGTCTCCCCAAATGTGGAAACTACTTATGAGCCAAAAGCTCCGTTTCCTCAACGTCTTCAAGAGTCGACACACTTTGGGAACAAGAATTGTAAAATTCAAGACATGTGGGAAGTCTTCAAGCAAGTGAAGATTAACTTGCCCCTGTTGGATGCTATCAAGCAAATCCCTCCCTATGCAAAATTTCTCAAAGATTTGTGCACTCAAAAGCGCACTTCTAAAAATCATTTGCCAAAAAAAGTGAGGTTGACTGAAAATGTTAGTGCTATTATTCAGCACAGCACTCCCCCGAAGTATAAGGATCCGGGTGCCCCCACAATCTCGTGCGTCATTGGTGACAGTAAAATCGAGAGGGCCCTCCTTGACTTAGGAGCTAGTGTGAATTTAATTCCATACTCGGTCTACCTACAACTTGGTTTGGGCGATCTTAAGCCGACTTCCGTAGTTTTGCAACTTGCCGATAGATCGGTCAAGCATCCACGAGGTATTCTTGAGGACGTCATCATCAAAGTGGATAAATTCTACTTCCCGGTAGATTTTGTGGTTCTTGATACGGAACCAGTCCATGACCCAAAAAAGCACATTCCCGTGATCCTTGGTAGACCATTTTTGGCTACGGCTAATGCATCAATTAATTGCCGAACCGGGGTGATGGACATTGCTTTTGGAAACATGCAAGTCAAACTCCACATCTTTCATGCAACTCAACATCCCTCCAATGAGGATGATTGTTTTCTTGTGGATGTCATTGATGAAGTGGTCGAAGAATCTCTCCCCTTCATCCTAAGCAAAGATCCCCTTGAAACTTGCATGTCTCATTTTGACTTCTCAAACTTTGATGTTGATCAAGCCATTCAAGAAGTCAATTCCTTGCTTGATATTAATGCTATCATGGATGTACCTCCTTGGAAAATTCCAAAAGAACCACTTCCCCAACTTTCCACCACTCCTCCGGTCCCATCATTGTTATATCCGCCACAACTTGAGCTTAAGCCGCTCCCGGCCCATCTCAAGTATGTGTTCCTTGGTCCAAAGCAAACCCTTCCGGTCATTATTGCCTCGGACCTCCAAAAAGACCAAGAGACCAACCTTTTAGCGGTGCTCCAAGAGCATAAAGAAGCTATTGGTTGGACAGTGGCAGATTTGAAAGGAATTGACCCCTCCATTTGTATGCACCGCATTCATATGGAGGATGACGCAAAGCCTACTAGAGAGGTCCAGCGCCGGTTAAATCCAAACATGAAGGAAGTGGTCATGAAAGAGGTGATCAAATTGCTAGATGCGGGAATCATCTATCCTATCTCTGATAGCAAGTGGGTGAGCCCCACACAAGTTGTCCCCAAGAAATCCGGGCTCACCGTTGTTGAAAATTCAGCGGGCGAGCTCGTGCCACAACGAACCAC